>NC_085927.1:11642719-12264803 GCF_029289425.2 Pan paniscus | reverse complement strand
GAATTGAATGGAATGGAATGGAAATAACCCGAATTGAATGGAATGTAATGGAATGGAATCAACGAGAATGAAATCGAATGGATGGAATGGATTGGAATGGAATTGAATGGAATGGAATCAACCCGAATTGAACGGAATTTAATGGAATGGGATCAAAACGAATGGAATGGAATGGAATGGAATGGAATGAAATGGAATGGAATGGAATGAAATGGAATGGAATGGAATGGACTGGAGTCAACCCGAAAGGAATGGAACGGAATGGAATGGAATGGAATGGAATGGAATGGAACAGAATGGAATGGAGTCAACCGGAATGTAATGTAATGGAATGGAATGGAATTTAATGGAATGTAATGCAATGGAATCAACTCGAATGGCATGGAATGGAATGGAACGGAATGCAATGGAATGGAGTAAACCCGAAAGGAATGGAACGGGATGGAATGGAATGGAATGGAATGGAATGGAATGGAATGGAATGGAATCAATCCGAATGGAATGGAATGGCATGGAATGGATTGGAACGGAATCTACCCGAATGGAATGGATTGGAATGTAATGGATGTAACACGAATGGAATGGAATGGAATGGAATGGAATGGAATGGAATGGAATCCACCCAAAGGGAATGGAATTGAATGGAATGGAATGGATTCAACCCGAAAGGAATGGAACGGAATGGAATGGAATGGAATGGAATGGAATCAATCCGAATGGAATGGAATGGAATGGAATGGAATCAACCCGAATGGAATATAATGCAATCCACCCGAGTGGAATTGAATGGAATGGAATGGAAATAATCCGAATGGAATGGAATGGAATGGAATGGAATCAACGAGAAAGGAATCGAATGGAATGGAATGGAGTGGAATGGAATTGAATGGAATGGAATCAACCCGAATGAAATGGAATGGAATGGAATGGAATCAAAACGCATGGAATGGAATGGAATGGAATGGAAAGGAATGGAATGGAATCAAGCTGAATGGAATCAAGCCGAATGGAATGGAATGCAATGCAATCATCCCGAATGGAATGGAATGGAATCAAATGGAATGGAATAAAACCGAATGGAATGGAATGGAATGGAATGGAATGGAATGGAATAGAATGGAATCAACCCGAAAGGAATGGAATGGAATGCAATTGAATGGAATGGAATCAACCCGAATGGAGTGGAATGGAATGGAATGGAATCAACCCGAATGGAATGGAATGGAATGGAATAGAATGAAATGGAATAGAATGGAATAGAATCACCCCGAAAGGAATGGAATGTAATGGAATGGAATGGAATGGAATGGAATGAACCCGAATTGAATGGAATGGCATGGAATGGAATGGAATGGAATCAACCCAAATGGAATGGAATGGAATGTAATGGAATTTAATGGAATCAACACGAATGGCATGGAAAGGAATGGAATGGAATGGAATGGAATCAACCCGATTGGACTGGAATGGAATGGAATGGAATGGAGTTAACACAAATGGAATGGAATGGATTGGAATGGAGTGGAAGGGAATGGAATGGAATGGAATCAACCCGAATGGAATGGAATGCAATGGAATGGAATGGAATGGAATGGAATAGAATCACCCCGAAAGGAATGGAATGGAATGGAATGGAACGGAATGGAAAGGAATAGAATGATTTGGAATCAACCCGAATGGAATGGAATGGAATGGAATGGAATGGATATAACACGAATGGAATGGAATGGAATGGAATGGAATCAACCCGAATGGAAAGGAATGGAATGGAATGGAATGGAGTCAACCTGAAAGGAATGGGATGGAATGGAATGGAAAGGAATGGAATGGAATCAACCCGATTGCAATGGAATGGAATGAAATGGAATGCAATGGAGTTAACCCAAATGGAATGGAATGGAATTGAATGGAGTGGAATGGAATGGAATGGAATGGTATCAACCCGAATGGAATGGAATGGAATGGAATGGAAAAGAATCAACCCGAAAGGAATGGAGTGGAATGGAATGGAACGGAATGGAATGAAATAAAATGATTTGGAATCAACCCGAATGGAATGGAATGGAATGGAATGGAATGGAATGGAATGGAGTCAACCTCAAAGGAATGGAATGGAATGGAATGGAATGGAATGGAATGGAATCAATCGGAATGGAATGGAATGGAATGGAATGAAATGGAATGGAATGGAATCAACCCGAATGGAATGGAATGGAATGGAATGGAATCAAACAGAATAGAATATAATGGAATCAACCCGAGTGGAATTGAATGGAATGGAATGTAATGGAATCAACGAGAATGAAATCGAATGGATGGAATGGATTGGAATGGAATTGAATGGAATGGAATCAACCCGAATGGAACGGAATTTAATGGAATGGGATCAAAACGAATGGAATGGAATGGAATGGAATGGAATGAAATGGAATGGAATGGAATGAAATGGAATGGAATGGAATCAAGCCGAATGGAATGGAATGGGATGGAATCATCCGGAATGGAATGGAATGGAATGAAATGGAATGGAATTGAATGGAATGGAATGGAATAAACCCGAATGGAATGCAATGGAATGGAATGGAATGGAATGGAATCAATCCGAAGGGAATGGAATGGAATGCAATGGAATGGAATGGAATGGAATGGAATCAACACGAATGGAATGGAATGGAATGGCATGGAATGGAATCAAACCGAATGGAATGGAATGGAATGGAATGGAATGGAATCAACCCAAATGGAATGGAATGTAATGTAATTGAATGGAATGGAATCAACCCGAATGGAGTGGAATGGAATGGAATGGAATCAACCCGAATGGAATGGAATGGAGTGGAATAGAATGAAATGGCATAGAATGGAATAGAATCACCCCGAAAGGAATGGAATGGAATGGAATGGAATGGAATGGAATGGAATGGAATGAACCCGAATTGAATGGAATGGCATGGAATTGAATGGAATGGAATCAACCCAAATGGAATGGAATGTAATGTAATGGAATGGAATGGAATCATCACGAATGGCATGGAATGGAATGGAATGGAATGGAATGGAATCAACCCGATTGGACTGGAATGGAATGGAATGGAATGGAATGGAATGCAATGGAATCAACCCGAATGGAATGGAATGGAATGTATTGGAATGGAATGAAATGGAAAGGAATGGAATGGAATCAACCCGAATGGAATGGAATGGAATAGAATGGAATGGAATGGAATGGAATCAACACGAATGGAATGGAATGGAATCAACTCGAATGGAATGGAATGGAATGGACTCAACCCGAATGGAATGGAATGGAATGGAATGGAATGGAATCAGCACGTATGTCATGGAATGGTATAGAATGGAATGGAATGGAATGGAATCAACCCGGTTGGAATGGAATGGAATGGAATGGAATGGAATGGAATGGAATGGAATGGAATGGAGTTAACCCAAATGGAATGGAATGGAATGGAAAGGAATGGAATGGAATGAACCCGAATGGAATGTAATAGAAATGAATGGAATGGAATGGAAGGGAATGGAATGGAATGGAATGGAGCAAACCCGAATGGAATGGAATGGAATGCAATTGAATGGAATGGAATCAACCTCAATGGAATCGAATGGAATGGAATGGAATGGAAAGGAATCAACCCGAATGGAATGGAATGGAATGGAATGGAATGGAATGAACCAGAATGGAATGGAATAGAAATGAATGGAATGGAATGGAAGGGAGTGGAATGGAATGGAGTGGAGCAAACCCGAATGGAATGGAATGGAATGGACAGGAAAGGAATGCAATCAACACGAATGGAATGGAATGGAATGGAATGGAATGGAATGGAATGGAATGGAATGGAATGGAATGGAATAGAACGGAATGGAACGGAATGGAATTGAATCAACCCGAATGGAATGGAATGGAATGGAATGGAATGCATCGGAATGCAATGGAAAGGAATCAACCCGAATGGAATGGATAGAATGGAATCAACCCGAATGGAATGGAATGGAGGGAAATGGAAAGGAATGGAATCAACCCGAATAGAAGGGAATGGAATGGAATGGAATTGAAAGGAATGGAATCAACACGAATGGAATGGAACGGAATGGAATGCAATGGAATGGAGTGGAATCAACCCGAATGTAATGGAATGGAATGGAATGGAATGGAATGAAATGGAATAAACCGGAATGTAATGTAATGTAATGGAATGGAATGGAATGGAATGGAATGGAATGGAATGGAACGGAATCAACTCGAATGGCATGGAATGGAATGGAATGGAATCACATGGCATGGAATGGAATGGAATCAACCCGAACGGAATGGAATGGAATGCAATGGAATGGAATGGAATCAACCCGAATGGAGTGGAAAGCAATGGAATGGAATGGAATGGAATGGAATGGAATGGAATGGAACGGAATGGAATCAACACGAAAGGAATGGAATGCAATGGAATGGAATGGAATGGAAAAGAATCGACACGAAAAGAATGAAATGGAATGGAATGGAATGGAATGGAATGGAATCAACCCGAATGGAAAGGAATGGAATGGAATGGAATTGAATGGAATGGAATCATCCCGAATGGAATGGAATGGAATGGAAGGGAATGGAATGGAATGGAGTCAACCCGAAAGGAATGGAATGGAATGGATTGGAATGGAATGGAATAGAATGGAATGGAAGCAACCGGAATGTAATGGAATGGAATGGAATGGAATTTAATGGAATGGAATGCAATGGAATCAACTCGAATGGCATGGAATGGATTGGAACGGAATGCAATGGAATGGAGTAAACCCGAAAGGAATGGAACGGAATGGAATGGAATGGAATGGAATGGAATGGAATGGAATCAATCCGAATGGAATGGAATGGCATGGAATGGATTGGAACGGAATCTACCCGAATGGAATGGATTGGAATGGAATGGATGTAACACGAATGGAATGGAATGGAATGGAATGGAATGGAATGGAATGGAATGGAATGGAATCAACCCAAATGAAATGGAATAGAATAGAATGGAAAGGAATGGAATGGATTCAACACGAAAGGAATGGAACGGAATGGAATGGAATGGAATGGAATGGAATCAATCCGAATGGAATGGAATGGAATGGAATGGAATGGAATGGAATGGAATCCACACGAATGGAATGGAATGGAATGGAATCAACACGAATGGAATGGAATGGAATGGAATCAACCCGAAAGCAATGGAATGGAATGGAATGGAATGGAATGGAATGGAATGGAATCAACCCAAATGGAATGGAATGGAACGGAATGGAATGGAAACAACACGAATGGCATGGAATGGAATAGAATGGAATCGAATGGAATGGAATCAACCCGATTGGAATGGAATGGAATGGAATGCAATGGAATGGAATGGAATGGAATGGAGTTAACCCAAATGGAATGTAATGGAATGGAATGGAGTGCAATGGAATGGAATGGAATGGAGAGGAATCAACCCAAGTGGAATGGAATGGAATGGAATTGAATGGAATGGAATGGAATAAAATCTCCCCGAAAGGAATGGAGTGGAATGGAATGGAATGGAATGGAATGGAATGGAATGGAATAGAATGATTTGGAATCAACCCGAATGGAATGGAATGGAATGGAATGGAATGGATGTAACACGAATGGAATGGAATGGAATGGAATCAACCCGAATGGAATGGAATGGAATGGAATGGAATGGAATGGAAAGGAATGGAATCAATCCGAATAGAATGGAATGGAATGGAAAGGAATGGAATGGAATCAACCCGAATGGAATGGAATGGAATGGAATGGAATGGAATGGAGTCAACCTGAAAGGAATGGGATGGAATGGAATGGAAAGGAATGGAATGGAATCAACCCGATTGCAATGGAATGGAATGGAATGGAATGCAATGGAGTTAACACAAATGGAATGGAATGGAATTGAATGGAGTGGAATGGAATGGAATGGAATGGTATCAACCCGAATGGAATGGAATGGAATGGAATGGAAAAGAATCAACCCGAAAGGAATGGAGTGGAATGGAATGGAACGGAATGCAATGGAATAAAATGATTTGGAATCAACCCGAATGGAATGGAATGGAATGGAATGGAATGGAGTAAACCTCAAAGGAATGGAATGGAATGGAATGGAATGCAATGGAATGGAATCAATCGGAATGGAATGGAATGGAATGGAATGAAATGGAATGGAATGGAGTCAACCCGAATGGAATGGAATGGAATGGAATGGAATCAAACAGAATAGAATATAATGGAATCAACCCGAGTGGAATTGAATGGAATGGAATGTAATGGAATCAACGAGAATGAAATCGAATGGATGGAATGGATTGGAATGGAATTGAATGGAATGGAATCAACCCGAATGGAACGGAATTTAATGGAATGGGATCAAAACGAATGGAATGGAATGGAATGGAATGAAATGGAATGGAATGGAATGAAATGGAATGGAATGGAATCAAGTCGAATGGAATGGAATGGGATGGAATCATCCGGAATGGAATGGAATGGAATGAAATGGAATGGAATTGAATGGAATGGAATGGAATAAACCCGAATGGAATGCAATGGAATGGAATGGAATGGAATGGAATCAACCCGAAGGGAATGGAATGGAATGCAATGGAATGGAATGGAATGGAATGGAATGCAATGGAATGGAATGGAATGGAATGGAATGGAGTCAACCTGAAAGGAATGGAATGGAATGGAATAGAAAGGAATGGAATCAATCCGAATAGAATGGAATGGAATGGAAAGGAATGGAATGGAATCAACCCGAATGGAATGGAATGGAATCAACCAGAATAGAGTATAATGGAATCAACCCGAGTGGAATGGAATGGAATGGAATGGAATGGAATCAACGAGAATGGAATCGAATGGAATGGAATGGAGTCGAATGGAATTCAATGGAATGGAATCAACCCGAATGGAAAGGAATTTAATGGAATGGAATCAAAATCAATGGAATGGAATGGAATGGAATGGAATGGAATGGAAAGGAATCAAGCCGAATGGAATGGAATGGAATGGAATCATCCCGAATGGAATGGAATGGAATGGAATGGAATGGAATGGAACGGAATGCAATAAACCCGAATGGAATGGAATGGAATGGAATGGAATGGAATGGAATGGAATGGAATGGAATCAACCCGAATGGAATGGAATGGCATGGAATGGAATGGAATGGAATGGAATGGAATGAATGGAATCAACCCAAATGGCATTGAATGGAATGGAATGGAATGGAATCAGCACGAATGGGATGGAATGCAATGGAATTGAATGGCATGGAATGGAATGGAATCAACAAGCATGGAAAGGAATGGAATGGAATGGAATGGATTGGAATGGAATGAAATGGAATTGAATGGAATGGAGTCAATCCGAGTGGAATGCAATGGAACGGAATGGAATGGAATGGAATGGAATGCAATCAACACAAATGGAATGGAATGGAATGGAATGGAATCAACCCGAATGGAATGGAATGGAATCAACCCGAATGGAATGGAATTGAATGGAATGGAAATAACCCGAATGGAAGGGATTGGAATGGAATGGAATGGAATGGAATGGAATCAACCCGAATGGAATGGAATGGAATGGAAATGAATGGAATGGAATCAACACGAATGGAATGGAATGGAACGGAACGGGATGGAATGGAATGGGATGGAATAAACCCGAATGGAATGGAATGGAATCAAGTCTTATGGAATGGAATGGAATGGAATGGAATGGAATGGAATCAACCCGAATGCAATAGAATGGAACGGAATGGAATGGAATGGAATGGAATGGAATGGAATCAACCCGAATGGAATGGAATGGAATGGAAATGAATGGAATGGAATCAACACGAATGGAATGGAATGGAATGGAACGGGATGGAATGGAATTGGATGGAATAAACCCGAATGGAATGCAATGGAATCAAGTCTTATGTAATGGAATGGAATGGAATGGAATGGAATGGAATCAACCCGAATGCAATATAATGGAACGGAATAGCATGGAATGAAATGGAATGGAATGGAATGGAATGGAATGGAATCAAACCAAATGGAATGGAATGGAATGGAATGGAATGGAATGGAATGCAATGGAATCAACCCGAATGGAATGGAATGGAATGGAATGGAATGGAATCAACCCGAATGGAATGGAATGGAATGGAATGGAATGGAATGGAATGGAATGGAATCAACCCGAATGGAATGGAATGGAATGGAATGGAATGGAATGGAATGGAATGGAATCAACACGAATGGAATGGAATGAAATGGAATCAACCCGAATGGAATGGAATTGAATGGAATGGAAGTAACCCGAATGGCATGAATTGGAATGGAATGGAATCAACCCGAATGGAATGGAATGGAATGGAATGGAATGGAATGGAATGGAATCAACCCGAATGGAATGGAATGGAATGGAACGGGATGGAATGGAATGGAAAGGAATCAAGCCGAATGGAATGGAATGGAATGGAATGGAATGGAATGGACTGGGATGGAATAAACCCAAATGGAATGGAATGGGATCAAGTCTTATGTAATGTAATGGAATGGAATGGAATGGAATGGAATCAACCCGTATGGAATAGAATGGAATGGAATAGCATGGAATGAAATGGAATGAAATGGAATGGAATGGAATGGAATCAACCCAAATGGAATGGAATGGAATGCAATGGAATGGAATGGAATGGAATGGAATGGAATGGAATGGAATGCAATGGAATCAACCCGAATGGAATGGAATGGAATGGAATGGAATGGAATCAACCCGAATGGAATGGATTGGAATGGAATGGAATCAACGCGAATGGAATGGAATGGAATGGAATCAACACGAATGGAATGGAATGGAATGGAATCAACACGAATGGAATGGAATGGAATGGAATCAACCCGAATGGAATGGAATGGAATGGAATGGAAACAACACGAATGGCATGGAATGGAATAGAATGGAATGGAATGGAATGGAATGGAGTCAACCCGATTGGAATGGCATGGAATGGAATGGAATGGAATGGAATGGAATGGAATGGAATGGAATGGAGTTAACCCAAATGGAATGGAATGGAATGGAAGGGAGTGGAAGGGAATGGAATGGAATGGAATCAACCCGAATGGAATGGAATGGAATGGAATGGAAACAACACGAATGGCATTGAATGGAATAGAATGGAATGGAATGGAATGGAATCAACCCGATTGGAATGGAATGGAATGGAATGCAATGGAATGGAATGGAATGGAATGCAGTTAACCCAAATGGAATGGAATGGAATGGAAGGGAGTGGAAGGGAATGGAATGGAATGGAATCAACCCGAATGGAATGGAATGGAATGGAATGGAAAGGAATGGAATGGAATGGAATAGCATCACCCCGAAAGGAATGGAGTGGAATGGAATGGAACGGAATGGAATGGAATAGAATGATTTCGAATCAACCCGAATGGAATGGAGTTGAATGGAATGGAATGTATGTAACACGAATGGAATGGAATGGAATCAACCCGAATGGAATGGCATGGAATGGAATGGAATGGAATGGAATGGAATGGAATGGAATGGAGTCAACCTGAAAGTAATGGAATGGAATGGAATGGAATGGAATGGAATGGAATGGAATGGAATGGTATCAAATGGAATGGAATGGAATGGAATGGAATGGAATGGAATGGAATGGAATGGAGTGGAATGGAATGGAATCAACCCGATTGGAATGGAATGGAATGGAATGGAATGGAATGGAATGGAATGGAATGGAATGCAATGGAGTTAACCCAAATGGAATGGAAAGGAGTAGAATGGAGTTGAATGGAATGGAATGGAATGGATGTAACACGAATGGAATGGAATGAAATGGAATGGAATGGAATCATCCCGAATGGAATGGAATGGAATGGAATGAAATGGAATGGAATGGAATGGAATGGAATGGAATGGAATGGAATGGAATGGAATCAATCCGAATATAATGGAATGGAATGGAAAGGAATGGAATGGAATCAACCCGAATGGAATGGAATGGAATGGCATGGAATCAACCAGAATAGAATATAATGGAAACAACCCGAGTGGAATTGAATGGAATGGAATGGAAATAACCCGAATGGAATGTAATGGAATGGAATGGAATCAACGAGAATGGAATCGAATGGAATGGAATGGAATCGAATGGAATTGAATGGAATGGAATCAACCCGAATGGAAAGGAATTTAATGGAATGGAATCAAAACCAATGGAATGGAATGGAATGGAATGGAATGGAATGGAAAGGAATCAAGCCGAATGGAATGGAATGGAATGGAATCATCCCGAATGGAATGGAATGGAATGGAATGGAATGGAATGGAATGGAATGGAACGGAATGCAATAAACCCGAATGGAATGGAATGGAATGGAATGGAATGGAATCAACCCGAATGGAATGGAATGGCATGGAATGGAATGGAATGGAATGGAATGGAATGAATGGAATCAACCCAAATGGAATTGAATGGAATGGAATGGAATGGAATCAGCACGAATGGGATGGAATGCAATGGAATTGAATGGCATGGAATGGAATGGAATCAACAAGCATGGAAAGGAATGGAATGGAATGGAATGGATTGGAATGGAATGAAATGGAATTGAATGGAATGAAACCGAATGGAATGAAATGGAATGGAATGGAATGGAGTCAATCCGAGTGGAATGCAATGGAACGGAATGGAATGGAATGGAATGGAATGCAATCAACCCAAATGGAATGGAATGGAATGGAATGGAATGGAATCAACCCGAATGGAATGGAATGGAATCAACCCGAATGGAATGGAATTGAATGGAATGGAAATAACCCGAATGGAAGGGATTGGAATGGAATGGAATGGAATGGAATGGAATGGAATGGAATCAACCCGAATGGAATGGAATGGAATGGAAATGAATGGAATGGAATCAACACGAATGGAATGGAATGGAATGGAACGGGATTGAATGGAATGGGATGGAATAAACCCGAATGGAATGGAATGGAATCAAGTCTTATGTAATGGAATGGAATGGAATGGAATGGAATGGAATCAACCCGAATGCAGTAGAATGGAACGGAATAGCATGGAATGAAATGGAATGGAATGGAATGGAATGGAATGGAATCAAACCAAATGGAATGGAATGGAATGGAATGGAATGGAATGGAATGGAATGGAATGGAATGCAATGGAATCAACACGAATGGAATGGAATGGAATGGAATGCAATGGAATCAACACGAATAGAATGGAATGGAATGGAATGGAATGGAATGGAATGGAATCAACCCGAATGGAATGGAATGGAATGGAATGGAATGGAATGGAATGGAATCAACATGAATGGAATGGAATGAAATGGAATCAACCCGAATGGAATGGAATTGAATGGAATGGAAGTAACCCGAATGGAATGAATTGGAATGGAATGGAATCAACCCGAATGGAATGGAATGGAATGGAATGGAATGGAATGGAATCAACCCGAATGGAATGGAATGGAATGGAACGGGATGGAATGGAATGGAAAGGAATCAAGCCGAATGGAATGGAATGGAATGGAATGGAATGGAATGGACTGGGATGGAATAAACCCGAATGGAATGGAATGGGATCAAGTCTTATGTAATGTAATGGAATGGAATGGAATGGAATCAACCCGTATGGAATAGAATGGAATGGAATAGCATGGAATGAAATGGAATGAAATGGAATGGAATGGAATGGAATCAACCCAAATGGAATGGAATGGAATGCAATGGAATGGAATGGAATGGAATGGAATGGAATGCAATGGAATCAACCCGAATGGAATGGAATGGAATGGAATGGAATGGAATGGAATGGAATGGAATGGAATCAACCCGAATGGAATGGATTGGAATGGAATGGAATCAACGCGAATGGAATGGAATGGAATGGAATCAACACGAATGGAATGGAATGGAATGGAATCAACACGAATGGAATGGAATGGAATGGAATCAACCCGAATGGAATGGAATGGAATGGAATGGAAACAACACGAATGGCATGGAATGGAATAGAATGGAATGGAATGGAATGGAATGGAGTCAACCCGATTGGAATGGCATGGAATGGAATGGAATGGAATGGAATGGAATGGAATGGAATGGAGTTAACCCAAATGGAATGGAATGGAATGGAAGGGAGTGGAAGGGAATGGAATGGAATGGAATCAACCCGAATGGAATGGAATGGAATGGAATGGAAACAACACGAATGGCATTGAATGGAATAGAATGGAATGGAATGGAATGGAATCAACCCGATTGGAATGGAATGGAATGGAATGCAATGGAATGGAATGGAATGGAATGGAGTTAACCCAAATGGAATGGAATGGAATGGAAGGGAGTGGAAGGGAATGGAATGGAATGGAATCAACCCGAATGGAATGGAATGGAATGGAATGGAATGGAAAGGAATGGAATGGAATGGAATAGCATCACCCCGAAAGGAATGGAGTGGAATGGAATGGAACGGAATGGAATGGAATAGAATGATTTGGAATCAACCCGAATGGAATGGAGTTGAATGGAATGGAATGTATGTAACACGAATGGAATGGAATGGAATCAACCCGAATGGAATGGCATGGAATGGAATGGAATGGAATGGAATGGAATGGAATGGAATAGAATGGAGTCAACCTGAAAGTAATGGAATGGAATGGAATGGAATGTAATGGAATGGAATGGAATGGTATCAAATCGAATGGAATGGAATGGAATGGAATGGAATGGAATGGAATGGAATCAACCCGATTGGAATGGAATGGAATGGAATGGAATGGAATGCAATGGAGTTAACCCAAATGGAATTGAAAGGAATGGAATGGAGTTGAATGGAATGGAATGGAATGGAATGGAATCAACCCGAATGGAATGGAATGGAATGGAATAGAATCACCCACAAAGGAATGCAGTGGAATGGAATGTAACGGAATGGAATGGAATAGAATGATACGGAATCAACCCGAATGGAATGGAATTGAATGGAATGGAATGGATGTAACACGAATGGAATGGAATGAAATGGAATGGAATGGAATCATCCCGAATGGAATGGAATGGAATGGAATGGAATGGAATGGAATGGAATGGAATGGAATGGAAAGGAGTCAACCTGAAAGGAATGGAATGGAATGGAATGGAATGGAATGGAATGGAATGGAATGGAATCAATCCGAATATAATGGAATGGAATGGAAAGGAATGGAATGGAATCAACCCGAATGGAATGGAATGGAATGGCATGGAATCAACCAGAATAGAATATAATGGAAACAACCCGAGTGGAATTGAATGGAATGGAATGGAAATAACCCGAATGGAATGTAATGTAATGGAATGGAATCAACGAGAATGGAATGGAATGGAATGGAATGGAATCGAATGGAATTGAATGGAATGGAATCAACCCGAATGGAAAGGAATTTAATGGAATGGAATCAAAACCAATGGAATGGAATGGAATGGAATGGAATGGAATGGAATGGAATGGAATGGAATCAAGCCGAATGGAATGGAATGGAATGGAATCATCCCGAATGGAATGGAATGGAATGGATTGGAATGGAATGGAATGGAATGGATTGGAATGGAATGGAATGGAATGGAATGGAACGGAATGCAATAAACCCGAATGGAATGGAATGGAATGGAATGGAATGGAATGGAATCAACCCGAATGGAATGGAATGGCATGGAATGGAACGGAATGGAATGGAATGGAATGGAATGGAATGAATGGAATCAACCCAAATGGAATTGAATGGAATGGAATGGAATGGAATAAGCACGAATGGGATGGAATGCAATGGAATTGAATGGCATGGAATGGAATGGAATCAACAAGCATGGAAAGGATTGGAATGGAATGGAATGGATTGGAATGGAATGAAATGGAATTGAATGGAATGAAACCCAATGGAATGAAATGGAATGGAATGGAATGGAATGGAATGGAACGGAATGGAGTCAATCCGAGTGGAATGCAATGAAACGGAATGGAATGGAATGGAATGGAATGGAATGGAATGGAATGCAATCACCCCAAATGGAATGGAATGGAATGGAATGGAATGGAATCAACCCGAATGGAATGGAATGGAATCAACCAGAATGGAATGGAATGGAATGGAATGGAAATAACCCGAATGGAATGGATTGGAATGGAATGGAATGGAATGGAATGGAATGGAATGGAATCAACCCGAATGGAATGGAATGGAATGGACGTGAATGGAATGGAATGAACACGAATGGAATGGAATGGAATGGAACGGGATGGAATGGAATGGGATGGAATAAACCCGAACGGAATGGAATGGAATCAAGTCTTATGTAATGGAATGGAATGGAATGGAATGGAATGGAATGGAATGGAATCAACCCGAATGGAATAGAATGGAATGGAATAGCATGGAATGAAATGGAATGGAATGGAATGGAATGGATTGGAATCAAACCAAATGGAATGGAAGGGAATGGAATGGAATGGAATGCAGTGGAATGAACCCGAATGGAATGTAATGGAATGGAATGGAATGGAATCAACCCAAATGAAATGGAATGGAATGGAATGGAATGGAATGGAATGGAATGGAATGGAATGGAATCCACCCGAATGGAATGGAATGGAATGGAATGGAATGGAATGGAATGGAATCAACCAGAATGGAATGGAATGGGATGGAATGGAATTGAATGGAATGGAATGGAATGGAATGGAATCAACCCGAATGGAAAGGAAAGGAATGGAATGGAATGGAATGGAATCAACACGAATGGAATGGAATGAAATGGAATCAACCCGAATGGAATGGAATTGAATGGAATGGCAGTAACCCGAATGGAATGAATTGGAATGGAATGGAATCAACCCGAATGGAATGGAATGGAATGGAATGGAATGGAATGGAATGGAATCAACCCGAATGGAATGGAATGGAATGGAAGTGAATGGAATGGATTCAACACGATTGGAATGGAATGGAATGGAACGGGATGGAATGGAATGGAAAGGAATCAAGCCGAATGGAATGGAATGGAATGGAATGGAATGGAATGGAATGGAATGGAATGGAATGGAATGGACTGGGATGGAATAAACCCGAATGGAATGGAATGGGATCAAGTCTTATGTAATGTAATGGAATGGAATGGAATGGAATCAACCCGTATGGAATAGAATGGAATGGAATAGCATGGAATGAAATGGAATGAAATGGAATGGAATGGAATGGAATCAACCCAAATGGAATGGAATGGAATGGAATGGAATGGAATGGAATGCAATGGAATCAACCCGAATGGAATGGAGTGGAATGGAATGGAATGGAATGGAATGGAATCAACCCGAATGGAATGGATTGGAATGGAATGGAATCAACCAGAATGGAATGGAATGGAATGGAATGGAATCAACACGAATGGAATGGAATGGAATGGAATCAACACGAATGGAATGGAATGGAATGCAATGGAGTTAACCCAAATGGAATGGAAAGGAATGGAATGGAATTGAATGGAATGGAATGGAATGGAATGGAATCAACCCGAATGGAATGGAATGGAATGGAATGGAATTGAATGGAATAGAATCACCCAGAAAGGAATGCAGTGGAATGGAATGTAACGGAATGGAATGGAATAGAATGATACGGAATCAACCCGATTGGAATGGAATGGAATGGAATGGAATGGATGTAACACGAATGGAATGGAATGAAATGGAATGGAATGGAATCAACCCGAATGGAATGGAATGCAATGGAATGGAATGGAATGGAATGGAGTCAACCTGAAAGGAATGGAATGGAATGGAATGGAAAGGAATGGAATCAATCCGAATAGAATGGAATGGAATGGAAAGGAATGGAATGGAATCAACACGAATGGAATGGAATGGAATCAACCAGAATAGAGTATAATGGAATCAACCCGAGTGGAATGGAATGGAATGGAATGGAATGGAATGGAATCAACGAGAATGGAATCAAATGGAATGGAATGGAGTCGAATGGAATTGAATGGAATGGAATCAACCCGAATGGAAAGGAATTTAATGGAATGGAATCAAAATCAATGGAATGGAATGGAATGGAATGGAATGGAATGGAATGGGATCAACACGAATGGAATGGAATGGAATGGAATGGAATGGAATGGAATGGAATGGAATGGAATCAACCCGAATGGAATGGAATGGCATGGAATGTAATGGAATGGAATGGAATGGAATGGAATGGAATGGAATGGAATGGAATCAACCCAAATGGAATGGAATGGAATGGAATGGAATGGAATGGAATGGAATCAACACGAATGGGATGGAATGGAATGGAATTGAATGGAATGGAATGGAATGGAATCAACAAGCATGGAAAGGAATGGAATGGAATGGAATGGATTGGAATGGAATGAAATGGAATGGAATGAAATAGAATGGAATGAAATGGAATGGAATGGAATGGAATGGAATGGAATGGAATGGAATGGAATCAACCCAAATGGAATGGAATGGAATGGAATGGAATGGAATGGAATGGAATTTAATCAACCCGAATGGAATGGAATGGAATCACCCCGAATGGAATGGAATGGAATGGAATGGAAGTAACCCGAATGGAATGGATTGGAATGGAATGGAATGGAATGGAATGGAATGGAATGGAATCAACCCGAATGGAATGGAATGGAATGGACGTGAATGGAATGGAATGAACACGAATGGAATGGAATGGAATGGAACGGGATGGAATGGAATGGGATGGAATAAACCCGAACGGAATGGAATGGAATCAAGTCTTATGTAATGGAATGGAATGGAATGGAATGGAATGGAATGGAATCAACCCGAATGGAATAGAATGGAATGGAATAGCATGGAATGAAATGGAATGGAATGGAATGGAATGGATTGGAATCAAACCAAATGGAATGGAAGGGAATGGAATGGAATGGAATGCAGTGGAATCAACCCGAATGGAATGGAATGGAATGGAATGGAATGGAATGGAATGGAATCAACCCGAATGAAATGGAATGGAATGGAATGGAATGGAATGGAATGGAATGGAATGGAATGGAATCAACCCGAATGGAATGGAAGGGAATGGAATGGAATGGAATGGAATGGAATCAACACGAATGGAATGGAATGAAATGGAATCAACCCGAATGGAATGGAATGGAATGGAATGGAAGTAACCCGAATGGAATGAATTGGAATGGAATGGAATCAACCCGAATGGAATCGAATGGAATGGAATGGAATGGAATGGAATGGAATGGAATGGAATCAACCCGAATGGAATGGAATGGAATGGAAGTGAATGGAATGGAATCAACACGAATGCAATGGAATGGAATGGAACGGGATGGAATGGAATGGAAAGGAATCAACCCGAATGGAATGGAATGGAATGGAATGGAATGGAATGGAATGGAATGGAATGGAATGGAATGGAATGGAATGGACTGGGATGGAATAAAGCCGAATGGAAAGGAATGGAATCAAGTCTTATGTAATGGAATGGAATGGAATGGAATGGAATCAACCCAAATGGAATGGAATGGAATGGAATGGAATGGAATGGAATGGAATCAAGCCAAATGGAATGGAATGGAATGGAATGGAATGGAATGGAATGGAATGGAATGGAATGGAATCAACCCGAATGGAATGGAATGAAATGGAATGGAATCAACCCGAATGGAATGGAATGGAATGGAATGGAATCAACACGAATGGAATGGAATGGAATGGAATCAACACGAATGGAATGGAATGGAATGGAATCAACCCGAATGGAATGGAATGGAATGGAATGGAAACAACACGAATGGCATGGAATGGAATAGAATGGAATGGAATGGAATGGAATGGAGTCAACCCGATTGGAATGGCATGGAATGGAATGGAATGGAATGGAATGGAATGGAATGGAGTTAACCCAAATGGAATGGAATGGAATGGAAGGGAGTGGAAGGGAATGGAATGGAATGGAATCAACCCGAATGGAATGGAATGGAATGGAATGGAAACAACACGAATGGCATTGAATGGAATAGAATGGAATGGAATGGATTGGAATCAACCCGATTGGAATGGAATGGAATGGAATGCAATGGAATGGAATGGAATGGAATGGAGTTAACCCAAATGGAATGGAATGGAATGGAAGGGAGTGGAAGGGAATGGAATGGAATGGAATCAACCCGAATGGAATGGAATGGAATGGAATGGAAAGGAATGGAATGGAATGGAATAGCATCACCCCGAAAGGAATGGAGTGGAATGGAATGGAACGGAATGGAATGGAATAGAATGATTTCGAATCAACCCGAATGGAATGGAATTGAATGGAATGGAATGTATGTAACACGAATGGAATGGAATGGAATCAACCCGAATGGAATGGCATGGAATGGAATGGAATGGAATGGAATGGAATGGAAAGGAGTCAACCTGAAAGTAATGCAATGGAATGGAATGGAATGGAATGGAATGGTATGGAATGGAATGGAATCAAATCGAATGGAATGGAATGGAATGGAATGGAATGGAATGCAATGGATTTAACCCAAATGGAATGGAAAGGAATGGAATGGAATGGAATCAACCCGAATGAAACGGAATGGAATGGAATGGAATGGAATAGAATCACCCAGAAAGGAATGCAGTGGAATGGAATGTAACGGAATGGAATGGAATAGAATGATACGGAATCAACCCGAATGGAATGGAATGGAATGGAATGGTATGGATGTAACACGAATGGAATGGAATGAAATGGAATGGAATGGTATCATCCCGAATGGAATGGAATGGAATGGAATGGAATGGAAAGGAGTCAACCTGAAAGGAATGGAATGGAATGGAATGGAATGGAATGGAATCAATCCGAATATAATAGAATGGAATGGAAAGGAATGGAATGGAATCAACCCGAATGGAATGGAATGGAATGGCATGGAATCAACCAGAATAGAATATAATGGAAACAACCCGAGTGGAATTGAAGGGAATGGAATGGAAATAACCAGAATGGAATGTAATGGAATGGAATGGAATCAACGAGAATGGAATCGAATGGAATGGAATGGAATCGAATGGAATTGAATGGAATGGAATCAACCCGAATGGAAAGGAATTTAATGGAATGGAATCAAAACCAATGGAATGGAATGGAATGGAATGGAATGGAATGGAATGGAATCAACCCGAATGGAATGGAATGGAATGGACGTGAATGGAATGGAATGAACACGAATGGAATGGAATGGAATGGAACGGGATGGAATGGAATGGGATGGAATAAACCCGAACGGAATGGAATGGAATCAAGTCTTATGTAATGGAATGGAATGGAATGGAATGGAATGGAATGGAATGGAATCAACCCGAATGGAATAGAATGGAATGGAATAGCATGGAATGAAATGGAATGGAATGGAATGGAATGGATTGGAATCAAACCAAATGGAATGGAAGGGAATGGAATGGAATGGAATGCAGTGGAATCAACCCGAATGGAATGTAATGGAATGGAATGGAATGGAATCAACCCAAATGAAATGGAATGGAATGGAATGGAATGGAATGGAATGGAATGGAATGGAATGGAATCAACCCGAATGGAATGGAATGGAATGGAATGGAATGGAATGGAATGGAATCAACCAGAATGGAATGGAATGGGATGGAATGGAATTGAATGGAATGGAATGGAATGGAATGGAATCAACCCGAATGGAAAGGAAAGGAATGGAATGGAATGGAATGGAATCAACACGAATGGAATGGAATGAAATGGAATCAACCCGAATGGAATGGAATTGAATGGAATGGCAGTAACCCGAATGGAATGAATTGGAATGGAATGGAATCAACCCGAATGGAATGGAATGGAATGGAATGGAATGGAATGGAATGGAATCAACCCGAATGGAATGGAATGGAATGGAAGTGAATGGAATGGATTCAACACGATTGGAATGGAATGGAATGGAACGGGATGGAATGGAATGGAAAGGAATCAAGCCGAATGGAATGGAATGGAATGGAATGGAATGGAATGGAATGGAATGGAATGGAATGGAATGGACTGGGATGGAATAAACCCGAATGGAATGGAATGGGATCAAGTCTTATGTAATGTAATGGAATGGAATGGAATGGAATCAACCCGTATGGAATAGAATGGAATGGAATAGCATGGAATGAAATGGAATGAAATGGAATGGAATGGAATGGAATCAACCCAAATGGAATGGAATGGAATGGAATGGAATGGAATGGAATGGAATGCAATGGAATCAACCCGAATGGAATGGAGTGGAATGGAATGGAATGGAATGGAATGGAATCAACCCGAATGGAATGGATTGGAATGGAATGGAATCAACCAGAATGGAATGGAATGGAATGGAATGGAATGGAATCAACACGAATGGAATGGAATGGAATGGAATCAACACGAATGGAATGGAATGGAATGCAATGGAGTTAACCCAAATGGAATGGAAAGGAATGGAATGGAATTGAATGGAATGGAATGGAATGGAATGGAATCAACCCGAATGGAATGGAATGGAATGGAATGGAATTGAATGGAATAGAATCACCCAGAAAGGAATGCAGTGGAATGGAATGTAACGGAATGGAATGGAATAGAATGATAAGGAATCAACCCGATTGGAATGGAATGGAATGGAATGGAATGGATGTAACACGAATGGAATGGAATGAAATGGAATGGAATGGAATCAACCCGAATGGAATGGAATGCAATGGAATGGAATGGAATGGAATGGAGTCAACCTGAAAGGAATGGAATGGAATGGAATGGAAAGGAATGGAATCAATCCGAATAGAATGGAATGGAATGGAAAGGAATGGAATGGAATCAACACGAATGGAATGGAATGGAATCAACCAGAATAGAGTATAATGGAATCAACCCGAGTGGAATGGAATGGAATGGAATGGAATGGAATGGAATCAACGAGAATGGAATCAAATGGAATGGAATGGAGTCGAATGGAATTGAATGGAATGGAATCAACCCGAATGGAAAGGAATTTAATGGAATGGAATCAAAATCAATGGAATGGAATGGAATGGAATGGAATGGAATGGAATGGAATGGGATCAACCCGAATGGAATGGAATGGCATGGAATGTAATGGAATGGAATGGAATGGAATGGAATGGAATGGAATGGAATGGAATCAACCCAAATGGAATGGAATGGAATGGAATGGAATGGAATGGAATGGAATCAACACGAATGGGATGGAATGCAATGGAATTGAATGGAATGGAATGGAATGGAATCAACAAGCATGGAAAGGAATGGAATGGAATGGAATGGATTGGAATGGAATGAAATGGAATGAAATGAAATAGAATGGAATGAAATGGAATGGAATGGAATGGAATGGAATGGAATGGAATGGAATGGAATCAACCCAAATGGAATGGAATGGAATGGAATGGAATGGAATGGAATGGAATTTAATCAACCCGAATGGAATGGAATGGAATCAACCCGAATGGAATGGAATGGAATGGAATGGAAGTAACCCGAATGGAATGGATTGGAATGGAATGGAATGGAATGGAATGGAATGGAATGGAATCAACCCGAATGGAATGGAATGGAATGGACGTGAATGGAATGGAATGAACACGAATGGAATGGAATGGAATGGAACGGGATGGAATGGAATGGGATGGAATAAACCCGAACGGAATGGAATGGAATCAAGCCTTATGTAATGGAATGGAATGGAATGGAATGGAATGGAATGGAATCAACCCGAATGGAATAGAATGGAATGGAATAGCATGGAATGAAATGGAATGGAATGGAATGGAATGGATTGGAATCAAACCAAATGGAATGGAAGGGAATGGAATGGAATGGAATGCAGTGGAATCAACCCGAATGGAATGGAATGGAATGGAATGGAATGGAATGGAATGGAATCAACCCGAATGAAATGGAATGGAATGGAATGGAATGGAATGGAATGGAATGGAATGGAATCAACCCGAATGGAATGGAAGGGAATGGAATGGAATGGAATGGAATGGAATCAACACGAATGGAATGGAATGAAATGGAATCAACCCGAATGGAATGGAATGGAATGGAATGGAAGTAACCCGAATGGAATGAATTGGAATGGAATGGAATCAACCCGAATGGAATCGAATGGAATGGAATGGAATGGAATGGAATGGAATGGAATCAACCCGAATGGAATGGAATGGAATGGAAGTGAATGGAATGGAATCAACACGAATGCAATGGAATGGAATGGAACGGGATGGAATGGAATGGAAAGGAATCAAGCCGAATGGAATGGAATGGAATGGAATGGAATGGAATGGAATGGAATGGAATGAAATGGACTGGGATGGAATAAAGCCGAATGGAATGGAATGGAATCAAGTCTTATGTAATGGAATGGAATGGAATGGAATGGAATCAACCCAAATGGAATGGAATGGAATGGAATGGAATGGAATGGAATGGAATCAAGCCAAATGGAATGGAATGGAATGGAATGGAATGGAATGGAATGGAATGGAATGGAATGGAATCAACCCGAATGGAATGGAATGAAATGGAATGGAATCAACCCGAATGGAATGGAATGGAATGGAATGGAATCAACACGAATGGAATGGAATGGAATGGAATCAACACGAATGGAATGGAATGGAATGGAATCAACCCGAATGGAATGGAATGGAATGGAATGGAAACAACACGAATGGCATGGAATGGAATAGAATGGAATGGAATGGAATGGAATGGAGTCAACCCGATTGGAATGGCATGGAATGGAATGGAATGGAATGGAATGGAATGGAATGGAATGGAGTTAACCCAAATGGAATGGAATGGAATGGAAGGGAGTGGAAGGGAATGGAATGGAATGGAATCAACCCGAATGGAATGGAATGGAATGGAATGGAAACAACACGAATGGCATTGAATGGAATAGAATGGAATGGAATGGATTGGAATCAACCCGATTGGAATGGAATGGAATGGAATGCAATGGAATGGAATGGAATGGAATGGAGTTAACCCAAATGGAATGGAATGGAATGGAAGGGAGTGGAAGGGAATGGAATGGAATGGAATCAACCCGAATGGAATGGAATGGAATGGAATGGAAAGGAATGGAATGGAATGGAATAGCATCACCCCGAAAGAATGGAGTGGAATGGAATGGAACGGAATGGAATGGAATAGAATGATTTCGAATCAACCCGAATGGAATGGAATTGAATGGAATGGAATGTATGTAACACGAATGGAATGGAATGGAATCAACCCGAATGGAATGGCATGGAATGGAATGGAATGGAATGGAATGGAATGGAAAGGAGTCAACCTGAAAGTAATGCAATGGAATGGAATGGAATGGAATGGAATGGTATGGAATGGAATGGAATCAAATCGAATGGAATGGAATGGAATGGAATGGAATGGAATGCAATGGATTTAACCCAAATGGAATGGAAAGGAATGGAATGGAATGGAATCAACCCGAATGAAACGGAATGGAATGGAATGGAATGGAATAGAATCACCCAGAAAGGAATGCAGTGGAATGGAATGTAACGGAATGGAATGGAATAGAATGATACGGAATCAACCCGAATGGAATGGAATGGAATGGAATGGTATGGATGTAACACGAATGGAATGGAATGAAATGGAATGGAATGGTATCATCCCGAATGGAATGGAATGGAATGGAATGGAATGGAAAGGAGTCAACCTGAAAGGAATGGAATGGAATGGAATGGAATGGAATGGAATCAATCCGAATATAATTGAATGGAATGGAAAGGAATGGAATGGAATCAACCCGAATGGAATGGAATGGAATGGCATGGAATCAACCAGAATAGAATATAATGGAAACAACCCGAGTGGAATTGAAGGGAATGGAATGGAAATAACCAGAATGGAATGTAATGGAATGGAATGGAATCAACGAGAATGGAATCGAATGGAATGGAATGGAATCGAATGGAATTGAATGGAATGGAATCAACCCGAATGGAAAGGAATTTAATGGAATGGAATCAAAACCAATGGAATGGAATGGAATGGAATGGAATGGAATGGAATGGAATCAAGCCGAATGGAATGGAATGGACTGGAATCATCCCGAATGGAATGGAAAGGAATGGAATGGAATGGAATGGAACGGAATGCAATAAACCCGAATGGAATGGAATGGAATGGAATGGAATGGAATGGAATGGAATCAACCCGAATGGAATGGAATGGCATGGAATGGAATGGAATGGAATGGAATGGAATGGAATGAATGGAATCAACCCAAATGGAATTGAATGGAATGGAATGGAATGGAATCAGCACGAATGGGATGGAATGCAATGAAATTGAATGGCATGGAATGGAATGGAATCAACAAGAATGGAAAGGAATGGAATGGAATGGAATGGATTGGAATGGAATGAAATGGAATTGAATGGAATGAAACCGAATGGAATGAAATGGAATGGAATGGAATGGAGTCAATCCGAGTGGAATGCAATGGAATGGAATGGAATGGAATCCACCCGAATGGAATGGAATGGAATCAACCCGAATGGAATGGAATGGAATGGAATGGAAATAACCCGAAAGGAATGGATTGGAATGGAATGGAATGGAATGGAATGGAATGGAATGGAATGGAATTGAATGGAATCAACCCGAATGGAATGGAATGGAATGGAAGTGAATGGAATGGAATCAACACGAATGGAATGGAATGGAATGGAACGGGATGGAATGGAATGGGATGGAATAAACCCGAATGGGATGGAATGGATTCAAGTCTTATGTAATGGAATGGAATGGAATGGAATGGAATGGAATCAACCCGAATGCAATAGAATGGAATGGAATAGCATGGAATGAAATGGAATGGAATGGAATGGAATGGAATGGAATCAAACCAAATGGAATGGAATGGAATGGAATGGAATGGAATGGAATGGAATGGAATGCAATGGAATCAACCCGAATGGAATGGAATGGAATGGAATGGAATGGAATCAACCCGAATGGAATGGAATGGAATGGAATGGAATGGAATGGAATGGAATGGAATGGAATCAACCCGAATGGAATGGAATGGAATGGAATGGAATGGAATGGAATGGATTGGAATAGAATCAACACGAATGGAATGGAATGAAATGGAATCAACCCGAATGGAATGGAATTGAATGGAATGGAAGTAACCCGAATGGAATGAATTGGAATGGAATGGAATCAACCCGAATGGAATGGAATGGAATGGAATGGAATGGAATGGAATGGAATCAACCCGAATGGAATGGAATGGAATGGAAGTGAATGGAATGGAATCAACACGAATGGAATGGAATGGAATGGAACGGGATGGAATGGAATGGAAAGGAATCAAGCCGAATGGAATGGAATGGAATGGAATGGAATGGAATGGAATGGAATGGACTGGGATGGAATAAACCCGAATGGAATGGATTGGAATGGAATGGAATGGAATGGAATGGACTGGGATGGAATAAACCCGAATGGAATGGAATGGGATCAAGTCTTATGTAATGTAATGGAATGGAATGGAATGGAATCAAACCGTATTGAATAGAATGGAATGGAATAGCATGGAATGAAATGGAATGAAATGGAATGGAATGGAATGGAATCAACCCAAATGGAATGGAATGGAATGGAATGGAATGGAATGGAATGGAATGGAATGCAATGGAATCAACCCGAATGGAATGGAATGGAATGGAATGGAATGGAATGGAATGGAATGGAATGGAATGGAATGGAATCAACCCGAATGGAATGGATTGGAATGGAATGGAATCCACGCGAATGGAATGGAATGGAATGGAATCAACACGAATGGAATGGAATGGAATGGAATCAACAAGAATGGAATGGAATGGAATGGAATCAACCCGAATGGAATGGAATGGAATGGAAACAACACGAATGGCATGGAATGGAATAGAATGGAATGGAATGGAATGGAATGGAGTCAACCCGATTGGAATGGCATGGAATGGAATGGAATGGAATGGAATGGAATGGAGTTATACCAAATGGAATGGAATGGAATGGAAGGGAGTGGAAGGGAATGGAGTGGAATGGAATCAACCCGAATGGAATGGAATGGAATGGAATGGAAATAACACGAATGGCATTGAATGGAATAGAATGGAATGGAATGGAATGGAATCAACCCGATTGTAATGGAATGGAATGGAATGCAATGGAATGGAATGGAATGGAATGGAGTTAACCCAAATGGAATGGAATGGAATGGAAGGGAGTGGAAGGGAATGGAATGGAATGGAATCAACCCGAATGGAATGGAATGGAATGGAATGGAAAGGAATGGAATGGAATGGAATAGCATCACCCCGAAAGGAATGGAGTGGAATGGAATGGAACGGAATGGAATGGAATAGAATGATTTGGAATCAACCCGAATGGAATGGAATTGAATGGAATGGAATGTATGTAACACGAATGGAATGGAATGGAATCAACCCGAATGGAATGGCATGGAATGGAATGGAATGGAATGGAATGGAATGGAGTCAACCTGAAACTAATGGAATGGAATGGAATGGAATGGAATGGAATGGAATGGTATCAAATCGAATGGAATGGAATGGAATGGAATGGAATGGAATGGAATGGAATGGAATCAACCCGATTGGAATGGAATGGAATGGAATGGAATGGAACGGAATGGAATGCAATGGAGTTAACCCAAATGGAATGGAAAGGAATGGAATGGAGTTGAATGGAATGGAATGGAATGGAATCAACCCGAATGGAATGGAATGGAATGGAATGGAATGGAATAGAATCACCCACAAAGGAATGCAGTGGAATGGAATGTAACGGAATGGAATGGAATAGAATGATACGGAATCAACCCGAATGGAATGGAATGGAATGGAATGGAATGGATGTAACACGAATGGAATGGAATGAAATGGAATGGAATGGAATCATCCCGAATGGAATGGAATGGAATGGAATGGAATGGAATGGAATGGAATGGAAAGGAGTCAACCTGAAAGGAATGGAATGGAATGGAATGGAATGGAATGGAATGGAATCAATCCGAATATAATGGAATGGAATGGAAAGGAATGGAATGGAATCAACCCGAATGGAATGGAATGGAATGGCATGGAATCAACCAGAATAGAATATAATGGAAACAACCCGAGTGGAATTGAATGGAATGGAATGGAAATAACCCGAATGGAATGTAATGTAATGGAATGGAATCAACGAGAATGGAATCGAATGGAATGGAATGGAATCGAATGGAATTGAATGGAATGGAATCAACCCGAATGGAAAGGAATTTAATGGAATGGAATCAAAACCAATGGAATGGAATGGAATGGAATGGAATGGAATGGAATGGAATCAAGCCGAATGGAATGGAATGGAATGGAATCATCCCGAATGGAATGGAATGGAATGGAATGGAATGGAACGGAATGCAATAAACCCGAATGGAATGGAATGGAATGGAATGGAATGGTATGGATTGGAATGGAATCAACCCGAATGGAATGGAATGGCATGGAATGGAATGGAATGGAATGGAATGGAATGGAATGAATGGAATCAACCCAAATGGAATGGAATGGAATGGAATGGAATGGAATCAGCACGAATGGGATGGAATGCAATGGAATTGAATGGCATGGAATGGAATGGAATCAACAAGCATGGAAAGGAATGGAATGGAATGGAATGGATTGGAATGGAATGAAATGGAATTGAATGGAATGAAACCGAATGGAATGAAATGGAATGGAATGGAATGGAATGGAATGGAATGGAATGGAGTCAATCCGAGTGGAATGCAATGGAACGGAATGGAATGGAATGGAATGGAATGGAATGCAATCAACCCAAATGGAATGGAATGGAATGGAATGGAATGGAATCAACCCGAATGGAATGGAATGGAATCAACCCGAATGGAATGGAATGGAATGGAATGGAAATAACCCGAATGGAATGGATTGGAATGGAATGGAATGGAATGGAATGGAATGGAATGGAATCAACCCGAATGGAATGGAATGGAATGGAAGTGAATGGAATGGAATCAACACGAATGGAATGGAATGGAATGGAACGGGATGGAATGGAATGGGATGGAATAAACCCGAATGGAATGGAATGGAATCAAGTCTTATGGAATGGAATGGAATGGAATGGAATGGAATGGAATGGAATCAAACCAAATGGAATGGAATGGAATGGAATGGAATGGAATGGAATGCAATGGAATCAACCCGAATGGAATGGAATGGAATGGAATGGAATGGAATCAACCCGAATGGAATGGAATGGGATGGAATGGAATTGAATGGAATGGAATGGAATGGAATGGAATCAACCCGAATGGAAAGGAATGGAATGGAATGGAATGGAATGCAATCAACACGAATGGAATGGAATGAAATGGAATCAACCCGAATTGAATGGAATTGAATGGAATGGAAGTAACCCGAATGGAATGAATTGGAATGGAATGGAATCAACCCAAATGGAATGGAATGGAATGGAATGGAATGGAATGGAATGGAATGGAATGGAATCAACCCGAATGGAATGGAATGGAATGGAAGTGAATGGAATGGAATCAACACGATTGGAATGGAATGGAATGGAACGGGATGGAATGGAATGGAAAGGAATCAAGCCGAAAGGAATGGAATGGAATGGAATGGAATGGAATGGAATGGAATGGAATGGACTGGGATGGAATAAACCCGAATGGAATGGAACGGGATCAAGTCTTATGTAATGTAATGGAATGGAATGGAATGGAATCAACCCGTATGGAATAGAATGGAATGGAATAGCGTGGAATGAAATGGAATGAAATGGAATGGAATGGAATGGAATCAACCCAAATGGAATGGAATGGAACGGAATGGAATGGAATGGAATGGAATGCAATGGAATGCGATGGAATCAACCCGAATGGAATGGAATGGAATGGAATGGAATGGAATGGAATGGAATGGAATCAACCCGAATGGAATGGATTGGAATGGAATGGAATCAACCCGAATGGAATGGAATGGAATGGAATGGAATGGAATGCAATGGAATGCGATGGAATCAACCCGAATGGAATGGAATGGAATGGAATGGAATGGAATGGAATGGAATGGAATCAACCCGAATGGAATGGATTGGAATGGAATGGAATCAACCCGAATGGAATGGAATGGAATGGAATGGAATCAACACGAATGGAATGGAATGGAATGGAATCAACACGAATGGAATGGAATGGAATGGAATCAACCCGAATGGAATGGAATGGAATGGAATGGAATGGAAACAACACGAATGGCATGGAATGGAATAGAATGGAATGGAATGGAATGGAATGGAGTCAACCCGATTGGAATGGCATGGAATGGAATGGAATGGAACGGAATGCAATGGAGTTAACCCAAATGGAATGGAAAGGAATGGAATGGAATTGAATGGAATGGAATGGAATCAACCCGAATGGAATGGAATGGAATGGAATGGAATGGAATGGAATGGAATAGAATCACCCAGAAAGGAATGCAGTGGAATGGAATGTAACGTAATGGAATGGAATAGAATGATACGGAATCAACCCGAATGGAATGGAATGGAATGGAATGCAATGGATGTAACACGAATGGAATGGAATGAAATGGAATGGAATGGAATCAACCCGAATGGAATGGAATGGAATGGAATGGAATGGAATGGAATGGAATGGAATGGAATGGAGTCAACCTGAAAGGAATGGAATGGAATGGAATGGAAAGGAATGGAATCAATCCGAATAGAATGGAATGGAATGGAAAGGAATGGAATGGAATCAACACGAATGGAATGGAATGGAATCAACCAGAATAGAGTATAATGGAATCAACCCGAGTGGAATGGAATGGAATGGAATGGAATGGAATGGAATGGAATCAACGAGAATGGAATCGAATGGAATGGAATGGAGTCGAATGGAATTGAATGGAATGGAATCAACCCGAATGGAAAGGAATTTAATGGAATGGAATCAAAATCAATGGAATGGAATGGAATGGAAAGGAATGGAATGGAATGGGATCAACACGAATGGAATGGAATGGAATGGAATGGAATGGAATGGAATGGAATGGAATGGAATGGAATCAACCCGAATGGAATTGAATGAAATAGAATGAAATGGAATAGAATGGAATAGAATCACTCAGAAAGGAGTGAAATAGAATGGAATGGAATGGAATCAACCCGAATGGAATGGAATGGCATGGAATGGAATGGAATGGAATGGAATGGAATGGAATGGAATGAATGGAATCAACCCAAATGGAATTGAATGGAATGGAATGGAATGGAAACAGCACGAATGGGATGGAATGCAATGGAATTGAATGGCATGGAATGGAATGGAATCAACAAGCATGGAAAGGAATGGAATGGAATGGAATGGATTGGAATGGAATGAAATGGAATTGAATGGAATGAAACCGAATGGAATGAAATGGAATGGAATGGAATGGAATGGAATGGAATGGAATGGAGTCAATCCGAGTGGAATGCAATGGAACGGAATGGAATGGAATGGAATGGAATGGAATGCAATCAACCCAAATGGAATGGAATGGAATGGAATGGAATGGAATCAACCCGAATGGAATGGAATGGAATCAACCCGAATGGAATGGAATGGAATGGAATGGAAATAACCCGAATGGAATGGATTGGAATGGAATGGAATGGAATGGAATGGAATGGAATCAACCCGAATGGAATGGAATGGAATGGAAGTGAATGGAATGGAATCAACACGAATGGAATGGAATGGAATGGAACGGGATGGAATGGAATGGGATGGAATAAACCCGAATGGAATGGAATGGAATCAAGTCTTATGTAATGGAATGGAATGGAATGGAATGGAATGGAATGGAATGGAATCAAACCAAATGGAATGGAATGGAATGGAATGGAATGGAATGGAATGGAATGGAATGCAATGGAATCAACCCGAATGGAATGGAATGGAATGGAATGGAATGGAATCAACCCGAATGGAATGGAATGGGATGGAATGGAATTGAATGGAATGGAATGGAATGGAATGGAATCAACCCGAATGGAAAGGAATGGAATGGAATGGAATGGAATGCAATCAACACGAATGGAATGGAATGGAATGGAATCAACCCGAATGGAATGGAATGGAATGGAATGGAATGGAATGCAATGGAATCAACCCGAATGGAATGGAATGGAATGGAATGGAATGGAATCAACCCGAATGGAATGGAATGGAATGGAATGGAATGGAATGGAATGGAATGGAATGGAATGGAATGGAATGGAATGGAATCAACCCGAATGGAATGGAATGGAATGGAAGTGAATGGAATGGAATCAACACGATTGGAATGGAATGGAATGGAACGGGATGGAATGGAATGGAAAGGAATCAAGCCGAAAGGAATGGAATGGAATGGAATGGAATGGAATGGAATGGAATGGAATGGAATGGAATGGAATGGACTGGGATGGAATAAACCCGAATGGAATGGAATGGGATCAAGTCTTATGTAATGTAATGGAATGGAATGGAATGGAATCAACCCGTATGGAATAGAATGGAATGGAATAGCGTGGAATGAAATGGAATGAAATGGAATGGAATGGAATGGAATCAACCCAAATGGAATGGAATGGAATGGAATGGAATGGAATGGAATGGAATGCAATGGAATGCAATGGAATGCAATGGAATCAACCCGAATGGAATGGAATGGAATGGAATGGAATGGAATGGAATGGAATGGAATGGAATGGAATCAACCCGAATGGAATGGATTGGAATGGAATGGAATCAACCCGAATGGAATGGAATGGAATGGAATGGAATCAACACGAATGGAATGGAATGGAATGGAATCAACACGAATGGAATGGAATGGAATGGAATCAACCCGAATGGAATGGAATGGAATGGAATGGAATGGAATGGAATGGAATGGAAACAACACTAATGGCATGGAATGGAATAGAATGGAATGGAATGGAATGGAATGGAGTCAACCCGATTGGAATGGCATGGAATGGAATGGAATGGAACGGAATGCAATGGAGTTAACCCAAATGGAATGGAAAGGAATGGAATGGAATTGAATGGAATGGAATGGAATGGAATGGAATCAACCCGAATGGAATGGAATGGAATGGAATGGAATGGAATGGAATAGAATCACCCAGAAAGGAATGCAGTGGAATGGAATGTAACGTAATGGAATGGAATAGTATGATACGGAATCAACCCGAATGGAATGGAATGGAATGGAATGGAATGGATGTAACACGAATGGAATGGAATGAAATGGAATGGAATGGAATCAACCCGAATGGAATGGAATGGAATGGAATGGAATGGAATGGAATGGAGTCAACCTGAAAGGAATGGAATGGAATGGAATGGAATGGAATGGAATCAATCCGAATAGAATGGAATGGAATGGAAAGGAATGGAATGGAATCAACACGAATGGAATGGAATGGAATCAACCAGAATAGAGTATAATGGAATCAACCCGAGTGGAATGGAATGGAATGGAATGGAATGGAATGGAATGGAATCAACGAGAATGGAATCGAATGGAATGGAATGGAGTCGAATGGAATTGAATGGAATGGAATCAACCCGAATGGAAAGGAATTTAATGGAATGGAATCAAAATCAATGGAATGGAATGGAATGGAAAGGAATGGAATGGAATGGGATCAACACGAATGGAATGGAATGGAATGGAATGGAATGGAATGGAATGGAATGGAATGGAATCAACCCGAATGGAATTGAATGAAATAGAATGAAATGGAATAGAATGGAATAGAATCACTCAGAAAGGAGTGAAATAGAATGGAATGGAATGGAATCAACCCGAATGGAATGGAATGGCATGGAATGGAATGGAATGGAATGGAATGGAATGGAATGGAATGGAATCAACCCAAATGGAATGGAATGGAATGGAATGGAATGGAATGGAATGGATTGGAATCAACACGAATGGGATGGAATGCAATGGAATTGAATGGAATGGAATGGAATGAAATCAATAAGCATGGAAAGGAATGGAATGGAATGGAATGGATTGGAATGGAATGAAATGGAATGGAATGAAATAGAATGGAATGGAATGGAATGGAATGGAATGGTATGGGATGGAATGGAATGGAATGGAATCAACCCAAATGGAATGGAATGGAATGGAATGGAATGGAATGGAATTTAATCAACCCAAATGGAATGGAATGGAAACAACCCGAATGGAATGGAATGGAATGGAATGGAAGTAACCCGAATGGAATGGATTGGAATGGAATGGAATGGAATGGAATGGAATGGAATCAACCCGAATGGAATGGAATGGAATGGACGTGAATGGAATGGAATCAACACGAATGGAATGGAATGGAATGGAACGGGATGGAATGGAATGGGATGGAATAAACCCGAATGGAATGGAATGGAATCAAGTCTTATGTAATGGAATGGAATGGAATGGAATGGAATGGAATCAACCCGAATGGAATAGAATGGAATGGAGTAGCATGGAATGAAATGGAATGGAATGGAATGGAATGGAATGGAATCAAACCAAATGGAATGGAATGGAATGGAATGGAATGGAATGGAATGGAATGCAGTGGAATCAACCCGAATGGAATGGAATGGAATGGAATGGAATGGAATGGAATGGAATGGAAAGGAATGGAATGGAATGGAATGGAATCAACACGAATGGAATGGAATGAAATGGAATCAACCCGAATGGAATGGAATGGAATGGAATGGAAGTAACCCCAATGGAATGAATTGGAATGGAATGGAATCAACCCGAATGGAATGGAATGGAATGGAATGGAATGGAATGGAATGGAATGGAATCAACCCGAATTGAATGGAATGGAATGTAAGTGAATGGAATGGAATCAACACGAATGGAATGGAATGGAATGGAACGGGATGTAATGGAATGGAAAGGAATCAAGCCGAATGGAATGGAATGGAATGGAATGGAATGGCATGGAATGGACTGGGATGGAATAAAGCCGAATGGAATGGAATGGAATCAAGTCTTATGTAATGGAATGGAATGGAATGGAATGGAATGGAATCAACCCAAATGGAATGGAATGGAATGGAATGGAATGGAATGGAATGGAATCAAGCCAAATGGAATGGAATGGAATGGAATGGAATGGAATGGAATGGAATGCAGTGGAATCAACCCGAATGGAATGGAATGGAATGGAATGGAATGGAATGGAATGGAATGGAATGGAATGGAATCAACCCGAATGGAATGGAATGAAATGGAATGGAATCAACCCGAATGGAATGGAATGGAATGGAATGGAATGGAATCAACACGAATGGAATGGAATGGAATGGAATCAACACGAATGGAATGGAATGGAATGGAACAAACCCGAATAGAATGGAATGGAATGGAATGGAATGGAAACAACACGAATGGCATGGAATGGAATAGAATGGAATGGAATGGAATGGAATGGAGTGAACCCGATTGGAATGGCATGGAATGGAATGGAATGGAATGGAATGGAGTTAACCCAAATGTAATGGAATGGAATGGAATGGAGTGGAAGGGAATGGAATGGAATGGAATCAACCCGAATGGAATGGAATGGAAACAACACGAATGGCATTGAATGGAATAGAATGGAATGGAATGGATTGGAATCAACCCGATTGGAATGGAATGGAATGGAATGCAATGGAATGGAATGGAATGGAATGGAGTTAACCCAAATGGAATGGAATGGAATGGAAGGGAGTGGAAGGGAATGGAATGGAATGGAATCAACCAGAATGGAATGGAATGGAATGGAATGGAAAGGAATGGAATGGAATGGAATAGCATCACCCCGAAAGGAATGGAGTGGAATGGAATGGAACGGAATGGAATGGAATAGAATGATTTGGAATCAACACGAATGGAATGGAATTGAATGGAATGGAATGTATGTAACACGAATGGAATGGAATGGAATCAACCCGAATGGAATGGCATGGAATGGAATGGAATGGAATGGAATGGAATGGAATGGAATGGAATGGAATGGAGTCAACCTGAAAGTAATGCAATGGAATGGAATGGAATGGAATGGAATGGTATGGAATGGAATGGAATCAAATCGAATGGAATGGAATGGAATGGAATGGAATGGAATGGAATCAACCCGATTGGAATGGAATGGAATGGAATGGAATGGAATGCAATGGAGTTAACCCAAATGGAATGGAAAGGAATGGAATGGAGTTGAATGGAATGGAATGGAATGGAATGGAATCAACCCGAATGGAATGGAATGGAATGGAATGGAATGGTATAGAATCACCCAGAAAGGAATGCAGTGGAATGGAATGTAACGGAATGGAATGGAATAGAATGATACGGAATCAACCCGAATGGAATGGAATGGAATGGAATGGAATGGATGTAACACGAATGGAATGGAATGAAATGGAATGGAATGGAATCATCCCGAATGGAATGGAATGGAATGGAATGGAATGGAATGGAAAGGAGTCAACCTGAAAGGAATGGAATGGAATGGAATGGAATGGAATGGAATGGAATCAATCCGAATATAATGAAATGGAATGGAAAGGAATGGAATGGAATCAACCCGAATGGAATGGAATGGAATGGCATGGAATCAACCAGAATAGAATATAATGGAAACAACCCGAGTGGAATTGAATGGAATGGAATGGAAATAACCCGAATGGAATGTAATGTAATGGAAAGGAATCAACGAGAATGGAATCGAATGGAATGGAATGGAATCGAATGGAATTGAATGGAATGGAATCAACCCGAATGGAAAGGAATTTAATGGAATGGAATCAAAACCAATGGAATGGAATCGAATGGAATGGAATGGAATGGAATGGAATCAAGCCGAATGGAATGGAATGGAATGGAATTATCCCGAATGGAATGGAATGGAATGAAATGGAATGGAATGGAATGGAATGGAACTGAATGCAATAAACCCGAATGGAATGGAATGGAATGGAATGGAATGGAATGGAATGGAATGGAATGGAATCAAACCGAATGGAATGGAATGGCATGGAATGGAATGGAATGGAATGGAATGGAATGAATGGAATCAACCCAAATGGAATTGAATGGAATGGAATGGAATGGAATCAGCACGAATGGGACGGAATGCAATGGAATTGAATGGCATGGAATGGAAAGGAATCAACAAGCATGGAAAGGAATGGAATGGAATGGAATGGATTGGAATGGAATGAAATGGAATTGAATGGAATGAAACCGAATGGAATGAAATGGAACGGAATGGAATGGAATGGAATGGAATGGAATGGAATGGAATGCAATCAACCCAAATGGAATGCAATGGAATGGAATGGAATGGAATCAACCCGAATGGAATGGAATGGAATCAACCCGAATGGAATGGAATGGAATGGAATGGAAATAACCCGAATGGAATGGATTGGAATGGAATGGAATGGAATAGAATGGAATGGAATGGAATCAACCCGAATGGAATGGAATGGAATGGAAGTGAATGGAATGGAATCAACACGAATTGAATGGAATGGAATGGAACGGGATGGAATGGAATGGGATGGAATAAACCCGAATGGAATGGAATGGAATCAAGTTTTATGTAATGGAATGGAATGGAATTGAATGGAATGGAATGGAATCAAACCAAATGCAGTGGAATGGAATGGAATGGAATGGAATGCAATGGAATCAACCCGAATGGAATGGAATGGAAAGGAATGGAAATAACCCGAATGGAATGGATTGGAATGGAATGGAATGGAATGCAATGGACTTAACCCAAATGGAATGGAATGGAATGTAATGGAGTGGAATGGAATGGAATGGAATGGAAAAGAATGACCCCGAAAGGAATGGAGTGGAATGGAATGGAACGGAATGGAATGGAATAAAATGATTTGGAATCAACCCGAATGGAATGGAATGGAATGGAATGGAATGGAATGGAATGGAATGGAGTCAACCTCAAAGGAATGGAATGGAATGGAATTGAATGGAATGGAATGGAATGGAATGAAATGGAATAGAATGGAATAGAATCACCACGAAAGGAATGTAATGTAATGGAATGGCATGGAATGGATTGGAACGGAATCAACCCGAATGGAATGGATTGGATTGGAATGGATGTAACACGAATGGAATGGAATGGAATGGAATGGAATGGAACCAACCCGAATGGAATGGAATGGAATGGAATGGAATGGAATGGAGTCAACCCGAAAGGAATGGAACGGAATGGAATGGAATGGAATGGAATGGAATGGAATCAATCCGAATGGAATGGAATGGAATGGAATGGAATGGAATGGAATGGAATCAACCCGAATGGAATATAATGGAATCACCCCGAGTGGAATTGAATGGAATGGAATGGAATCAACGAGAAAGGAATCGAATGAAATGGAATGGAGTGGAATGGAATTGAATGGAATGGAATCAACCCGAATGAAATGGAATGGAATGGAATGGAATCAAAACGAATGGAATGGAATGGAATGGAAAGGAATGGAATGGAATCAAGCTGAATGGAATGGAATGGAATGGAATCATCCCGAATGGAATGGAATGGAATGGAATGGAATGGAATGGAATGGAATGGAATGGAATCAACCAGAATGGAATGGAATGCAATGCAATTGAATGGAATGGAGTCAACCCGAATGGAGTGGAATGGAATGGAATGGAATCAACCCGAATGGAATGGAATGGAATAGAATGAAATGGAATAGAATGGAATAGAATCACCACGAAAGGAATGGAATGGAATGGAATGGAATGCAATGGAAAAAACCCGTCTGAAATGGAATGGCATGGAATGGAATGGAATGGAATGGAATGCAATCAACACAAAATGAATGGAATGTAATGTAATGGAATGGATTGGAATCAACACGAATGGCATGGAATGGAATGGAATGGAATGGAATGGAATGGAATGGAATGGAATGGAATCAACCCGATTGGAATGGAATGGAATGGAATGGAAGGGAATGGAATGGAATGGAGTTAACCCAAATGGAATGGAATGGAATGGAATGGAGTGGAAAGGAATGGAATGGAATGGAATCAACCCGAATGGAATGGAATGGAATAGAATCACCCTGAAAGGAATGGAGTGGAACGGAATGGAACGGAATGGAATGGAATAGAATGATTTGGAATTAACCCGAATGGAATGGAATGGAATGGAATGGAATCAACCCGAATGGAATATAATCGTATGGAATGTAATTGAATGGAATGGAATGGAATGGAGTCAACCTGAAAGGAATGGAATGGAATGGAATGGAATGGAATGGAATGGAATGGAATGGAATCAATCCGAAAAGAATGGAATGGAATGGAATGGAATGGAATGGAATGGAATCAACACGAATGGAATGGAATGGAATCAACCAGAATAGAATATAATGGAATCAACCCGAGTGGCATTGAATGGAATGGAATGGAAATAACCGGAATGGAATGGAATGGAATGGAATGGAATCAACGAGAATGAAATCGAATGGAATGGAATGGAGTGGAATGGAATTGAATGCAATGGAATCAACCCGAATGTAATGGAATTTAATGGAATGGAATCAAAACGAATGGAATGGAATGGAATGGAATGGAATGGAATGGAATGGAATGGAAAGGAATCAAGCCGAATGGAATGGAATGGAATCAACCCGAATGGAATGGAATGGAATGCAATTGAATGGAATGGAATCAACACGAATGGAATGGAATGGAATGGAATGGAATGGAATGGATTCAACCTGAATGGAATAGAATGGAATGGAATGGCATGGAATGTAGTGGAATGGGATGGAATGGAATGGAATCAACACGAATGTAATGGAATAGAATGGAATGGAATGGCATGGAATGTAATGGAATGGCATGGAATGGAATGGAAGGCAATGGAATGGAATCAAACCGAATGGAATGGAATGGAATGGAACGGAATGCAATGGAATGGAGTCAACCCGAAAGGAATGGAACGGAATGGAAAGGAATGGAATGGAATGGAATGGAATCAATCCGAATGGAATGGAATGGCATGGAATGGATTGGAACGGAATCAACCCGAAAGGAATGGATTGGAATGGAATGGATGCAACACGAATGGAATGGAATGGAATGGAATGGAATGGAATGGAATGGAATCAACCCGAATGGAATGGAATGGAATGGAATGGAATGGAATGGAATGGAATGGAGTCAACCCGAAAGGAATGGAAGGGATTGAAATGGAATGGAATCAATCCGAATGGAATGGAATGGAATGGAATGGCATGTAATCAACCCGAATGGAATATAATGGAATCAACCCGAGTGGAATTGAATGGAATGGAATGGAAATAAACCGAATGGAATGGAATGGAATGGAATGGAATCAACCCAATTGGAATGGAATGGAATGGAATGGAATGGAATGGAATGGAATGGAATGGAATGCAATGGACTTAACCCAAATGGAATGGAATGGAATGGAATGGAGTGGAATGGAATGGAATGGAATGGAAAAGAATCACCCCGAAAGGAGTGGAGTGGAATGGAATGGAACGGAATGGAATGGAATAAAATGATTTGGAATCAACCCGAATGGAATGGAATGGAATGGAATGGAATGGAATGGAATGGAATGGAATGGAGTCAACCTCAAAGGAATGGAACGGAATGGAATGGAATGGAATGGAATGAAATGGAATAGAATGGAATAGAATCACCACGAAAGGAATGGAATGTAATGGAATGGCATGGAATGGATTGGAACGGAATCAACCCGAATGGAATGGATTGGAATGGAATGGATGTAACACGAATGGAATGGAATGGAATGGAATGGAATGGAATCAACCCGAATGGAATGGAATGGAATGGAATGGAATGGAATGGAATGGAGTCAACCTGAAAGGAATGGAACGGAATGGAATGGAATGGAATGGAATGGAATCAATCCGAATGGAATGGAATGGAATGGAATGGAATGGAATCAACCCGAATGGAATATAATGGAATCACCCCGAGTGGAATTGAATGGAATGGAATGGAATCAACGAGAAAGGAATCGAATGAAATGGAATGGAGTGGAATGGAATTGAATGGAATGGAATCAACCCGAATGAAATGGAATGGAATGGAATGGAATCAAAACGAATGGAATGGAATGGAATGGAAAGGAATGGAATGGAATCAAGCTGAATGGAATGGAATGGAATGGAATCATCCCGAATGGAATGGAATGGAATCAAATGGAATGGAATGGAATGGAATGGAATGGAATGGAATGGAATGGAATGGAATGGAATGGAATCAACCAGAATGGAATGGAATGCAATGCAATTGAATGGAATGGAATCAACCCGAATGGAGTGGAATGGAATGGAATGGAATCAACCCGAATGGAATGGAATGGAATAGAATGAAATGGAATAGAATGGAATACAATCACCACGAAAGGAATGGAATGGAATGGAATGGAATGCAATGGAAAAAACCCGACTGAAATGGAATGGCATGGAATGGAATGGAATGGAATGGAATGCAATCAACACAAAAGGAATGGAATGTAATGTAATGGAATGGATTGGAATCAACACGAATGGCATGGAATGGAATGGAATGGAATGGAATGGAATGGAATGGAATGGAATGGAATCAACCCGATTGGAATGGAATGGAATGGAATGGAAGGGAATGGAATGGAATGGAGTTAACCCAAATGGAATGGAATGGAATGGAATGGAGTGGAAGGGAATGGAATGGAATGGAATCAACCCGAATGGAATGGAATGGAATGGAATGGAATAGAATCACCCTGAAAGGAATGGAGTGGAACGGAATGGAACGGAATGGAATGGAATAGAATGATTTGGAATCAACCCGAATGGAATGGAATGGAATGGAATGGAATCAACCCGAATGGAATATAATGGTATGGAATGGAATTGAATGGAATGGAATGGAATGGAGTCAACCTGAAAGGAATGGAATGGAATGGAATGGAATGGAATGGAATGGAATGGAACGGAATGGAATCAATGCGAAAAGAATGGAATGGAATGGAATGGAATGGAATGGAATGGAATGGAATCAACACGAATGGAATGGAATGGAATCAACCAGAATAGAATATAATGGAATCAACCCGAGTGGCATTGAATGGAATGGAATGGAAATAACCCGAATGGAATGGAATGGAATGGAATGGAATCAACGAGAATGAAATGGAATGGAATGGAATGGAGTGGAATGGAATTGAATGCAATGGAATCAACCCGAATGGAATGGAATTTAATGGAATGGAATCAAAACGAATGGAATGGAATGGAATGGAATGGAATGGAATGGAATGGAATGGAAAGGAATCAAGCCGAATGGAATGGAATGGAATCAACCCGAATGGAATGGAATGGAATGCAATTGAATGGAATGGAATCAACACGAATGGAATGGAATGGTATGGAATGGAATGGAATGGAATGGATTGAACCTGAATGGAATAGAATGGAATGGAATGGCATGGAATGTAGTGGAATGGGATGGAATGGAATGGAATCAACACGAATGGAATGGAATAGAATGGAATGGAATGGCATGGAATGTAATGGAATGGCATGGAATGGAATGGAATGGCATGGAATGGAATGGAAGGGAATGGAACGGAATCAACCCGAATGGAATGGAATGGAATGGAACGGAATGCATTGGAATGGAGTCAACCCGAAAGGAATGGAACGGAATGGAAAGGAATGGAATGGAATGGAATGGAATCAATCCGAATGGAATGGAATGGCATGGAATGGATTGGAACGGAATCAACCCGAATGGAATGGATTGGAATGGAATGGATGCAACACGAATGGAATGGAATGGAATGGAATGGAATGGAATGGAATCAACCCGAATGGAATGGAATGGAATGGAATGGAATGGAATGGAATGGAATGGAATGGAATGGAGTCAACCCGAAAGGAATGGAACGGAATGAAATGGAATGGAATCAATCCGAATGGAATGGAATGGAATGGAATGGCATGTAATCAACCCGAATGGAATATAATGGAATCAACCCGAGTGGAATTGAATGGAATGGAATGGAAATAAACCGAATGGAATGGAATGGAATGGAATGGAATCAACCCGATTGGAATGGAATGGAATGGAATGGAATGGAATGGAATGGAATGGAATGGAATGGAATGCAATGGACTTAACCCAAATGGAATGGAATGGAATGGAATGGAGTGGAATGGAATGGAATGGAATGGAAAAGAATCACCCCGAATGGAATGGAGTGGAGTGGAATGGAACGGAATGGAATGGAATAAAATGATTTGGAATCAACCCGAATGGAATGGAATGGAATGGAATGGAATGGAATGAAATGGAATGGAATGGAATGGAGTCAACCTCAAAGGAATGGAATGGAATGGAATGGAATGGAATGGAATGGAATGGAATGAAATGGAATAGAATGGAATAGAATCACCACGAAAGGAATGGAATGTAATGGAATGGCATGGAATGGATTGGAACGGAATCAACCCGAATGGAATGGATTGGAATGGAATGGATGTAACACGAATGGAATGGAATGGAATGGAATGGAGTGGAATCAACCCGAATGGAATGGAATGGAATGGAATGGAATGGAATGGAGTCAACCCGAAAGGAATGGAACGGAATGGAATGGAATGGAATGGAATGGAATCAATCCGAATGGAATGGAATGGAATGGAATGGAATCAACCCGAATGGAATATATTGGAATCACCCCGAGTGGAATTGAATGGAATGGAATGGAATCAACGAGAAAGGAATCGAATGAAATGGAATGGAGTGGAATGGAATTGAATGGAATGGAATCAACCCGAATGAAATGGAGTGGAATGGAATGGAATCAAAACGAATGGAATGGAATGGAATGGAAAGGAATGGAATGGAATCAAGCCGAATGGAATGGAATGGAATGGAATCATCCCGAATGGAATGGAATGGAATCAAATGGAATGGAATGGAATGGAATGGAATGGAATGGAATGGAATGGAATGGAGTCAACCAGAATGGAATGGAATGCAATGCAATTGAATGGAATGGAATCAACCCGAATGGAGTGGAATGGAATGGAATGGAATCAACCCGAATGGAATAGAATGAAATGGAATAGAATGGAATAGAATCACCACGAAAGGAATGGAATGGAATGGAATGGAATGCAATGGAAAAAACCCGACTGAAATGGAATGGCATGGAATGGAATGGAATGGAATGGAATGCAATCAACACAAAAGGAATGGAATGTAATGTAATGGAATGGATTGGAATCAACACGAATGGCATGGAATGGAATGGAATGGAATGGAATGGAATGGAATGGAATGGAATGGAATGGAATCAACCCGATTGGAATGGAATGGAATGGAATGGAAGGGAATGGAAAGGAATGGAGTTAACCCAAATGGAATGGAATGGAATGGAATGGAGTGGAAGGGAATGGAATGCAATGGAATCAACCCGAATGGAATGGAATGGAATGGAATGGAATAGAATCACCCTGAAAGGAATGGAGTGGAATGGAATGGAACGGAATGGAATGGAATAGAATGATTTGGAATCAACCCGAATGGAATGGAATGGAATGGAATGGAATGGAATCAACCCGAATGGAATATAATGGTATGGAATGGAATTGAATGGAATGGAATGGCATGGAGTCAACCTGAAAGGAATGGAATGGAATGGAATGGAATGGAATGGAATGGAATGGAATCAATCCGAAAATAATGGAATGGAATGGAATGGAATGGAATGGAATGGAATGGAATGGAATGGAATCAACACGAATGGAATGGAATGGAATGGAATCAACCAGAATAGAATATAATGGAATCAACCCGAGTGGCATTGAATGGAATGGAATCGAAATAACCCGATTGGAATGGAATGGAATGGAACGGAATCAACGAGAATGAAATGGAATGGAATGGAATGGAGTGGAATGGAATTGAATGCAATGGAATCAACCCGATTGGAATGGAATTTAATGGAATGGAATCAAAACGAATGGAATGGAATGGAATGAAATGGAATGGAAAGGAATCAAGCCGAATGGAATGGAATGGAATCAACCCGAATCGAATGGAATGGAATGCTATTGAATGGAACAGAATCACCCCGAAAGGAATGGAATGGAATGGAATGGAATGGAATCAACCCGAATGGAATGGAATGACATGGAATGGAATGGAATGGAATGGAATGATCCCAAATGGAATGGAATGGAATGGAATCAACACGAATGGAATGGAATGCAATGGAATGGAATGGAATGGAATCAAATCGAATGGAATGGAATGGAATGGAATGGAGTGGAGTGGAATGGAAAGGAATGGAATCAACCCGATTGGAATGGAATGGAATGGAATGGAATGGAATGGAATGGAATGGATTGGAATGGAGTTAACCCAAATGGAATGGAACGGAATGGAATGGAACGGAATGGAATGGAATCAACCCGAATGGAATGGAATGGAATGGAATGGAATAGAATCACCTTGAAAGGAATTGAGTGGAATGGAAAGCAAAGGAATGGAATTGAATGGAATGACTTGACATCAACTCGAATGGGATGCAATGGAATGGTTTGGAATGGATTCAACCTGAATGGAATAGAATGGAATGGAATGGAATGGAATGGAATGGAATGAAATCAACCCGAATGGAATGGAATGGAATAGAATGAAATGGAATAGAATGGAACAGAATCACCCCGAAAGGAATGGAATGGAATGGAATGGAATGGAATCAACCCGAATGGAATGGAATGACATAGAATGGAATGGAATGGAATGGAATGATCCCAAATGGAATGGAATGGAATGGAATCAACACGAATGGAATGGAATGCAATGGAATGGAATGGAATGGAATCAAATCGAATGGAATGGAATGGAATGGAATGGAGTGGAGTGGAATGGAAAGGAATGGAATCAACCCGACTGGAATGGAATGGAATGGAATGGAATGGAATGGATTGGAATAGAGTTAACCCAAATGGAATGGAACGGAATGGAATGGAATGGAATGGAATGGAATCAACACGAATGGAATGGAATGGAATGGAATGGAATGGAATAGAATCACCTTGAAAGGAATAGAGTGGAATGGAAAGCAAAGGAATGGAATTGAATGGAATGACTTGAAATCAACTCGAATGGGATGCAATGGAATGGTATGGAATGGATTCAACCTGAAAGGAATAGAATGGAATGGAATGGCATGGAATGGAGTGGAATGGAAAGGAATGGAATGGAATCAACACGAATGGAATGGAATGGAATGGAATATAATGGAATGGAATGGCATGGAATGGAATGGAATGGCATGGAATGGAATGGAAGGGAATGGAATGGAATCAACCCGAATGGAATGGAATGGAATGGAACGGAATACAATGGAATGGAGTCAACCCGAAAGGAATGGAACGGAATGGAAAGGAATGGAATGGAATGGAATGGAATCAATCCGAAAGGAATGGAATGGCATGGAATGGAGTGGAATGGAAAGGAATGGAATCAACGCGATTGGAATGGAATGGAATGGAATGGAATGGAATGGAATGGAGTTAACCCAAATGGAATGGAACGGAATGGAATGGAACGGAATGGAATGGAATCAACCCGAATGGAATGGAATGGAATGGAATGGAATTGAATGGAATGGAATGGAATTGAATGGAATGGAATGGAATGACTTGCAATCAACTCGAATGGAATGGAATGGAATGGAATGGAATGGAATGGAATGGATTCAACCTGAATGGAATAGAATGGAATGGAATGGCATGGAATGGAGTGGAATGGAATGGAATGGAATCAACCCGAATGGAATGGAATGGAATGGAACGGAATGGAATGGAATGGAATCAACCCGAATGGAATGGAATGGAATGCAATAGAATGGAATGGAATGGCATGGAATGGAATGGAATGGAATGGAATGGAATCAACCCGAATGGAATGGAATGGAATGGAACGGAATGCAATGGAATGGAGTCAACCCGAAAGGAATGGAACGGAATGGAAAGGAATGGAATGGAATGGAATGGAATCAATCCGAATGGAATGGAATGGCATGGAATGGATTGGAACGGAATCAACCCGAATGGAATGGATTTGAATGGAATGGATGTAACACGAATGGAATGGAATGGAATGGAATGGAATGGAATGGAATCAACCCGAATGGAATGGAATGGAATGGAATGGAATGGAATGGAATGGAGTCAACCCGAAAGGAATGGAACGGAATGGAATGGAATGGAATGGAATCAATCCGAATGGAATGGAATGGAATGGAAAGGAATGGAATGGAATCAACCCGAATGGAATATAATGGAATCAACCCGAGTGGAATTGAATGGAATGGAATGGAATCAACGAGAAAGGAATCGAATGAAATGGAATGGAGTGGAATGGAATTGAATGGAATGGAATCAACCCGAATGAAATGGAATGGAATGGAATGGAATCAAAACGAATGGAATGGAATGGAATGGAAAGGAATGGAATGGAATCAAGCCGAATGGAATGGAATGGATTGGAATCATCCCGAATGGAATGGAATGGAATCAAATGGAATGGAATGGAATGGCATGGAATGGAATCAACCCGAATGGAGTGGAATGGAATAGAATGGAATCAACCCGAATGGAATGGAATGGAATAGAGTGAAATGGAATAGAATGGAATAGAAACACCCCAAAAGGAATGGAATGGAATGGAATGGAATGCGATGGTAAAAACCCGACTGAAATGGAATGGCATGGAATGGAATGGAATGGAATGGAATGCAATCAACACAATAGGAATGTAATGTAATGTAATGTAATGGAATGGAATCAACACGAATGGCATGGAATGGAATGGAATGGAATGGAATGGAATGGAATGGAATGTAATCAACCCGAATGGAATGGAATGGAATGGAATGGAATGGAATGGAATGGAATGGAATGGAATAGAATCACCCCGAAAGGAATGGAGTGGAATGGAATGGAACGGAATGGAATGGAATAGAATGATTTGGAATCAACCCGAATGGAATGGAACGGAATGGAATGGAATCAACCCGAATGGAATATAATGGTATGGAATGGAATTGAATGGAATGGAATGGAATGGAGTCAACCTGAAAGGAATGGAATGGAATGGAATGGAATGGAATGGAATGGAATCAATCCGAAAGGAATGGAATGGAATGGAATGGAATGGAATGGAATGGAATGGAATGGAATCAACACGAATGGAATGGAATGGAATGGAATGGAATCAACCAGAATAGAATGGAATGTAATGAAATGGAATCAACGAGAATGAAATGGAATGGAATGGAATGGAGTGGAATGGAATTGAATGGAATGGAATCAACCCGAATGGAATGGAATTTAATGGAATGGAATCACAAAGATTGGAATGGAAGGGAATGGAATGGAATGGAATGGAATGGAAAGGAATCAAGCCGAATGGAATGGAATGGAATGGAATCATCCCCAATGGAATGGAATGGAATGAAATGGAATGGAATGGAATGGAATAAACCCGAATGGAATGGAATGGAATGGAATCAACCCGAATGGAATGGAATGGAATGGAATGGAATGGAATGGAATCAACCCGAATGGAATGGAATGGAATAGAATGAAATCGAATAGAATGGAATAGAATCACCCCGAAAGGAATGGAATGGAATGGAATGGAATGGAATGGAATGGAATGGAGTCAACCCGAATGGAATGGAATGGCATGGAATGGAATGGAATGGAATGGAATGAACCCAAACGGAATGGAATGGAATGGAATCAACACGAATGGAATGGAATGGAATGGAATGGAATGGAATAGAATCACCCCGAAAGGAATAGAGTGGAATGGAATGGAAAGGAATGGAATGGAATGGAATGACTTGGAATCAACTCGAATGGAATGGAATGGAATGGAATGGAATGGATGCAACCTGAATGGAATAGAATGGAATGGAATGGCATGGAATGGAGTGGAATGGAATGGAATGGAATGGAATCAACACGAATGGAATGGAATGGAATGGAATAGAATGGAATAGAATGGCATGGAATGGAATGGAATGGCATGGAATGGAATGGAAGGGAATGGAAGGGAATCAACCCGAATGGAATGGAATGGAATGGAACGGAATGCAATGCAATGGAGTCCACCCGAAAGGAATGGAACGGAATGGAAAGGAATGGTATGGAATGGAATGGAATCAATCCGAATGGAATGGAATGTCATGGAATGGAGTGGAATGGAAAGGAATGGAATCAACCCGATTGGAATGGAACGGAATGGAATGGAACGGAATGGAATGGAATCAACCCGAATGGAATGGAATGGAATGGAATGGAATGGAATAGAATCACCTGGAAAGGAATAGAGTGGAATGGAATGGAACGGAACGGAATGGAATGGAATGACTTGGAATCAACTCGAATGGAATGGAATGGAATGGATTCAACCTGAATGGAATAGAATGGAATGGAATGGCATGGAATGGAGTGGAATGGAATGGAATGGAATCAACCCGAATGGAATGGAATGGAATGGAACGGAATGGAATGGAATGGAATCAACCCGAATGGAATGGAATGGAATGCAATAGAATGGAATGGAATGGCATGGAATGTAATGGAATTGAATGGAATGGAATGGAATGGAATGGAATGGAATCAACCCGAATGGAATGGAATGGAATGGAACGGAATGCAATGGAATGGAGTCAACCCGAAAGGAATGGAACGGAATGGAAAGGAATGGAATGGAATGGAATGGAATCAATCCGAATGGAATTGAATGGCATGGAATGGATTGGAACGGAATCAACCCGAATGGAATGGATTGGAATGGAATGGATGTAACAAGAATGGAATGGAATGGAATGGAATGGAATCAACCCGAATGGAATGGAATGGAATGGAATGGAGTCAACCCGAAAGGAATGGAACGGAATGGAATGGAATGGAATGGAATGGAATCAATCCGAATGGAATGGAATGGAATGGAATGGAATCAACCCGAATGGAATATAATGGAATCAACCCGAGTGGAATTGAATGGAATGGAATGGAATCAACGAGAAAGGAATCGAATGAAATGGAATGGAGTGGAATGGAATTGAATGCAATGGAATCAACCCGAATGAAATGGAATGGAATGGAATGGAATCAAAACGAATGGAATGGAATGGAATGGAAAGGAATGGAATGGAATCAAGCCGAATGGAATGGAATGGAATGGAATCAACCCGAATGGAATGGAATGGAATGGAATGGATGTAACACGAATGGAATGGAATGGAATGGAATGGAATGGAATCAACCCGAATGGAATGGAGTGGAATGGAATGGAATGGAATGGAGTCAACCCGAAAGGAATGGAACGGAATGGAATGGAATGGAATGGAATCAATCCGAATGGAATGGAATGGAATGGAAAGGAATGGAATGGAATCAACCCGAATGGAATATAATGGAATCAACCCGAGTGGAATTGAATGGAATGGAATGGAATCAACGAGAAAGGAATCGAATGAAATGGAATGGAGTGGAATGGAATTGAATGGAATGGAATCAACCCGAATGAAATGGAATGGAATGGAATGGAATCAAAACGAATGGAATGGAATGGAATGGAAAGGAATGGAATGGAATCAAGCCGAATGGAATGGAATGGAATGGAATCATCCCGAATGGAATGGAATGGAATCAAATGGAATGGAATGGAATGGCATGGAATGGAATCAACCCGAATGGAGTGGAATGGAATAGAATGGAATCAACCCGAATGGAATGGAATGGAATAGAGTGAAATGGAATAGAATGGAATAGAAACACCCCAAAAGGAATGGAATGGAATGGAATGGAATGCAATGGTAAAAACCCGACTGAAATGGAATGGCATGGAATGGAATGGAATGGAATGGAATGCAATCAACACAATAGGAATGTAATGTAATGTAATGTAATGGAATGGAATCAACACGAATGGCATGGAATGGAATGGAATGGAATGGAATGGAATGGAATGGAATGGAATGGAATCAACCGGAATGGAATGGAATGGAATGGAATGGAATGGAATGGAATGGAATGGAATGGATTGGAATGGAATAGAATCACCCCGAAAGGAATGGAGTGGAATGGAATGGAACGGAATGGAATGGAATAGAATGATTTGCAATCAACCCGAATGGAATGGAACGGAATGGAATGGAATCAACCCGAATGGAATATAATGGTATGGAATGGAATTGAATGGAATGGAATGGAATGGAGTCAACCTGAAAGGAATGGAATGGAATGGAATGGAATGGAATGGAATGGAATCAATCAGAAAGGAATGGAATGGAATGGAATGGAATGGAATAGAATCACCTGGAAAGGAATAGAGTGGAATGGAATGGAACGGAATGGAATGGAATGGAATGACTTGGAATCAACTCGAATGGAATGGAATGGAATGGATTCAACCTGAATGGAATAGAATGGAATGGAATGGCATGGAATGGAGTGGAATGGAATGGAATGGAATCAACCCGAATGGAATGGAATGGAATGGAACGGAATGGAATGGAATGGAATCAACCCGAATGGAATGGAATGGAATGCAATAGAATGGAATGGAATGGCATGGAATGGAATGGAATTGAATGGAATGGAATGGAATGGAATGGAATGGAATCAACCCGAATGGAATGGAATGGAATGGAACGGAATACAATGGAATGGAGTCAACCCGAAAGGAATGGAACGGAATGGAAAGGAATGGAATGGAATGGAATGGAATCAATCCGAATGGAATGGAATGGCATGGAATGGATTGGAACGGAATCAACCCGAATGGAATGGATTGGAATGGAATGGATGTAACAAGAAAGGAATGGAATGGAATGGAATGGAATCAACCCGAATGGAATGGAATGGAATGGAATGGAGTCAACCCGAAAGGAATGGAACGGAATGGAATGGAATGGAATGGAATGGAATCAATCCGAATGGAATGGAATGGAATGGAATGGAATCAACCCGAATGGAATATAATGGAATCAACCCGAGTGGAATTGAATGGAATGGAATGGAATCAACGAGAAAGGAATCGAATGAAATGGAATGGAGTGGAATGGAATTGAATGCAATGGAATCAACCCGAATGAAATGGAATGGAATGGAATGGAATCAAAACGAATGGAATGGAATGGAATGGAAAGGAATGGAATGGAATCAAGCCGAATGGAATGGAATGGAATGGAATCATCCCGAATGGAATGGAATGGAATCAAATGGAATGGAATGGAATGGAATGGAATGGAATGGAATCAACCCGAATGGAATGGAATGGAATGGAACGGAATGGAATGGAATGGAATCAACCCGAATGGAATGGAATGGAATGCAATAGAATGGAATGGAATGGCATGGAATGGAATGGAATGGAATGGAATGGAATCAACCCGAATGGAATGGAATGGAACGGAATGCAATGGAATGGAGTCAACCCGAAAGGAATGGAACGGAATGGAAAGGAATGGAATGGAATGGAATGGAATCAATCCGAATGGAATGGAATGGCATGGAATGGATTGGAACGGAATCAACCCGAATGAAATGGATGGGAATGGAATGGATGTAACACGAATGGAATGGAATGGAATGGAATGGAATGGAATCAACCCGAATGGAATGGAATGGAATGGAATGGAGTCAACCCGAAAGGAATGGAACGGAATGGAATGGAATGGAATGGAATCAATCAGAATGGAATGGAATGGAATGGAAGGGAATGGAATGGAATCAACCCGAATGGAATATAATGGAATCAACACGAGTGGAATTGAATGGAATGGAATGGAATCAACGAGAAAGGAATCGAATGAAATGGAATGGAGTGGAATGGAATTGAATGGAATGGAATCAACCCGAATGAAATGGAATGGAATGGAATGGAATCAAAACGAATGGAATGGAATGGAATGGAAAGGAATGGAATGGAATCAAGCCGAATGGAATGGAATGGAATGGAATCATCCCGAATGGAATGGAATGGAATCAAATGGAATGGAATGGAATGGCATGGAATGGAATCAACCCGAATGGAGTGGAATGGAATAGAATGGAATCAACCCGAATGGAATGGAATGGAATAGAGTGAAATGGAATAGAATGGAATAGAAACACCCCAAAAGGAATGGAATGGAATGGAATGGAATGCAATGGTAAAAACCCGACTGAAATGGAATGGCATGGAATGGAATGGAATGGAATGGAATGCAATCAACACAATAGGAATGTAATGTAATGTAATGTAATGGAATGGAATCAACACGAATGGCATGGAATGGAATGGAATGGAATGGAATGGAATGGAATGGAATGGAATCAACCCGAATGGAATGGAATGGAATGGAATGGAATGGAATGGAATGGAATGGAATGGAATAGAATCACCCCGAAAGGAATGGAGTGGAATGGAATGGAACGGAATGGAATGGAATAGAATGATTTGGAATCAACCCGAATGGAATGGAACGGAATGGAATGGAATCAACCCGAATGGAATATAATGGTATGGAATGGAATTGAATGGAATGGAATGGAATGGAGTCAACCTGAAAGGAATGGAATGGAATGGAATGGAATGGAATGGAATGGAATCAATCCGAAAGGAATGGAATGGAATGGAATGGAATGGAATGGAATGGAATGGAATGGAATCAACACGAATGGAATGGAATGGAATGGAATGGAATCAACCAGAATAGAATGGAATGTAATGAAATGGAATCAACGAGAATGAAATGGAATGGAAGGGAATGGAGTGGAATGGAATTGAATGGAATGGAATCAACCCGAATGGAATGGAATTTAATGGAATGGAATCACAAAGATTGGAATGGAATGTAATGGAATGGAATGGAATGGAATGGAATGGAAAGGAATCAAGCCGAATGGAACGGAATGGAATGGAATCATCCCCAATGGAATGGAATGGAATGAAATGGAATGGAATGGAATGGAATAAACCCGAATGGAATGGAATGGAATGGAATCAACCCGAATGGAATGGAATGGAATGGAATGGAATGGAATGGAATCAACCCGAATGGAATGGAATGGAATAGAATGAAATCGAATAGAATGGAATAGAATCACCCCGAAAGGAATGGAATGGAATGGAATGGAATGGAATGGAATGGAATGGAATGGAATGGAGTCAACCCGAATGGAATGGAATGGCATGGAATGGAATGGAATGGAATGGAATGAACCCAAATGGAATGGAATGGAATGGAATCAACACGAATGGAATGGAATGCAGTGGAATGGAATGGAATGGAATCAAATCGAATGGAATGGAATGGAATGGAATGGAATGGAATGGAGTGGAATGGTAAGGAATGGAATCAACCCGATTGGAATGGAATGGAATGGAATGGAATGGAATGGAATGGAATGGATTGGAATGGAGTTAATCCAAATGGAATTTAACGGAATGGAATGGAACGGAATGGAATGGAATCAACCCGAATGGAATGGAATGGAATGGAATGGAATGGAATAGAATCACCCCGAAAGGAATAGAGTGGAATGGAATGGAAAGGAATGGAATGGAATGGAATGACTTGGAATCAACTCGAATGCAATGGAATGGAATGGAATGGAATGGAATGGATGCAACCTGAATGGAATAGAATGGAATGGAATGGCATGGAATGGAGTGGAATGGAATGGAATGGAATGGAATCAACACGAATGGAATGGAATGGAATGGAATAGAATGGAATGGAATGGCATGGAATGGAATGGAATGGCATGGAATGGAATGGAAGGGAATGGAAGGGAATCAACCCGAATGGAATGGAATGGAATGGAACGGAATGCAATGCAATGGAGTCCACCCGAAAGGAATGGAACGGAATGGAAAGGAATGGTATGGAATGGAATGGAATCAATCCGAATGGAATGGAATGTCATGGAATGGAGTGGAATGGAAAGGAATGGAATCAACCCGATTGGAATGGAACGGAATGGAATGGAACGGAATGGAATGGAATCAACCCGAATGGAATGGAATGGAATGGAATGGAATGGAATAGAATCACCTGGAAAGGAATAGAGTGGAATGGAATGGAACGGAATGGAATGGAATGGAATGACTTGGAATCAACTCGAATGGAATGGAATGGAATGGATTCAACCTGAATGGGATAGAATGGAATGGAATGGCATGGAATGGAGTGGAATGGAATGGAATGGAATCAACCCGAATGGAATGGAATGGAATGGAACGGAATGGAATGGAATGGAATCAACCCGAATGGAATGGAATGGAATGCAATAGAATGGAATGGAATGGCATGGAATGGAATGGAATTGAATGGAATGGAATGGAATGGAATGGAATGGAATCAACCCGAATGGAATGGAATGGAATGGAACGGAATGCAATGGAATGGAGTCAACCCGAAAGGAATGGAACGGAATGGAAAGGAATGGAATGGAATGGAATGGAATCAATCCGAATGGAATGGAATGGCATGGAATGGATTGGAACGGAATCAACCCGAATGGAATGGATTGGAATGGAATGGATGTAACAAGAATGGAATGGAATGGAATGGAATGGAATCAACCCGAATGGAATGGAATGGAATGGAATGGAGTCAACCCGAAAGGAATGGAACGGAATGGAATGGAATGGAATGGAATGGAATCAATCCGAATGGAATGGAATGGAATGGAATGGAATCAACCCGAATGGAATATAATGGAATCAACCCGAGTGGAATTGAATGGAATGGAATGGAATCAACGAGAAAGGAATCGAATGAAATGGAATGGAGTGGAATGGAATTGAATGCAATGGAATCAACCCGAATGAAATGGAATGGAACGGAATGGAATCAAAACGAATGGAATGGAATGGAATGGAAAGGAATGGAATGGAATCAAGCCGAATGGAATGGAATGGAATGGAATCATCCCGAATGGAATGGAATGGAATCAAATGGAATGGAATGGAATGGAATGGAATGGAATGGAATGGAATGGAATCAACCAGAATGGAATGGAATGGAATTGAATGGAATGGAATCAACCCGAATATAGTGGAATGGAATGGAATGGAATGGAATCAACACGAATGGAATGGAATGGAATAGAATGAAATGGAATAGAATGGAATAGAATCACCCCGAAAGGAATGTAATGGAATGGAATGGAATGCAATGGAAAAAACCCGACTGAAATGGAATGGCATGGAATGGAATGGAATGGAATGGAATGCAATCAACACAAAAGGAATGGATTGTAATGTAATGGAATGGAATGGAATCAACACGAATGGCATGGAATGGAATGGAATGGAATGGAATGGAATGGAATCAACACGATTGGAATGGAATGGAATGGAGTTAACCCAAATGGAATGGAATGGAATGGAATGGAGTGGAAGGGAATGGAATGGAATGGAATCAACCCGAATGGAATGGAATGGAATGGAATGGAATGGAATGGAATGGAAAAGAATCACCCCGAAAGGAATGGAGTGGAATGGAATGGAACGGAATGGAATGGAATAGAATGATTTGGAATCAACCCGAATGGAATGGAATGGAATGGAATGGAATCAACCCGAATGGAATATAATGGTATGGAATGGAATTGAAAGGAATGGAATGGAATGGAGTCAACCTGAAAGGAATGGAATGGAATGGAATGGAATGGAATGGAATGGAATGGAATGGAATGGAATCAATCCGAAAGGAATGGAATGGAATGGAATGGAATGGAATGGAATGGAATGGAATGGAATGGAATCAACACGAATGGAATGGAATGGAATGGAATGGAATCAACCAGAATAGAATATAATGGAATCAACCCGAGTGGAATTGAATGGAATGGAATGGAAATAACCCGAATGGAATGGAATGTAATGGAATGGAATCAACGAGAATGAAATGGAATGGAATGGAATGGAATGGAATGGAATGTAAAGGAATCAAGCCGAATGGAATGGAATGGAATGGAATCATCCCCAATGGAATGGAATGGAATGAAATGGAATGGAATGGAATGGAATAAACCCGAATGGAATGGAATGGAATGGATTCAACCCGAATGGAATGGAATGGAATGCAATAGAATGGAATGGAATCAACACGAATGGAATGGAATGGAATGGAATGGAATGGAATGGAATGGAATGGAATGGAAAGGAATGGAATCAACCCGAATGGAATGGAATGGAATAGAATGAAATGGAATAGAATGGAATAGAATCACCCCGAAAGGAATGGAATGGAATGGAATGGAATGGAATGGAGTCAACCAAAATTGAATGGAATGGCATGGAATGGAATGGAATGGAATGAACCCAAATGGAATGGAATGGAATGGAATCAACACAAATGGAATGGAATGCAATGGAATGGAATGGAATGGAATCAAATCGAATGGAATGGAATGGAATGGAATGGAATGGAATGGAGTGGAATGGAAAGGAATGGAATCAACCCGATTGGAATGGAATGGAATGGAATGGAATGGAGTGGAATGGAACGGAATGGAATGGAGTTAACCCAAATGGAATGGAACGGAATGGAATGGAACGGAATGGAATGGAATCAACCCGAATGGAATGGAATGGAATGGAATGGAATGGAATGGAATGGAATCAACCCGAATGGAATGGAATGGAATGGAAAAGAATGAAATGGAATAGAATGGAATAGAATCACCCCGAAAGGAATGGAATGGAATGGAATGGAATGGAATGGAATGGAATGGATTGGAATGGAATGAACCCGAATGGAATGGAATGGCATGGAATGGAATGGAATGGAATCAACAAGAATGGCATGGAACGGAATGGAATGGAATGGAATGGAATGGAATGGAATGGAATGGAATCAACCAGATTGGAATGGAATGGAATGGAATGGAATGGAATGGAATGGAATGGAATGGAATGGAGTTAAGCCAAATGGAATGGAATGGAATGGAATGGAGTGGTAGGGAATGGAATGGAATGGAATCAACCCGAATGGAATGGAATGCAATGGAATGGAATGGAATCGAATGGAATTGAATCACCCAAAAGGAATGGAGTGGAATGGAATGGAACGGAATGGAATGGAATAGAATGATTTGGAATCAACCCGAATGTAATGGAATGGAATGGAATTGAATGGATGTAACACGAATGGAATGGAATGGAATGGAATGGAATGGAATGGAATGGAATGGAATCAACCCGAATGGAATGGAAAGGAATGGAATGGAATGGAATGGAATGGAGACAACCTGTAAGGAATGGAATGGAATGGAATGGAATGGAATGGAATGGAAACAAATCGAATGGAATGGAATGGAATGGAATGGAATGGAATGAAATCAACACGATTGGAATGGAATGGAATGGAATGGAATGGATTGGAATGCAATGGAGTCAACCCTAATGGAAAGGAATGCAATGGAATCAACCCGAATGGAATGGAATGGAATGGAATGGAATCAAAACGAATGGAATGGAATGGAATGGAAATGAATGGAATGGAATCAAGCCGAATGGAATGGAATGGAATGGAATCATCCCGAATGGATAGGAATGGAATCAAATGGAATGGAATGGAATGGAATAAAACCGAATGGAATGGAATGGAATGGAATGGAATGGAATGGAATGGAATGGAATGGAATCAACCCGAATGGAATGGAATAGAATGCAATTGAATGGAATGGAATCAACCCGAATGGAGTGGAATGGAATGGAATGGAATCAACCCGAATGCAATGGAATGGAATGGAATAGAATGAAATGGAATAGAATGTAATAGAATCACCCCGAAAGGAATGGAATGGAATGTCATGGAATGGAATGGAATGGAATGGAATGAACCCGAATGGAATGGAATGGCATGGAATGGAATGGAATGGAATGGAATGGAATCAACCCAAATGGAATGGAATATAATGGAATGGAATGGAATGGGATCAACACGAATGGCATGGAATGTAATGGAATGGAATGGAATGGAATCAACCCGATTGGAATGGAATGGAATGGAATGCAATGGAATGGAGTTAAGCCAAATGGAATGGAATGGAATGGAATGGAGAGGAAGGGAATGGAATGGAATTGAATCAACACGAATGGAATGGAATGCAATGGAATGGAATGGAATGGAATGGAATAGAATCACCTGAAAGGAATGGAGTGGAATGGAATGGAACGGAATGGAATGGAATAGAATGATTTGGAATCAACCCGAATGGAATGGAATGGAATGGAATGGAATGGAATGGATGTAACACGAATGGAATGGAATGGAATGGAATGGAATGGAATGGAATGGAATGGAATGGAATGGATTCAACCTGTAAGGAATGGAATGGAATGGAATGGAATGGAGTGGAATGGAGTCAACCTGTAAGGAGTGGAATGGAATGGAATGGAATGGAATGGAAACAAATCGAATTGAATGGAATGGAATGGAATGGAGTCAACCTCAAAGGAATGGAATGGAATGGAATGCAATGGAATGAAATGGAATGGAATGAAATGGAATAGAATGGAATAGAATCACCACGAATGGAATGGAATGGAACGGAATGGAATGCAATCAACCCGAATGGAATGGAATGGAATGGAATGGAATGGAATGGAATGGAATGGAATGGAGTCAACCCGAAAGGAATGGAACGGAATGGAATGGAATGGAATCAATCCGAATGGAATGGAATGGAATGGAATGGAATGGAATGGAATGGAATCAACGCGAATGGAATATAATGGAATCACCCCGAGTGGAATTGAATGGAATGGAATGGAATCAACGAGAAAGGAATCGAATGAAATGGAATGGAGTGGAATGGAATTGAATGAAATGGAATCAACCCGAATGAAATGGAATGGAATGGAAAGGAATCAAGCCGAATGGAATGGAATGGAATGGAATCAACCCGAATGGAATGGAATGGAATGCAATTGAATGGAATGGAATCAACACGAATGGAATGGAATGGAAAGGAATGGAATGGAATGGAATCAACCCGAATGGAATGGAATGGAATAGAATGAAATGGAATAGAATGGAATAGAATCACCCCGAAAGGAATGGAATGGAATGGAATGGAATGGAATCAACCCGAATGGAATGGAATGGCATGGAATGGAATGGAATGGAATGGAATGGAATGGAGTGGAATGGAACGGAATGGAATGGAGTTAACCCAAATGGAATGGAACGGAATGGAATGGAACGGAATGGAATGGAATCAACCCGAATGGAATGGAATGGAATGGAATGGAATGGAATGGAATGGAATCAACCCGAATGGAATGGAATGGAATGGAAAAGAATGAAATGGAATAGAATGGAATAGAATCACCCCGAAAGGAATGGAATGGAATGGAATGGAATGGAATGGATTGGAATGGAATGAACCCGAATGGAATGGAATGGCATGGAATGGAATGGAATGGAATCAACAAGAATGGCATGGAACGGAATGGAATGGAATGGAATGGAATGGAATGGAATGGAATGGAATCAACCAGATTGGAATGGAATGGAATGGAATGGAATGGAATGGAATGGAATGGAATGGAATGGAATGGAATGGATTTAAGCCAAATGGAATGGAATGGAATGGAATGGAGTGGTAGGGAATGGAATGGAATGGAATCAACCCGAATGGAATGGAATGCAATGGAATGGAATGGAATCGAATAGAATTGAATCACCCAAAAGGAATGGAGTGGAATGGAATGGAACGGAATGGAATGGAATAGAATGATTTGGAATCAACCCGAATGTAATGGAATGGAATGGAATTGCATGGATGTAACACGAATGGAATGGAATGGAATGGAATGGAATGGAATGGAATGGAATGGAATCAACCCGAATGGAATGGAAAGGAATGGAATGGAATGGAATGGAATGGAGACAACCTGTAAGGAATGGAATGGAATGGAATGGAATGGAATGGAATGGAAACAAATCGAATGGAATGGAATGGAATGGAATGGAATGGAATGAAATCAACACGATTGGAATGGAATGGAATGGAATGGAATGGATTGGAATGCAATGGAGTCAACCCTAATGGAAAGGAATGCAATGGAATCAACCCGAATGGAATGGAATGGAATGGAATGGAATCAAAACGAATGGAATGGAATGGAATGGAAATGAATGGAATGGAATCAAGCCGAATGGAATGGAATGGAATGGAATCATCCCGAATGGATAGGAATGGAATCAAATGGAATGGAATGGAATGGAATAAAACCGAATGGAATGCAATGGAATGGAATGGAATGGAATGGAATGGAATCAACCCGAATGGAATGGAATAGAATGCAATTGAATGGAATGGAATCAACCCGACTGGAGTGGAATGGAATGGAATGGAATCAACCCGAATGCAATGGAATGGAATGGAATAGAATGAAATGGAATAGAATGTAATAGAATCACCCCGAAAGGAATGGAATGGAATGTCATGGAATGGAATGGAATGGAATGGAATGAACCCGAATGGAATGGAATGGCATGGAATGGAATGGAATGGAATGGAATGGAATCAACCCAAATGGAATGGAATATAATGGAATGGAATGGAATGGAATCAACACGAATGGCATGGAATGTAATGGAATGGAATGGAATGGAATCAACCCGATTGGAATGGAATGGAATGGAATGCAATGGAATGGAGTTAAGCCAAATGGAATGGAATGGAATGGAATGGAGAGGAAGGGAATGGAATGGAATTGAATCAACACGAATGGAATGGAATGCAATGGAATGGAATGGAATGGAATGGAATAGAATCACCTGAAAGGAATGGAGTGGAATGGAATGGAACGGAATGGAATGGAATAGAATGATTTGGAATCAACCCGAATGGAATGGAATGGAATGGAATGGAATGGAATGGATGTAACACGAATGGAATGGAATGGAATCGAATGGAATGGAATGGAATGGAATGGAATGGAGTCAACCTGTAAGGAATGGATAGGAATGGAATGGAATGGAGTGGAATGGAGTCAACCTGTAAGGAATGGAATGGAATGGAATGGAATGGAATGGAAACAAATCGAATTGAATGGAATGGAATGGAATGGAGTCAACCTCAAAGGAATGGAATGGAATGGAATGCAATGGAATGAAATGGAATGGAATGAAATGGAATAGAATGGAATAGAATCACCACGAATGGAATGGAATGGAACGGAATGGAATGCAATCAACCCGAATGGAATGGAATGGAATGGAATGGAATGGAATGGAATGGAATGGAGTCAACCCGAAAGGAATGGAACGGAATGGAATGGAATGGAATCAATCCGAATGGAATGGAATGGAATGGAATGGAATGGAATGGAATCAACCCGAATGGAATATAATGGAATCACCCCGAGTGGAATTGAATGGAATGGAATGGAATCAACGAGAAAGGAATCGAATGAAATGGAATGGAGTGGAATGGAATTGAATGAAATGGAATCAACCCGAATGAAATGGAATGGAATGGAATGGAATCAAAACGAATGGAATGGAATGGAATGGAAAGGAATGGAATGGAATCAAGCCGAAGGGAATGGAATGGAATGGAATCATCCCGAATGGAATGGAATGGAATCAAATGGAATGGAATGGAATGGAATGGAATGGAATCAACCAGAATGGAATGGAATGGAATGCAATTGAATGGAATGGAATCAACCCGAATGGAGTGGAATGGAATGGAATGGAATCAACCCGAATGGAATGGAATGGAATAGAATGAAATGGAATATAATGGAATAGAATCACCCCGAAAGGAATGGAATGGAATGGAATGGAATGGAATGCAATGGAAAAAACCCGACTGAAATGGAATGGCATGGAATGGAATGGAATGGAATGGAATGGAATGCAATCAACAGAAAAGGAATGGAATGTAATGTAATGGAATGGATTGGAATCAACACGAATGGCATGGAATGGAATGGAATGGAATGGAATGGAATGGAATGGAATCAACCCGATTGGAATGGAATGGAATGGAATGGAAGGGAATGGAATGGAATGGAGTTAACCCAAATGGAATGGAATGGAATGGAATGGAGTGGAAGGGAATGGAATGGAATGGAATCAACCCGAATGGAATGGAATGGAATGGAATGGAATGGAATAGAATCACCCCGAAAGGAATGGAGTGGAATGGAATGGAACGGAATGGAATGGAATAGAATGATTTGGAATCAACCCGAATGGAATGGAATGGAATGGAATGGAATCAACCCGAAAGGAATATAATGGTATGGAATGGAATTGAATGGAACGGAATGGAATGGAGTCAACCTGAAAGGAATGGAATGGAATGGAATGGAATGGAATGGAATGGAATGGAATCAATCCGAAAGGAATGGAAAGGAATGGAATGGAATGGAATGGAATGGAATGGAATGGAATGGAATCAACACGAATGGAATGGAATGGAATCAACCAGAATAGAATATAATGGAATCAACCCGAGTGGCATTGAATGGAATGGAATGGAAATTACCCGAATGGAATGGAATGGAATGGAATGGAATCAACGAGAATGAAATGGAATGGAATGGAATGGAGTGGAATGGAATTGAATGCAATGGAATCAACCTGAATGGAATGGAATTTAATGGAATGGAATCAAAACGAATGGAATGGAATGGAATGGAATGGAATGGAAAGGAATCAAGCCGAATGGAATGGAATGGAATGGAATCAACCCGAATGGAATGGAATGGAATGCAATTGAATGGAATGGAATCAACACGAATGGAATGGAATGGAAAGGAACGGAATGGAATGGAATCAACCCGAATGGAATGGAATGGAATAGAATGAAATGGAATAGAATGGAATAGAATCACCCCGAAAGGAATGGAATGGAATGGAATGGAATGGAATCAACCCGAATGGAATGGAATGGCATGGAATGGAATGGAATGGAATGGAATGAACCCAAATGGAATGGAATGGAATGGAATCAACACGAATGGAATGGAATGCCTGAAATGGAATGGAATGGAATCAAATCAAATGGAATGGAATGGAATGGAATGGAATGGAATGGAATGGAATGGAATGGAATGGAATAGAATCACCTTGAAAGGAATAGAGTGGAATGGAAAGCAAAGGAATGGAATTGAATGGAATGACTTGAAATCAACTCGAATGGGATGCAATGGAATGGAATGGAATGGATTCAACCTGAATGCAATAGAATGGAATGGAATGGCATGGAATGGAGTGGAATGGAATGGAATGGAATGGAATCAACACGAATGGAATGGAATGGAATGGAATAGAATGGAATGGATTGGCATGGAATGGAATGGAATGGCATGGAATGGAATGGAAGTGAATGGAATGGAATCAAACCGAATGGAATGGAATGGAATGGAACGAAATGCAATGGAATGGAGTCAACCCGAAAGGAATGGAACGGAATGGAAAGGAATGGAATGGAATGGAATGGAATCAATCCGAATGGAATGGAATGGCATGGAATGGAGTGGAATGGAAAGGAATGGAATCAACGCGATTGGAATGGAATGGAATGGAATGGAATGGAATGGAGTTAACCCAAATGGAATGGAACGGAATGGAATGGAAGGGAATGGAATGGAAACTACCCGAATGGAATGGAATGGAATGGAATGGAATGGAATGGAATGGAATAGAATCACCTCGAAAGGAATAGAGTGGAATGGAATGTAACGGAATGAAATGGAATGGAATGACTTGCAATCAACTCGGATGGAATGGAATGGAATGGAATGGATTCAACCTGAATGGAATAGAATGGAATGGAATGGCATGGAATGGAGTGGAATGGAATGGAATGGAATCAACCCGAATGGAATGGAATGGAATGGAACGGAATGGAATGGAATGGAATCAACCCGAATGGAATGGAATGGAATGCAACAGAATGGAATGGAATGGCATGGCATGGAATGGAATGCAATGGAATGGAATGCAATGGAATCAACCCGAATGGAATGGAATGGAATGGAACGGAATGCAATGGAATGGATTCAACCCGAAAGGAATGGAACGGAATGGAAAGGAATGGAATGGAATGGAATGGAATCAATCCGAATGGAATGGAGTGGCATGGAATGGATTGGAACGGAATCAACCCGAATGGAATGGATTGGAATGGAATGGATGTAACACGAAAGGAATGGAATGGAATGGAATGGAATGGAATCAACCCGAATGGAATGGAATGGAATGGAATGGATTCAACCCGAAAGGAATGGAACGGAATGGAATGGAATGGAATGGAATCAATCCGAATGGAATGGAATGGAATGGAATGGAATCAAACCGAATGGAATATAATGGAATCAACCCGAGTGGAATTGAATGGAATTGAATGGAATCAACGAGAAAGGAATCGAATGAAATGGAACGGAGTGGAATGGAATTGAATGGAATGGAATCAACCCGAATGAAATGGAATGGAATGGAATGGAATCAAAACGAATGGAATGGAATGGAATGGAAAGGAATGGAATGGAATCAAGCCGAATGGAATGGAATGGAATGGAATCATCCCGAATGGAATGGAATGGAATCAAATGGAATGGAATGGAATGGAATGGAATGGAATGGAATCAACCAGAATGGAATGGAATGGAATGCAATTGAATGGAATGGAATCAACCCGAATGGAGTGGAATGGAATGGAATGGAATCAACACGAATGGAATGGAATGGAATAGAGTGAAATGGAATAGAATGGAATAGAAACACCCCGAAAGGAATGGAATGGAATGGAATGGAATGCAATGGTAAAAACCCGACTGAAATGGAATGGCATGGAATGGAATGGAATGGAATGGAATGCAATCAACACAATAGGAATGGAATGTAATGTAATGGAATGGAATGGAATCAACACGAATGGCATGGAATGGAATGGAATGGAATGGAATGGAATGGAATCAACCCGATTGGAATGGAATGGAATGGAATGGAATGGAATGGAATGGAATAGAATCACCCCGAAAGGAATGTAGTGGAATGGAATGGAACGGAATGGAATGGAATAGAATGATTTGGAATCAACCCGAATGGAATGGAACGGAATGGAATGGAATCAACCCGAATGGAATGGAACGGAATGGAATGGAATCAACCCGAATGGAATATAATGGTATGGAATGGAATTGAATGGAATGGAATGGAATGGAGTCAACCTGAAAGGAATGGAATGGAATGGAATGGAATGGAATGGAATGGAATGGAATCAACACGAATGGAATGGAATGGAATGGAATGGAATCAACCAGAATAGAATGGAATGTAATGAAATGGAATCAACGAGAATGAAATGGAATGGAATGGAATGGAGTGGAATGGAATTGAATGGAATTGAATCAACCCGAATGGAATGGAATTTAATGGAATGGAATCAAAACGAATGCAATGGAATGGAATGGAATGGAATGGAATGGAATGGAATGGAATGGAAAGGAATCAAGCCGAATGGAATGGAATGGAATGGAATCATCCCCAATGGAATGGAATGGAATGAAATGGAATGGAATGGAATGGAATAAACCCGAATGGAATGGAATGGAATGGAATCAACCCGAGTGGAATGGAATGGAATGGAATGGAATGGAATGGAATGGAATGGAATGGAATGGAATGGAATGGAATGGAATCAACCCGAATGGAATGGAATGGAATAGAATGAAATGGAATAGAATGGAATAGAATCACCCCGAAAGGAATGGAATGGAATGGAATGGAATAGAGTCAACCCGAATGGAATGGAATGGCATGGAATGGAATGGAATGGAATGGAATGAACCCAAATGGAATGGAATGGAATGGAATCAACACAATTGGAATGGAATGCAGTGGAATGGAATTGAATGGAATCAAATCGAATGGAATGGAATGGAATGGAATGGAATGGAATGGAGTGGAATGGTAAGGAATGGAATCAACCCGATTGGAATGGAATGGAATGGAATGGAATGGAATGGAATGGATTGGAATGGAGTTAACCCAAATGGAATTTAACGGAATGGAATGGAACGGAATGGAATGGAGTCAACCCGAATGGAATGGAATGGAATGGAATGGAATGGAATAGAATCACCCCGAAAGGAATAGAGTGGAATGGAATGGAAAGAAATGGAATGGAATGGAATGACTTGGAATCAACTCGAATGGAATGGAATGGAATGGAATGGAATGGATTCAACCTGAATGGAATAGAATGGAATGGAATGGCATGGAATGGAGTGGAATGGAATGGAATGGAATGGAATCAACACGAATGGAATGGAATGGAATGGAATAGAATGGAATGGAATGGCATGGAATGGAATGGAATGGCATGGAATGGAATGGAAGGGAATGGAATGGAATCAACCCGAATGGAATGGAATGGAATGGAACGGAATGCAATGCAATGGAGTCCACCCGAAAGGAATGGAACGGAATGGAAAGGAATGGAATGGAATGGAATGGAATCAATCCGAATGGAATGGACTGGCATGGAATGGAGTGGAATGGAAAGGAATGGAATCAACCCGATTGGAATGGAACGGAATGGAATGGAACGGAATGGAATGGAATCAACCCGAATGGAATGGAATGGAATGGAATGGAATGGAATAGAATCACCTGGAAAGGAATAGAGTGGAATGGAATGGAACGGAATGGAATGGAATGGAATGACTTGGAATCAACTCGAATGGAATGGAATGGAATGGAATGGAATGGAATGGATTCAACCTGAATGGAATAGAATGGAATGGAATGGCATGGAATGGAATGGAATGGAATGGAATGGAATCAACCCGAATGGAATGGAATGGAATGGAACGGAAAGGAATGGAATGGAATCAACCCGAATGGAATGGAATGGAATGCCATAGAATGGAATGGAATGGCATGGAATTAAATGGAATGGAATGGAATGGAATGGAATGGAATGGAATGGAATCAACCCGAGTGGAATGGAATGGAATGGAACGGAATGCAATGGAATGGAGTCAACCCGAAAGGAATGGAACGGAATGGAAAGGAATGGAATGGAATGGAATGGAATCAATCCGAATGGAATGGAATGGCATGGAATGGATTGGAACGGAATCAACCCGAATGGAATGGATTGGAATGGAATGGATGTAACAAGAATGGAATGGAATGGAATGGAATGGAATGGAATCAACCCGAATGGAATGGAATGGAATTGAATGGGGTCAACCCGAAAGGAATGGAACGGAATGGAATGGAATGGAATGGAATGGAATCAATCCGAATGGAATGGAATGGAATGGAATGGAATCAACCCGAATGGAATATAATGGAATCAACCCGAGTGGAATGGAATGGAATGGAATGGAATCAACGAGAAAGGAATCGAATGAAATGGAATGGAGTGGAATGGAATTGAATGCAATGGAATCAACCCGAATGGAATGGAATGGAATGGAATGGAATCAAAACGAATGGAATGGAATGGAATGGAAAGGAATGGAATGGAATCAAGCCGAATGGAATGGAATGGAATGGAATCATCCCGAATGGAATGGAATGGAATCAAATGGAATGGAATGGAATGGAATGGAATCAACCAGAATGGAATGGAATGGAATGCAATTGAATGGAACGGAATCAACCCGAATGGAGTGGAATGGAATGGAATGGAATCAACCCGAATGGAATGGAATGGAATAGAATGAAATGGAATAGAATGGAATAGAATCACCCCGAAAGGAATGGAATGGAATGGAATGGAATGGAATGCAATGGAAAAAACCCGACTGAAATGGAATGGCATGGAATGGAATGGAATGGAATGGAATGCAATCAACACAAAAGGAATGTAATGTAATGTAATGGAATGGAATGGAATCAACACGAATGGCATGGAATGGCATGGAATGGAATGGAATGGAATGGAATGGAATGGAATCAACACGATTGGAATGGAATGGAATGGAGTTAACCCAAATGGAATGGAATGGAGTGGAAGGGAATGGAATGGAATGGAATCAACCCGAATGGAATGGAATGGAATGGAATGGAAAAGAATCACCCCGAAAGGAATGGAGTGGAATGGAATGGAACGGAATGGAATGGAATAGAATGATTTGGAATCAACCCGAATGGAATGGAATGGAATGGAATGGAATCAACCCAAATGGAATATAATGGTATGGAATGGAATTGAATGGAATGGAATGGAATGGAGTCAACCTGAAAGGAATGGAATGGAATGGAATGGAATGGAATGGAGTGGAATGGAATCAATCCGAAAGGAATGGAATGGAATGGAATGGAATGGAATGGAATGGAATGGAATCAACACGAATGGAATGGAATGGAATGAAATGGAATCAACCAGAATAGAATATAATGGAATCAACCCGAGTGGAATTGAATGGAATGGAATGGAAATAACCCGAATGGAATGGAATGTAATGGAATGGAATCAACGAGAATGAAATGGAATGGAATGGAATGGAATGGAATGGAATGGAAAGGAATCAAGCCGAATGGAATGGAATGGAATGGAATCATCCCCAATGGAATGGAATGGAATGAAATGGAATGGAATGGAATGGAATAAACCCGAATGGAATGGAATGGAATGGAATCAACCCGAATGGAATGGAATGGAATGCAATAGAATGGAATGGAATCAACACGAATGCAATGGAATGGAATGGAATGGAATGGAATGGAATGGAATCAACCCGAATGGAATGGAATGGAATAGAATGAAATGGAATAGAATGGAATAGAATCACCCCGAAAGGAATGGAATGGAATGGAATGGAATGGAATGGAGTCAACCAAAATGGAATGGAATGGCATGGAATGGAATGGAATGGAATGGAATGGAATGGAATGGAATGAACCCAAATGGAATGGAATGGAATGGTATCAACACAAATGGAATGGAATGCAATGGAATGGAATGGAATGGAATCAAATCGAATGGAAAGGAATGGAATGGAATGGAATGGAATGGAATGGAATGAACCCAAATGGAATGGAATGGAATGGAATCAACACAAATGGAATGGAATGCAATGGAATGGAATGGAATGGAATCAAATCGAATGGAATGGAATGTAATGGAATGGAATGGAGTCGAATGGAAAGGAATGGAATCAACCCGATTGGAATGGAATGGAATGGAATGGAATGGAGTGGAATGGAATGTAATGGAATGGAGTTATCCCAAATGGAATGGAACGGAATGGAATGGAACGGAATGGAAAGGAATCAACCCGAATGGAATGGAATGGAATGGAAGGGAATGGAATGGAATGGAATCAACCCGAATGGAATGGAATGGAATGGAAAGGAATGAAATGGAATAGAATGGAATATAATCACCCAGAAAGGAATGGAATGGAATGGAATGGAATGGAATGGATTGGAATGGAATGAGCCCGAATGGAATGGAATGGCATGGAATGGAATGGAATGGAATCAACCCAAATGGAATGGAATATAATAGAATGGAATGGAATGGAATCAACACGAATGGCATGGAACGGAATGGAATGGAATGGAATGGAATGGAATGGAATGGAATCAACCAGATTGGAATGGAATGGAATGGAATGGAATGGAATGGAATGGAATGGAGTTAAGCCAAATGGAATGGAATGGAATGGAATGGAGTGGAAGGGAATGGAATGGAATGGAATCAACCCGAATGGAATGGAATGCAATGGAATGGAATGGAATGGAATGGAATAGAATAGAATCACCCGAAAATAATGGAGTGGAATGGAATGGAACGGAATGGAATGGAATAGAATGATTTGGAATCAACCCGAATGTAATGGAATGGAATGGAATGGAATGGATGTAACACGAATGGAATGGAATGGAATGGAATGGAATGGAATGGAATCAACCCGAATGGAATGGAAAGGAATGGAATGGAATGGAATGGAATGGAGACAACCTGTAAGGAATGGAATGGAATGGAATGGAATGGAAACAAATCGAATGGAATGGAATTGAATGGAATGGAATGGAATGGAATCAACACGGTTGGAATGGAATGGAATGGAATGGAATGGATTGGAATGCAATGGAGTCAACCTCAAAGGAATGGAATGGAATGGAATGGAGTCAACCTGTAAGGAATGGAATGGAATGGAATGGAATGGAATGGAATGGAACAGAAACAACCGGAAAGGAATGCAATGGAATGGAATGGAATGGAATGGAATGGAATCAACCCGAATGGAAAGGAATGCAATGGAATCAACCCGAATGGAATGGAATGGATTGGAATGCAATCAAAACGAATGGAATGGAATGGAATGGAAATGAATGGAATGGAATCAAGCCGAATGGAATGGAATGGAATGGAATCATCCCGAATGGAAAGGAATGGAATCAAATGGAATGGAATGGAATGGAATAAAACCGAATGGAATGGAATGGTATGGAATGGAATGGAATGGAATCAACCCGAATGGAATGGAATGGAATGCAATTGAATGGAATGGAATCAACCCGAATGGAGTGGAATGGAATGGAATGGAATCAACCCGAATGCAATGGAATGGAATGGAATAGAATGAAATGGAATAGAATGGAATGGAATCACCCCGAAAGGAATGGAATGGAATGTCATGGAATGGAATGGAATGGAATGAACCCGAATGGAATGGAATGGCATGGAATGGAATGGAATGGAATGGAATGGAATGGAATGGAATCAACCCAAATGGAATGCAATATAATGGAATGGAATGGAATGGAATCAACACGAATGGCATGGAATGGAATGGAATGGAATGGAATGGAATCAACCCGATTGGAATGGAATGGAATGGAATGGAATGGAATGGAGTTATGTCAAATGGAATGGAATGGAATGGAATGGAGTGGAAGGGAATGCAATGGAATGGAATCAACACGAATGGAATGGAATGCAATGGAATGGAATGGAATGGAATGGAATAGAATCACCCGAAAGGAATGGAGTGTAATGGAATGGAACGGAATGGAATGGAATAGAATGATTTGGAATAAACCCGAATGGAATGGAATGGAATGGAATGGAATGGAATGGGTGTAACACGAATGGAATGGAATGGAATGGAATGGAATGGAATGGAATGGAGTCAACCTGTAAGGAATGGAATGGAATGGAATGGAATGGAGTCAACCTGTAAGGAATGGAATGGAATGGAAAGGAATGGAATGGAATGGAATGGAAACAAATCGAATGGAATGGAATGGAATGGAATGGAGTCAACCTCAAAGGAATGGAATGGAATGGAATGGAATGAAATGGAATGGAATGAAATGGAATAGAATGGAATAGAATCACCACGAAAGGAATGGAATGGAATTGAATGGCATGGAATGGATTGGAACGGAATCAACCCGAATGGAATGGATTGGAATGGAATGGATGTAACACGAATGGAATGGAATGGAATGGCATGGAATGGAATGGAATCAACCCGAATGGAATGGAATGGAATGGAATGGAATGGAATGGAGTCAACCCGAAAGGAATGGAACGGAATGGAATGGAATGGAATGGAATGGAATCAATCCGAATGGAATGGAATGGAATGGAATGGAATGGAATGGAATGGAATGGAATCAACCCGAATGGAATATAATGGAATCACCCCGAGTGGAATTCAATGGAATGGAATGGAATCAACGAGAAAGGAATCGAATGAAATGGAATGGAGTGGAATGGAATTGAATAGAATGGAATCAACCCGAATGAAATGGAATGGAATGGAATGGAATCAAAACGAATGGAATGGAATGGAACGGAAAGGAATGGAATGGAATCAAGCCGAATGGAATGGAATGGATTGGAATCAACACGAATGGCATGGAATGGAATCAAATGGAATGGAATGGAATGGAATGGAATGGAATGGAATGGTATGGAATGGAATGGAATCAACACGATTGGAATGGAATGGAATGGAATGGAAGGGAATGGAATGGAATGGAGTTAACCCAAATGGAATGGAATGGAATGGAATGGAGTGGAAGGGAATGGAATGGAATGGAATCAACCCGAATGGAATGGAATGGAATGGAATGGAATAGAATCACCCCGAAAGGAATGGAGTGGAATGGAATGGAACGGAATGGAATGGAATAGAATGATTCGGAATCAACCCGAATGGAATGGAATGGAATGGAATGGAATCAACCCGAATGGAATATAATGGTATGGAATGGAATTGAATGGAATGGAATGGAATGGAGTCAACCTGAAAGGAATGGAATGGAATGGAATGGAATGGAATGGAATGGAATCAATCCGAAAGGAATGGAATGGAATGGAATGGAATGGAATGGAATGGAATGGAATGGAATCAACACGAATGGAATGGAAAGGAATCAACCAGAATAGAATATAATGGAATCAACCCGAGTGGCATTGAATGGAATGGAATGGAAATAACCCGAATGGAATGGAATGGAATGGAATGGAATCAACGAGAATGAAATGGAATGGAATGGAATGGAGTGGAATGGAATTGAATGCAATGGAATCAACACGAATGGAATGGAATTTAATGGAATGGAAACAAAACGAATGGAATGGAATGGAATGGAATGGAATGGAATGGAATGGAATGGAATGGAAAGGAATCAAGCCGAATGGAATGGAATGGAATGGAATCAACCCGAATGGAATGGAATGGAATGCAATTGAATGGAATGGAATCAACAGGAATGGAATGGAATGGAATGGAATGGAATGGAATCAACCCGAATGGAATGGAATGGAATAGAATGAAATGGAATAGAGTGGAATAGAATCACCCCGAAAGGAATGGAATGGAATGGAATGGAATGGAATCAACCCGAATGGAATGGAATCGCATGGAATGGAATGGAATGGAATGGAATGAACCCAAATGGAATGGAATGGAATGGAATCAACACGAATGGAATGGAATGCCTGGAATGGAATGGAATGGAATCAAATCGAATGGAATGGAATGGAATGGAATGGAGTGGAGTGGAATGGAAAGGAATGGAATCAACCCGATTGGAATGGAATGGAATGGAATGGAATGGATTGGAATGGAGTTAACCCAAATGGAAAGGAACGGAATGGAATGGAACGGAATGGAATGGAATCAACCCGAATGGAATGGAATGGAATGGAATGGATGTAACAAGAATGGAATGGAATGGAATGGAATGGAATGGAATCAACGCGAATGGAATGGAATGGAATGGAATGGAGTCAACCCGAAAGGAATGGAACGGAATGGAATGGAATGGAATGGAATGGAATCAATCCGAATGGAATGGAATGGAATGGAATGGAACCAACCCGAATGGAATATAATGGAATCAACCCGAGTGGAATTGAATGGAATGGAATGGAATCAACGAGAAAGGAATCGAATGAAATGGAATGGAGTGGAATGGAATTGAATGCAATGGAATCAACACGAATGAAATGGAATGGAATGGAATGGAATCAAAACGAATGGAATGGAATGGAATGGAAAGGAATGGAATGGAATCAAGCCGAATGGAATGGAATGGAATGGAATCATCCCGAATGGAATGGAATGGAATCAAATGGAATGGAATGGAATGGAATGGAATGGAATGGAATGGAATCAACCAGAATGGAATGGAATGGAATGCAATTGAATGGAATGGAATCAACCCGAATGGAGTGGAATGGAATGGAATGGAATCAACCCGAATGGAATGGAATGGAATAGAATGAAATGGAATAGAATGGAATAGAATCACCCCGAAAGGAATGGAATGGAATGGAATGGAATGCAATGGAAAAAACTCGACTGAAATGGAATGGCATGGAATGGAATGGAATGGAATGGAATGCAATCAACACAAAAGGAATGGAATGTAATGTAATGGAATGGAATGGAATCAACACGAATGGCATGGAATGGAATGGAATGGAATGGAATGGAATGGAATGGAATCAACACGATTGGAATGGAATGGAATGGAGTTAACCCAAATGGAATGGAATGGAATGGAATGGAGTGGAAGGGAATGGAATGGAATGGAATCAACCCGAATGGAATGGAATGGAATGGAATGGAATGGAATGGAATGGAATGGAATGGAAAAGAATCACCCCGAAAGGAATGGAGTGGAATGGAATGGAACGGAATGGAATGGAATAGAATGATTTGGAATCAACCCGAATGGAATGGAATGGAATGGAATGGAATCAACCCGAATGGAATATAATGGTATGGAATGGAATTGAATGGAATGGAATGGAATGGAGTCAACCTGAAAGGAATGGAATGGAATGGAATGGAATGGAATGGAATGGAATGGAATCAATCCGAAAGCAAAGGAATGGAATGGAATGGAATGGAATGGAATGGAATGGAATGGAATGGAATCAACACGAATGGAATGGAATGGAATGGAATGGAATCAACCAGAATAGAATATAATGGAATCAACCCGAGTGGAATTGAATGGAATGGAATGGAAAAAACCCGAATGAAATGGAATGTAATGGAATGGAATCAACGAGAATGAAATGGAATGGAATGGAATGGAATGGAATGGAATGGAAAGGAATCAACCCGAATGGAATGGAATGGAATGGAATCATCCCCAATGGAATGGAATGGAATGAAATGGAATGGAATGGAATGGAATCAACCCGAATGGAATGGAATGGAATGCAATAGAATGGAATGGAATCAACTCGAATGGAATGGAATGGAATGGAATGGAATGGAATGGAATCAACCCGAATGGAATGGAATGGAATAGAATGAAATGGAATAGAATGGAATAGAATCACCCCGAAAGTAATGGAATGGAATGGAATGGAATGGAATGGAATGGAATGGAATGGAATGGATTGGAATGGAGTTAACCCAAATGGAATTTAACGGAATGGAATGGAACGGAATGGAAAGGAATCAACCCGAATGGAATGGAATGGAATGGAATGGAATGGAATAGAATCACCCCGAAAGGAATAGAGTGGAATGGAATGGAAAGGAATGGAATGGAATGGAATGACTTGGAATCAACTCGAATGGAATGGAATGGAATGGAATGGAATGGAATGGATGCAACCTGAATGGAATAGAATGGAATGGAATGGCATGGAATGGAGTGGAATGGAATGGAATGGAATGGAATCAACACGAATGGAATGGAATGGAATGGAATAGAATGGAATGGAATGGCATGGAATGGAATGGAATGGCATGGAATGGAATGGAAGGGAATGGAAGGGAATCAACCCGAATGGAATGGAATGGAATGGAACGGAATGCAATGCAATGGAGTCCACCCGAAAGGAATGGAACGGAATGGAAAGGAATGGTATGGAATGGAATGGAATCAATCCGAATGGAATGGAATGTCATGGAATGGAGTGGAATGGAAAGGAATGGAATCAACCCGATTGGAATGGAACGGAATGGAATGGAACGGAATGGAATGGAATCAACCCGAACGGAATGGAATGGAATGGAATAGAATCACCTGGAAAGGAATAGAGTGGAATGGAATGGAACGGAATGGAATGGAATGGAATGACTTGGAATCAACTCGAATGGAATGGAATGGAATGGATTCAATCTGAATGGAATAGAATGGAATGGAATGGCATGGAATGGAGTGGAATGGAATGGAATGGAATCAACCCGAATGGAATGGAATGGAATGGAACGGAATGGAATGGAATGGAATCAACCCGAATGGAATGGAATGGAATGCAATAGAATGGAATGGAATGGCATGGAATGGAATGGAATTGAATGGAATGGAATGGAATGGAATGGAATGGAATCAACCCGAATGGAATGGAATGGAATGGAACGGAATGCAATGGAATGGAGTCAACCCGAAAGGAATGGAACGGAATGGAAAGGAATGGAATGGAATGGAATGGAATCAATCCGAATGGAATGGAATGGCATGGAATGGATTGGAACGGAATCAACCCGAATGGAATGGATTGGAATGGAATGGATGTAACAAGAATGGAATGGAATGGAATGGAATGGAATCAACCCGAATGGAATGGAATGGAATGGAATGGAGTCAACCCGAAAGGAATGGAACGGAATGGAATGGAATGGAATGGAATGGAATCAATCCGAATGGAATGGAATGGAATGGAATGGAATCAACCCGAATGGAATATAATGGAATCAACCCGAGTGGAATTGAATGGAATGGAATGGAATCAACGAGAAAGGAATCGAATGAAATGGAATGGAGTGGAATGGAATTGAATGCAATGGAATCAACCCGAATGAAATGGAATGGAATGGAATGGAATCAAAACGAATGGAATGGAATGGAATGGAAAGGAATGGAATGGAATCAAGCCGAATGGAATGGAATGGAATGGAATCATCCCGAATGGAATGGAATGGAATCAAATGGAATGGAATGGAATGGAATGGAATGGAATGGAATGGAATCAACCAGAATGGAATGGAATGGAATTGAATGGAATGGAATCAACCCGAATATAGTGGAATGGAATGGAATGGAATCAACACGAATGGAATGGAATGGAATAGAATGAAATGGAATAGAATGGAATAGAATCACCCCGAAAGGAATGGAATGGAATGGAATGGAATGCAATGGAAAAAACCCGACTGAAATGGAATGGCATGGAATGGAATGGAATGGAATGGAATGCAATCAACACAAAAGGAATGGATTGTAATGTAATGTAATGGAATGGAATCAACACGAATGGCATGGAATGGAATGGAATGGAATGGAATGGAATGGAATCAACACGATTGGAATGGAATGGAATGGAGTTACCCCAAATGGAATGGAATGGAATGGAATGGAGTGGAAGGGAATGGAATGGAATGGAATCAACCCGAATGGAATGGAATGGAATGGAATGGAATGGAATGGAAAAGAATCACCCCGAAAGGAATGGAGTGGAATGGAATGGAACGGAATGGAATGGAATAGAATGATTTGGAATCAACCCGAATGGAATGGAATGGAATGGAATGGAATCAACCCGAATGGAATATAATGGTATGGAATGGAATTGAAAGGAATGGAATGGAATGGAGTCAACCTGAAAGGAATGGAATGGAATGGAATGGAATGGAATGGAATGGAATGGAATGGAATGGAATCAATCCGAAAGGAATGGAATGGAATGGAATGGAATGGAATGGAATGGAATGGAATGGAATCAACACGAATGGAATGGAATGGAATGGAATGGAATCAACCAGAATAGAATATAATGGAATCAACCCGAGTGGAATTGAATGGAATGGAATGGAAATAACCCGAATGGAATGGAATGTAATGGAATGGAATCAACGAGAATGAAATGGAATGGAATGGAATGGAATGGAATGGAATGGAAAGGAATCAAGCCGAATGGAATGGAATGGAATGGAATCATCCCCAATGGAATGGAATGGAATGAAATGGAATGGAATGGAATGGAATAAACCCGAATGGAATGGAATGGAATGGATTCAACCCGAATGGAATGGAATGGAATGCAATAGAATGGAATGGAATCAACACGAATGGAATGGAATGGAATGGAATGGAATGGAATGGAATGGAATGGAATGGAATGGAATGGAATCAACCCGAATGGAATGGAATGGAATAGAATGAAATGGAATAGAATGGAATAGAATCACCCCGAAAGGAATGGAATGGAATGGAATGGAATGGAATGGAATGGAGTCAACCAAAATTGAATGGAATGGCATGGAATGGAATGGAATGAACCCAAATGGAATGAAATGGAATGGAATCAACACAAATGGAATGGAATGCAATGGAATGGAATGGAATGGAATCAAATCGAATGGAATGGAATGGAATGGAATGGAATGGAATGGAGTGGAATGGAAAGGAATGGAATCAACCCGATTGGAATGGAATGGAATGGAATGGAATGGAGTGGAATGGAACGGAATGGAATGGAGTTAACCCAAATGGAATGGAACGGAATGGAATGGAACGGAATGGAATGGAATCAACCCGAATGGAATGGAATGGAATGGAATGGAATGGAATGGAATGGAATGGAATCAACCCGAATGGAATGGAATGGAATGGAAAAGAATGAAATGGAATAGAATGGAATAGAATCACCCCGAAAGGAATGGAATGGAATGGAATGGAATGGAATGGAATGGATTGGAATGGAATGAACCCGAATGGAATGGAATGGCATGGAATGGAATGGAATGGAATCAACACGAATGGCATGGAACGGAATGGAATGGAATGGAATGGAATGGAATGGAATGGAATGGAATCAACCAGATTGGAATGGAATGGAATGGAATGGAATGGAATGGAATGGAATGGAGTTAAGCCAAATGGAATGGAATGGAATGGAATGGAGTGGTAGGGAATGGAATGGAATGGAATCAACCCGAATGGAATGGAATGCAATGGAATGGAATGGAATCGAATGGAATTGAATCACCCAAAAGGAATGGAGTGGAATGGAATGGAACGGAATGGAATGGAATAGAATGATTTGGAATCAACCCGAATGTAATGGAATGGAATGGAATTGAATGGATGTAACACGAATGGAATGGAATGGAATGGAATGGAATGGAATGGAATGGAATGGAATGGAATCAACCCGAATGGAATGGAAAGGAATGGAATGGAATGGAATGGAATGGAGACAACCTGTAAGGAATGGAATGGAATGGAATGGAATGGAATGGAATGGAAACAAATCGAATGGAATGGAATGGAATGGAATGGAATGAAATCAACACGATTGGAATGGAATGGAATGGAATGGAATGGATTGGAATGCAATGGAGTCAACCCTAATGGAAAGGAATGCAATGGAATCAACCCGAATGGAATGGAATGGAATGGAATGGAATCAAAACGAATGGAATGGAATGGAATGGAAATGAATGGAATGGAATCAAGCCGAATGGAATGGAATGGAATGGAATCATCCCGAATGGAAAGGAATGGAATCAAATGGAATGGAATGGAATGGAATAAAACCGAATGGAATGGAATGGAATGGAATGGAATGGAATGGAATCAACCCGAATGGAATGGAATGGAATGCAATTGAATGGAATGGAATCAACCCGAATGGAATGGAATGGAATGGAATGGAATCAACCCGAATGCAATGGAATGGAATGGAATAGAATGAAATGGAATAGAATGGAATAGAATCACCCCGAAAGGAATGGAATGGAATGGAATGGAATGGAATCAACCCGATTGGAATGGAATGGAATGGAATGCAATGGAATGGAGTTAAGCCAAATGGAATGGAATGGAATGGAATGGAGAGGAAGGGAATGGAATGGAATTGAATCAACACGAATGGAATGGAATGCAATGGAATGGAATGGAATGGAATGGAATAGAATCACCTGAAAGGAATGGAGTGGAATGGAATGGAACGGAATGGAATGGAATAGAATGATTTGGAATCAACCCGAATGGAATGGAATGGAATGGAATGGAATGGAATGGAATGGATGTAACACGAATGGAATGGAATGGAATGGAATGGAATGGAATGGAATGGAATGGAATGGAATGGAATGGAGTCAACCTGTAAGGAATGGAATGGAATGGAATGGAATGGAGTGGAATGGAGTCAACCTGTAAGGAATGGAATGGAATGGAATGGAATGGAATGGAAACAAATCGAATTGAATGGAATGGAATGGAATGGAGTCAACCTCAAAGGAATGGAATGGAATGGAATGCCATGGAATGAAATGGAATGGAATGAAATGGAATAGAATGGAGTAGAATCACCACGAATGGAATGGAATGGAACGGAATGGAATGGAATCAACCCGAATGGAATGGAATGGAATGGAATGGAATGGAATGGAATGGAATGGAGTCAACCCGAAAGGAATGGAACGGAATGGAATGGAATGGAATCAATCCGAATGGAATGGAATGGAATGGAATGGAATGGAATGGAATCAACCCGAATGGAATATAATGGAATCACCCCGAGTGGAATTGAATGGAATGGAATGGAATCAACGAGAAAGGAATCGAATGAAATGGAATGGAGTGGAATGGAATTGAATGAAATGGAATCAACCCGAATGAAATGGAATGGAATGGAATGGAATCAAAACGAATGGAATGGAATGGAATGGAAAGGAATGGAATGGAATCAAGCCGAATGGAATGGAATGGAATGGAATCATCCCGAATGGAATGGAATGGAATCAAATGGAATGGAATGGAATGGAATGGAATGGAATCAACCAGAATGGAATGGAATGGAATGCAATTGAATGGAATGGAATCAACCCGAATGGAGTGGAATGGAATGGAATGGAATCAACCCGAATGGAATGGAATGGAATAGAATGAAATGGAATATAATGGAATAGAATCACCCCGAAAGGAATGGAATGGAATGGAATGGAATGGAATGCAATGGAAAAAACCCGACTGAAATGGAATGGCATGGAATGGAATGGAATGGAATGGAATGGAATGCAATCAACAGAAAAGGAATGTAATGTAATGTAATGGAATGGATTGGAATCAACACGAATGGCATGGAATGGAATGGAATGGAATGGAATGGAATGGAATGGAATGGAATCAACCCGATTGGAATGGAATGGAATGGAATGGAAGGGAATGGAATGGAATGGAGTTAACCCAAATGGAATGGAATGGAATGGAATGGAGTGGAAGGGAATGGAATGGAATGGAATCAACCCGAATGGAATGGAATGGAATGGAATGGAATGGAATAGAATCACCCCGAAAGGAATGGAGTGGAATGGAATGGAACGGAATGGAATGGAATAGAATGATTTGGAATCAACCCGAATGGAATGGAATGGAATGGAATGGAATCAACCCGAAAGGAATATAATGGTATGGAATGGAATTGAATGGAACGGAATGGAATGGAGTCAACCTGAAAGGAATGGAATGGAATGGAATGGAATGGAATGGAATGGAATGGAATCAATCCGAAAGGAATGGAAAGGAATGGAATGGAATGGAATGGAATGGAATGGAATGGAATCAACACGAATGGAATGGAATGGAATCAACCAGAATAGAATATAATGGAATCAACCCGAGTGGCATTGAATGGAATGGAATGGAAATTACCCGAATGGAATGGAATGGAATGGAATGGAATCAACGAGAATGAAATGGAATGGAATGGAATGGAGTGGAATGGAATTGAATGCAATGGAATCAACCTGAATGGAATGGAATTTAATGGAATGGAATCAAAACGAATGGAATGGAATGGAATGGAATGGAATGGAAAGGAATCAAGCCGAATGGAATGGAATGGAATGGAATCAACCCGAATGGAATGGAATGGAATGCAATTGAATGGAATGGAATCAACACGAATGGAATGGAATGGAAAGGAATGGAATGGAATGGAATCAACCCGAATGGAATGGAATGGAATAGAATGAAATGGAATAGAATGGAATAGAATCACCCCGAAAGGAATGGAATGGAATGGAATGGAATGGAATCAACCCGAATGGAATGGAATGGCATGGAATGGAATGGAATGGAATGGAATGAACCCAAATGGAATGGAATGGAATGGAATCAAAACGAATGGAATGGAATGCCTGAAATGGAATGGAATGGAATCAAATCGAATGGAAAGGAATGGAATGGAATGGAGTGGATTGGAATGGAAAGGAATGGAATCAACCCGACTGGAATGGAATGGAATGGAATGGAATGGAATGGAATAGAATCACCTTGAAAGGAATAGAGTGGAATGGAAAGCAAAGGAATGGAATTGAATGGAATGACTTGAAATCAACTCGAATGGGATGCAATGGAATGGAATGGAATGGATTCAACCTGAATGCAATAGAATGGAATGGAATGGCATGGAATGGAGTGGAATGGAATGGAATGGAATGGAATCAACACGAATGGAATGGAATGGAATGGAATAGAATGGAATGGAATGGCATGGAATGGAATGGAATGGAATGGCATGGAATGGAATGGAAGTGAATGGAATGGAATCAACCCGAATGGAATGGAATGGAATGGAACGGAATGCAATGGAATGGAGTCAACCCGAAAGGAATGGAATGGAATGGAAAGGAATGGAATGGAATGGAATGGAATCAATCCGAATGGAATGGAATGGCATGGAATGGAGTGGAATGGAAAGGAATGGAATCAACGCGATTGGAATGGAATGGAATGGAATGGAATGGAATGGAATGGAATGGAGTTAACCCAAATGGAATGGAACGGAATGGAATGGAAGGGAATGGAATGGAAACTACCCGAATGGAATGGAATGGAATGGAATGGAATGGAATGGAATGGAATGGAATAGAATCACCTCGAAAGGAATAGAGTGGAATGGAATGTAACGGAATGAAATGGAATGGAATGACTTGCAATCAACTCGAATGGAATGGAATGGAATGGAATGGATTCAACCTGAATGGAATAGAATGGAATGGAATGGCATGGAATGGAGTGGAATGGAATGGAATGGAATCAACCCGAATGGAATGGAATGGAATGGAACGGAATGGAATGGAATGGAATCAACCCGAATGGAATGGAATGGAATGCAACAGAATGGAATGGAATGGCATGGCATGGAATGGAATGGAATGGAATGGAATGCAATGGAATCAACCCGAATGGAATGGAATGGAATGGAACGGAATGCAATGGAATGGATTCAACACGAAAGGAATGGAACGGAATGGAAAGGAATGGAATGGAATGGAATGGAATCAATCCGAATGGAATGGAGTGGCATGGAATGGATTGGAACGGAATCAACCCGAATGGAATGGATTGGAATGGAATGGATGTAACACGAAAGGAATGGAATGGAATGGAATGGAATGGAATCAACCCGAATGGAATGGAATGGAATGGAATGGATTCAACCCGAAAGGAATGGAACGGAATGGAATGGAATGGAATGGAATCAATCCGAATGGAATGGAATGGAATGGAATGGAATCAAACCGAATGGAATATAATGGAATCAACCCGAGTGGAATTGAATGGAATTGAATGGAATCAACGAGAAAGGAATCGAATGAAATGGAACGGAGTGGAATGGAATTGAATGGAATGGAATCAACCCGAATGAAATGGAATGGAATGGAATGGAATCAAAACGAATGGAATGGAATGGAATGGAAAGGAATGGAATGGAATCAAGCCGAATGGAATGGAATGGAATGGAATCATCCCGAATGGAATGGAATGGAATCAAATGGAATGGAATGGAATGGAATGGAATGGAATGGAATCAACCAGAATGGAATGGAATGGAATGCAATTGAATGGAATGGAATCAACCCGAATGGAGTGGAATGGAATGGAATGGAATCAACACGAATGGAATGGAATGGAATAGAGTGAAATGGAATAGAATGGAATAGAAACACCCCGAAAGGAATGGAATGGAATGCAATGGTAAAAACCCGACTGAAATGGAATGGCATGGAATGGAATGGAATGGAATGGAATGCAATCAACACAATAGGAATGGAATGTAATGTAATGGAATGGAATGGAATCAACACGAATGGCATGGAATGGAATGGAATGGAATGGAATGGAATGGAATGGAATCAACCCGATTGGAATGGAATGGAATGGAATGGAATGGAATGGAATGGAATGGAATGGAATGGAATGGAGTTAACCCAAATGGAATGGAAGGGAATGGAATGGAGGGGAAGGGAATGGAATGGAATGGAATCAACCCGAATGGAATGGAATGGAATGGAATGGAATGGAATGGAATAGAATCACCCCGAAAGGAATGTAGTGGAATGGAATGGAACGGAATGGAATGGAATAGAATGATTTGGAATCAACCCGAATGGAATGGAACGGAATGGAATGGAATCAACCCGAATGGAATATAATGGTATGGAATGGAATTGAATGGAATGGAATGGAATGGAGTCAACCTGAAAGGAATGGAATGGAATGGAATGGAATGGAATGGAATGGAATGGAATCAACACGAATGGAATGGAATGGAATGGAATGGAATCAACCAGAATAGAATGGAATGTAATGAAATGGAATCAACGAGAATGAAATGGAATGGAATGGAATGGAGTGGAATGGAATTGAATGGAATGGAATCAACCCGAATGGAATGGAATTTAATGGAATGGAATCAAAACGAATGCAATGGAATGGAATGGAATGGAATGGAATGGAATGGAATGGAATGGAATGGAAAGGAATCAAGCCGAATGGAATGGAATGGAATGGAATCATCCCCAATGGAATGGAATGGAATGAAATGGAATGGAATGGAATGGAATGGAATAAACCCGAATGGAATGGAATGGAATGGAATCAACCCGAATGGAATGGAATGGAATGGAATGGAATGGAATGGAATGGAATGGAATGGAATCAACCCGAATGGAATGGAATGGAATAGAATGAAATGGAATAGAATGGAATAGAATCACCCCGAAAGGAATGGAGTGGAATGGAATGGAATAGAGTCAACCCGAATGGAATGGACTGGCATGGAATGGAATGGAATGGAATGGAATGAACCCAAATGGAATGGAATGGAATGGAATCAACACGAATGGAATGGAATGCAGTGGAATGGAATGGAATGGAATCAAATCGAATGGAATGGAATGGAATGGAATGGAATGGAATGGAATGGAGTGGAATGGTAAGGAATGGAATCAACCCGATTGGAATGGAATGGAATGGAATGGAATGGAATGGAATGGATTGGAATGGAGTTAACCCAAATGGAATTTAACGGAATGGAATGGAATGGAATGGAATGGAATGGAATCAACACGAATGGAATGGAATGGAATGGAATAGAATGGAATGGAATGGCATGGAATGGAATGGAATGGCATGGAATGGAATGGAAGGGAATGGAATGGAATCAACCCGAATGGAATGGAATGGAATGGAACGGAATGCAATGCAATGGAGTCCACCCGAAAGGAATGGAACGGAATGGAAAGGAATGGAATGGAATGGAATGGAATCAATCCGAATGGAATGGAATGGCATGGAATGGAGTGGAATGGAAAGGAATGGAATCAACCCGATTGGAATGGAACGGAATGGAATGGAACGGAATGGAATGGAATCAACCCGAATGGAATGGAATGGAATGGAATGGAATGGAATAGAATCACCTGGAAAGGAATAGAGTGGAATGGAATGGAACGGAATGGAATGGAATGGAGTGACTTGGAATCAACTCGAATGGAATGGAATGGAATGGAATGGAATGGAATGGATTCAACCTGAATGGAATAGAATGGAATGGAATGGCATGGAATGGAGTGGAATGGAATGGAATGGAATCAACCCGAATGGAATGGAATGGAATGGAACGGAATGGAATGGAATGGAATCAACCCGAATGGAATGGAATGGAATGCCATAGAATGGAATGGAATGGCATGGAATTAAATGGAATGGAATGGAATGGAATGGAATGGAATGGAATGGAATCAACCCGAATGGAATGGAATGGAATGGAACGGAATGCAATGGAATGGAGTCAACCCGAAAGGAATGGAACGGAATGGAAAGGAATGGAATGGAATGGAATGGAATCAATCCGAATGGAATGGAATGGCATGGAATGGATTGGAACGGAATCAACCCGAATGGAATGGATTGGAATGGAATGGATGTAACAAGAATGGAATGGAATGGAATCAACCCGAATGGAATGGAATGGAATGGAATGGGGTCAACCCGAAAGGAATGGAACGGAATGGAATGGAATGGAATGGAATGGAATCAATCCGAATGGAATGGAATGGAATGGAATGGAATCAACCCGAATGGAATATAATGGAATCAACCCGAGTGGAATGGAATGGAATGGAATGGAATCAACGAGAAAGGAATCGAATGAAATGGAATGGAGTGGAATGGAATTGAATGCAATGGAATCAACCCGAATGGAATGGAATGGAATGGAATGGAATCAAAACGAATGGAATGGAATGGAATGGAAAGGAATGGAATGGAATCAAGCCGAATGGAATGGAATGGAATGGAATCATCCCGAATGGAATGGAATGGAATCAAATGGAATGGAATGGAATGGAATGGAATCAACCAGAATGGAATGGAATGGAATGCAATTGAATGGAACGGAATCAACCCGACTGGAGTGGAATGGAATGGAATGGAATCAACCCGAATGGAATGGAATGGAATAGAATGAAATGGAATAGAATGGAATAGAATCACCCCGAAAGGAATGGAATGGAATGGAATGGAATGCAATGGAAAAAACCCGACTGAAATGGAATGGCATGGAATGGAATGGAATGGAATGGAATGCAATCAACACAAAAGGAATGTAATGTAATGTAATGGAATGGAATGGAATCAACAGGAATGGCATGGAATGGCATGGAATGGAATGGAATGGAATGGAATGGAATCAACACGATTGGAATGGAATGGAATGGAGTTAACCCAAATGGAATGGAATGGAGTGGAAGGGAATGGAATGGAATGGAATCAACCCGAATGGAATGGAATGGAATGGAATGGAAAAGAATCACCCCGAAAGGAATGGAGTGGAATGGAATGGAACGGAATGGAATGGAATAGAATGATTTGGAATCAACCCGAATGGAATGGAATGGAATGGAATGGAATCAACCCGAATGGAATATAATGGTATGGAATGGAATTGAATGGAATGGAATGGAATGGAGTCAACCTGTAAGTAATGGAATGGAATGGAATGGAATGAAATGGAATGGATTGGAAACAAATCGAATGGAATGGAATGGAATGGAATGGAATGGAATGGAACAGAAACAACCGGAAAGGAATGCAATGGAATGGAATGGAAAGGAATGGAATGGAATCAACCCGAATGGAAATGAATGCAATGGAATCAACCCGAATGGAATGGAATGGAATGGAATGGAATCAAAACGAATGGAATGGAATGGAATGGAAATGAATGGAATGGAATCAAGCCGAATGGAATGGAATGGAATGGAATCATCCCGAATGGAAAGGAATGGACTCAAATGGAATGGAATGGAATGGAATAAAACCGAATGGAATGGAATGGAATGGAATGGAATGGAATGGAATGGAATGGAATGGAATCAACCCGAAAGGAATGGAATGGAATGCAATTGAATGGAATGGAATCAACCCGAATGGAGTGGAATGGAATGGAATGGAATCAACCCGAATGCAATGGAATGGAATGGAATAGAATGAAATGGAATAGAATGGAATAGAATCACCCCGAAAGGAATGGAATGGAATGTCATGGAATGGAATGGAATGGAATGGAATGAACCCGAATGGAATGGAATGGCATGGAATGGAATGGAATGGAATGGAATGGAATCAACCCAAATGGAATAGAATATAATGGCATGGAATGGAATGGAATCAACACGAATGGCATGGAATGGAATGGAATGGAATGGAATGGAATGGAATCAACCCGATTGGAATGGAATGGAATGGAATGGAATGGAATGGAGTTAAGCCAAATGGAATGGAATGGAATGGAATGGAGTTGAAGGGAATGGAATGGAATGGAATCAACACGAATGGAATGGAATGCAATGGAATGGAATGGAATGGAATGGAATAGAATCACCCGAAAGGTTTGGAGTGGAATGCAATGGAACGGAATGGAATGGAATAGAATGATTTGGAATCAACCCGAATGGAATGGAATGGAATGGAATGGAATGGATGTAACACGAATGGAATGGAATGGAATGGAATGGAATGGAATGGAGTCAACCTGTAAGGATTGGAATGGAATGGAATGGAATGGAATGGAATGGAGTCAACCTGTAAGGAATGGAATGGAATGGAATGGAATGGAATGGAATGGAAACAAATCGAATGGAATCCGAAAGGAATGGAATGGAATGGAATGGAATGGAATGCAATGGAATGGAATGCAATGCAATGGAATGGAATCAACACGAATGGAATGGAATGGAATGGAATCAACCAGAATAGAATATAATGGAATCAACCCGAGTGGAATTGAATGGAATGGAATGGAAATAACCCGAATGGAATGGAATGTAATGGAATGGAATCAACGAGAATGAAATGGAATGGAATGGAATGGAGTGGAATGGAATTGAATGGAATGGAATCAACCCGAATGGAATGGAATTTAATGGAATGGAATCAAAACGAATGGAATGGAATGGAATGGAATGGAATGGAATGGAATGGAATGGAAAGGAATCAAGCCGAATGGAATGGAACGGAATGGAATCATCCCGAATGGAATGGAATGGAATGAAATGGAATGGAATGGAATGGAATGGAATAGAATCACCTGGAAAGGAATAGAGTGGAATGGAATGGAACGGAATGGAATGGAATGGAATGACTTGGAATCAACTCGAATGGAATGGAATGGAATGGAATGGAATGGAATGGATTCAACCTGAATGGAATAGAATGGAATGGAATGGCATGGAATGGAGTGGAATGGAATGGAATGGAATCAACCCGAATGGAATGGAATGGAATGGAACGGAATGGAATGGAATGGAATCAACCCGAATGGAATGGAATGGAATGCAATAGAATGGAATGGAATGGCATGGAATGGAATGGAATGGAATGGAATGGAATGGAAGGGAATGGAATCAACCCGAATGGAATGGAATGGAATGGAACGGAGTGCAATGGAATGGAGTCAACCCGAAATGAATGGAATGGAATGGAAAGGAATTTAATGGAATGGAATGGAATCAATCCGAGTGGAATGGAATGGCAGGGAATGGATTGGAACGGAATCAACCCGAAAGGAATGGATTGGAATGGAATGGATGTAACACGAATGGAATGGAATGGAATGGAACCAACCCGAATGGAATGGAATGGAATGGAATGGAGTCAACCCGAAAGGAATGGAACGGAATGGAATGGAATGGAATGGAATGGAATCAATCCGAATGGAATGGAATGGAATGGAATGGAATGGAATCAACCCGAATGGAATATAATGCAATCAACCCGACTGGAATTGAATGGAATGGAATGGAATCAACGAGAAAGGAATCGAATGAAATGGAATGGAGTGGAATGGAATTGAATGCAATGGAATCAACCCGAATGAATTGGAATGGAATGGAATGGAATCAAAAGGAATGGAATGGAATGGAATGGAAAGGAATGGAACGGAATCAAGTCGAATGGAATGGAATGGAATGGAATCATCCCGAATGGAATGGAATGGAATCAAATGGAATGGAATGGAATGGAATGGAATGGAATGGAATGGAATGGAATGGAATGGAATGGAATGGAATGGAATGGAATGGAATGGAATGGAATGGAATGGAATCAACCAGAATGGAATGGAATGGAATGCAATGGAATGGAATGGAATCAACCCGAATGGAGTGGAATGGAATGGAATGGAAACAACCCGAATGAAATGGAATGGAATAGAATGAAATGGAAAAGAATGGAATAGAATCACCCCGAAATGAATGGAATGGAATGGAATGGAATGCAATGGAAAAAACCCGACTGAAATGGAATTCCATGGAATGGAATGGAATGGAATGGAATGCAATCAAAACAAAAGGAATGGAATGTAATGGAATGGAATGGAATGGAATCAACACGAATGGCATGGAATGGAATGGAATGGAATGGAATGGAATGGAATGGAATCAACCCGATTGGAATGGAATGGAATGGAATGGAATCAACCCGATTGGAATGGAATGGAATGGAATGGAATGGAGTTAACCCAAATGGAATGGAATGGAATGGAATGGAGTGGAAGGGAATGGAATGGAATGGAATCAACCCGAATGGAATGGAATGGAATGGAATGGAATGGAATAGAATCACCCCGAAAGAATGGAGTGGAATGGAATGGAACGGAATGGAATGGAATAGAATGATTTGGAATCAACCCGAATGGAATGGAATGGAATGGAATGGAATCAACCCGAATGGAATATAATGGTATGGAATGGAATTCAATGGAATGGAATGGAATGGAGTCAACCTGAAAGGAAAGGAATGGAATGGAATGGAATGGAATTGAATGGAATGGAATGGAATGGAGTCAACCTGAAAGGAAAGGAATGGAATGGAATGGATTGGAATGGAATGGAATCAATCCGAAAGGAATGGAATGGTATGGAATGGAATGGAATGGAACGGAATGGAATGGAATCAACACGAATGGAATGGAATGGAATGGAATGGAATCAACCAGAATAGAATATAATGGAATCAACCCGAGTGGAATTGAATGGAATGGAATGGAAATAACCCGAATGGAATGGAATGTAATGGAATGGAATCAACGAGAATGAAATGGAATGGAATGGAATGGAATGGAATGGAATTGAATGGAATGGAATCAACCCGAATGGAATGGAATTAACGAATGAAATGGAATCAAAACGAATGGAATGGAATGGAATGGAATTGAATTGAATGGAATGGAAAGGAATCAAGCCGAATGGAATGGAATGGAATGGAATCATCCCGAATGGAATGGAATGGAATGAAATGGAATGGAATGGAATGGAATAAACCCGAATGGAATGGAATGGAATGGAATCAACCCGAATGGAATGGAATGGAATGCAATAGAATGGAATGGAATAGAATCACCCCGAAAGCAATAGAGTGGAATGGATTGGAAAGGAATGGAATGGAATGGAATGACTTGGAATCAACTCGAATGGAATGGAATGGAATGGATTCAACCTGAATGGAATAGAATGCAATGGAATGACATGGAATGGAGTGGAATGGAATGGAATGGAATGGAATCAACACGAATGGAATGGAATAGAATGGAATGGAATGGCATGGAATGAAATGGAATGGCATGGAATGGAATGGAAGGGAATGGAATGGAATCAACCCGAATGGAATGGAATGGAATGGAACGGAATGCAATGGAATGGAGTCAACCCGAAAGGAATGGAACGGAATGGAAAGGAATGGAATGGAATGGAATGGAATCAATCCGAATGGAATGGAATGGCATGGTATGGATTGGAACGGAATCAACCCGAATGGAATGGATTGGAATGGAATGGATGCAACACGAATGGAATGGAATGGAATGGAATGGAATGGAATCAACCCGAATGGAATGGAATGGAATGGAATGGAATGGAATGGAATGGAATGGAATGGAATGGAGTCAACCCGAAAGGAATGGAACGGAATGAAATGGAATGGAATCAATCCGAATGGAATGGAATGGAATGGAATGGCATGTAATCAACCCGAATAGAATATAATGGAATCAACCCGAGTGGAATTGAATGGAATGGAATGGAAATAATCCGAATGGAATGGAATGGAATGGAATGGAATCAAGCCGATTGGAATGGAATGGAATGGAATGGAATGGAATGGAATGGAATGGAATGGAATGGAATGGAATGCAATGGAGTTAACCCAAATGGAATGGAATGGAATGGAATGGAATGGAGTGGAATGGAATGGAATGGAACGGAAAAGAATCACCCCGAAAGGAATGGAGTGGAATGGAATGGAACGGAATGGAATGGAATAAAATGATTTGGAATCAACCCGAATGGAATGGAATGGAATGGAATGGAATGGAATGGAGTCAACCTCAAAGGAATGGAATGGAATGGAATGGAATGGAATGGAATGGAATGAAATGGAATAGAATGGAATAGAATCACCACGAAAGGAATGGAATGGAACGGAATGGCATGGAATGGATTGGAACGGAATCAACCCGAATGGAATGGATTGGAATGGAATGGATGTAACACGAATGGAATGGAATGGAATGGAATGGAATGGAATGGAATGGAATCAACACGAATGGAATGGAATGGAATGGAATGGAATGGAATGGAGTCAACCCGAAAGGAATGGAATGGAATGGAATGGAATGGAATGGAATGGAATGGAATGGAGTCAATACGAATGGAATGGAATGGAATGGAATGGAATGGAATGGAATGGAATGGAATGGAATGGAATCAACCCGAATGGAATATAATGGAATCACCCCGAGTGGAATTGAATGGAATGGAATGGAATCAACGAGAAAGGAATCGAATGAAATGGAATGGAGTGGAATGGAATTGAATGGAATGGAATCAACCCGAATGAAATGGAATGGAATGGAATGGAATCAAAACGAATGGAATGGAATGGAATGGAAAGGAATGGAATGGAATCAAGCCGAATGGAATGGAATGGAATGGAATCATCCCGAATGGAATGGAATGGAATCAAATGGAATGGAATGGAATGGAATGGAATGGAATGGAATGGAATGGAATGGAATCAACCATAATGGAATGGAATGGAATGCAATTGAATGGAATGGAATCAACCCGAATGAAGTGGAATGGAATGGAATGGAATCAACCCGAATGGAATGGAATGGAATAGAATGAAATGGAATAGAATGGAATAGAATCACCCCGAAAGGAATGGAATGGAATGGAATGGAATGCAATCAACACAAAAGGAATGGAATGTGATGTAATGGAATGGATTTGAATCAACACGAATGGCATGGAATGGAATGGAATGCAATGGAATGGAATGGAATGGAATGGAATGGAATGGAATGGAATCAACCCGATTGGATTGGAATGGAATGGAATGGAAGGGAATGGAATGGAATGGAGTTAACACAAATGGAATGGAATGGAATGGAATGGAGTGGAAGGGAATGAAATGGAATGGAATCAACCCGAATGGAATGGAATGGAATGGAATGGAATAGAATCACCCCGAAAGGAATGGAGTGGAATGGAATGGAACGGAATGGAATGGAATAGAATGATTTGGAATCAACCCGAATGGAATGGAATGGAATGGAATGGAATCAACCCGAATGGAATATAATGGTATGGAATGGAATTGAATGGAATGGAATGGAATGGAGTGAACCTGAAAGGAATGGAATGGAATGGAATGGAGTGGAATGGAATGGAATCAATCGGAAAGGAATGGAATGGAATGGAATGGAATGGAATGGAATGGAATGGAATGGAATCAACACGAATGGAATGGAATGGAATGGAATGGAATCAACCAGAATAGAATATAATGGAATCAACCCGAGTGGGATTGAATGGAATGGAATGGAAATAACCCGAATGGAATGGAATGGAATGGAATGGAATCAACGAGAATGAAATGGAATGGAATGGAATGGAGTGGAATGGAATTGAATGCAATGGAATCAACCCGAATGGAATGGAATTTAATGGAATGGAATCAAAACGAATGGAATGGAATGGAATGGAATGGAATGGAATGGAATGGAATGGAATGGAATGGAATGGAATGGAATCAAGCCGAATGGAATGGAATGGAATGGAATGGAATCAACCCGAATGGAATGGAATGGAATGCAATTGAATGGAATGGAATCAACACGAATGGAATGGAATGGAATGGAATGGAAAGGAATGGAATCAACCCGAATGGAATGGAATGGAATAGAATGAAATGGAATAGAATGGAATATAATCACCCCGAAAGGAATGGAATGGAATGGAATGGAATGGAATCAACCCGAATGGAATGGAATGGCATGGAATGGAATGGAATGGAATGGAATGAACCCAAGTGGAATGGAATGGAATGGAATCAACACGAATGGAATGGAATGCAATGGAATGGAATTTAATGGAATCAAATTGAATGGAATGGAATGGAATGGAGTGGAGTGGAGGGTAATGGAAAGGAATGGAATCAACCCGATTGGAATGGAATGGAATGGAATGGAATGGAATGGAATGGAATGGAATGGAATGGATTGGAATGGAGTTAACCCAAATGGAATGGAACGGAATGGAATGGAACGGAATGGATTGGAATCAACCCGAATGGAATGGAATGGAATGGAATGGAATGGAATGGAATAGAATCACCTTGAAAGGAATAGAGTGGAATGGAAAGCAAAGGAATGGAATTGAATGGAATGACTTGAAATCAACTCGAATGGGATGCAATGGAATGGAATGGAATGGATTCAACCTGAATGGAATAGAATGGAATGGAATGGCATGGAATGGAGTGGAATGGAATGGAATGGAATGGAATGGAATCAACACGAATGGAATGGAATTGAATGGAATAGAATGGAATGGAATGGCATGGAATGGAATGGAATGGCATAGAATGGAATGGAAGGGAATGGAATGGAATCAACCCGAATGGAATGGAATGGAATGGAACGGAATGCAATGGAATGGAGTCAACCCGAAAGGAATGGAACGGAATGGAAAGGAATGGAATGGAATGGAATGGAATCAATCCGAAAGGAATGGAATGGCATGGAATGGAGTGGAATGGAAAGGAATGGAATCAACGCGATTGGAATGGAATGGAATGGAATGGAATGGAATGGAATGGAATGGAGTTAACCCAAATGGAATGGAACGGAATGGAATGGAACGGAATGGAATGGAATCAACCCGAATGGAATGGAATGGAATGGAATGGAATGGAATGGAATAGAATCACCTCGAAAGGAATAGAGTGGAATGGAATGGAACGGAATGAAATGGAATGGAATGACTTGCAATCAACTCGAATGGAATGGAATGGAATGGGATGGAATGGATTCAACCATAATGGAATAGAATGGAATGGAATGGAATGGTATGGAGTGGAATGGAATGGAATGGAATCAACCCGAATGGAATGGAATGGAATGGAACGGAATGGAATGGAATGGAATCAACCCGAATGGAATGGAATGGAATGCAATAGAATGGAGTGGAATGGCATGGAATGGAATGGAATGGAATGGAATGGAATCAACCCGAATGGAATGGAATGGAATGGAACGGAATGCAATGGAATGGAATCAACCCAAAAGGAATGGAACGGAATGGAAAGGAATGGAATGGAATGGAACGGAATCAATCCGAATGGAATGGAATGGCATGGAATGGATTCAAACGGAATCAACCCGAATGGAATGGATTGGAATGGAATGGATGTAACACGAATGGAATGGAATGGAATGGAATGGAATGGAATGGAATCAACCCGAATGGAATGGAATGGAATGGAATGGAATGGAATGGAATGGAATGGAATGGAATGGAATGGAGTCAACCCGATAGGAATGGAACGGAATGGAATGGAATGGAATGGAATCAATCCGAATGGAATGGAATGGAATGGAATCAACCCGAATGGAATATAATGGAATCAACCCGAGTGGAATTGAATGCAATGGAATGGAATCAACGAGAAAGGAATCGAATGAAATGGAATGGAGTGGAATGGAATTGAATGGAATGGAATCAACCCGAATGAAATGGAATGGAATGGAATGGAATCAAAACGAATGGAATGGAATGGAATGGAAAGGAATGGAAAGGAATGGAATGGAATCAAGACGAATGGAATGGAATGGAATGGAATCATCCCGAATGGAATCGAATGTAATCAAATGGAATGAAATGGAATGGAATGGAACAGAATCAACCAGAATGGAATGGAATGGAATGCAATTGAATGGAATGGAATCAACCCGAATGGAGTGGAATGGAATGGAATGGAATCAAACCGAATGGAATGGAATGGAATAGAGTGAAATGGAATAGAATGGAATAGAATCACCCCGAAAGGAATGGAATGGAATGGAATGGAATGCAATGGTAAAAACCCGACTGAAATGGAATGGCATGGAATGGAATGGAAAGGAATGGAATGCAATCAACACAATAGGAATGGAATGTAATGTACTGGAATGGAATGGAATCAACACGAATGGCATGGAATGGAATGGAATGGAATGGAATGGAAATGAATGGAATCAACCCGATTGGAATGGAATGGAATGGAATGGAATGGAATGGAATGGAGTTAACCCAAATGGAATGGAATGGAATGGAATGGAGTGGAAGGGAATGGAATGGAATGGAATCAACCCGAATGGAATGGAATGGAATGGAATGGAATGGAATGGAATAGAATCACCCCGAAAGGAATGGAGTGGAATGGAATGGAAAGGAATGTAATGGAATAGAATGATTTGGAATCAACCCGAATGGAATGGAATGGAATGGAATGGAATCAACCCGAATGGAATATAATGGTATGGAATGGAGTTGAATGGAATGGAATGGAATGGAGTCAACCAGAAAGGAATGGAACGGAATGGAGTCAACCTGAAAGGAATGGAACGGAATGGAATGGAATGGAATGGAATGGAATCAATCCGAAAAGAATGGAATGGAATGGAATGGAATGGAATGGAATGGAATGGAATGTAATCAACACGAATGGAATGGAATGGAATGGAATGGAATGGAATCAACCAGAATAGAATGGAATGTAATGAAATGGAATCAACGAGAATGAAATGGAATGGAATGGAATGGAGTGGAATGGAATTGAATGGAATGGAATCAACCCGAATGGAATGGAATTTAATGGAATGGAATCAAAACGAATGGAATGGAATGGAATGGAATGGAATGGAATGGAATGGAAAGGAATCAAGCCGAATGGAATGGAATGGAATGGAATGGAATCAACCAGAATAGAATATAATGGAATCAACCCGAGTGGAATTGAATGGAATGGAATGGAAATAACCCGAATGGAATGGAATGTAATGGAATGGAATCAACGAGAATGAAATGGAATGGAATGGAATGGAATGGAATGGAATTGAATGGAATGGAATCAACCCGAATGGAATGGAATTAACGAATGGAATGGAATCAAAACGAATGGAATGGAATGGAATGGAATTGAATTGAATGGAATGGAAAGGAATCAAGCCGAATGGAATGGAATGGAATGGAATCATCCCGAATGGAATGGAATGGAATGAAATGGAATGGAATGGAATGGAATAAACCCGAATGGAATGGAATGGAATGGAATCAACCCGACTGGAATGGAATGGAATGCAATAGAATGGAATGGAATCAACACGAATGGAATGGAATGGAATGGAATGGAAAGGAATCAACCCGAATGGAATGGAATGGAATAGAATGAAATGGAATAGAATGGAATAGAATCACCCCGAAAGGAATGGAATGGAATGGAATGGAATGGAATGGAGTCAACCAAAATGGAATGGAATGGCATGGAATGGAATGGAATGGAATGGAATGGAATGGAATGAACGCAAATGGAATGGAATGGAATGGAATCAACACAAATGGAATGGAATGCAATGGAATGGAATGGAATGGAATCAAATCGAATGGAATGGAATGGAATGGAGTGGAATGGAAAGGAATGGAATCAACCCGATTGGAATGGAATGGAATGGAATGGAATGGAATGGAATGCAATGGAATGCAATGGAGTTAACCCAAATGGAATGGAACAGAATGGAATGGAATCAACCCGAATGGAATGGAATGGAATAGAATGGAATTGAATGGAATAGAATCACCCCGAAAGCAATAGAGTGGAATGGAATGGAAAGGAATGGAATGGAATGGAATGACTTGGAATCAACTCGAATGGAATGGAATGGAATGGATTCAAGCTGAATGGAATAGAATGGATTGGAATGGCATGGAATGGAGTGGAATGGAATGGAATGGAATGGAATCAACACGAATGGAATGGAATAGAATGGAATGGAATGGCATGGAATGTAATGGAATGGCATGGAATGGAATGGAAGGGAATGGAATGGAATCAACCCGAATGGAATGGAATGGAATGGAACGGAATGCAATGGAATGGAGTCAACCCGAAAGGAATGGAACGGAATGGAAAGGAATGGAATGGAATGGAATGGAATCAATCCGAATGGAATGGAATGGCATGGTATGGATTGGAACGGAATCAACCCGAATGGAATGGATTGGAATGGAATGGATGCAACACGAATGGAATGGAATGGAATGGAATGGAATGGAATGGAATCAACCCGTATGGAATGGAATGGAATGGAATGGAATGGAATGGAATGGAATGGAGTCAACCCGAAAGGAATGGAACGGAATGAAATGGAATGGAATCAATCCGAATGGAATGGAATGGAATGGAATGGCATGTAATCAACCCGAATAGAATATAATGGAATCAACCTGAGTGGAATTCAATGGAATGGAATGGAAATAACCCGAATGGAATGGAATGGAATGGAATGGAATCAACCCGATTGGAATGGAATGGAATGGAATGGAACGGAATGGAAAGGAATGCAATGGTGTTAACCCAAATGGAATGGAATGGAATGGAATGGAATGGAGTGGAATGCAATGGAATGGAATGGAAAAGAATCACCCCGAAAGGAATGGAGTGGAATGGAATGGAACGGAATGGAATGGAATAAAATGATTTGGAATCAACCCGAATGGAATGGAATGGAATGGAATGGAATGGAATGGAGTCAACCTCAAAGGAATGGAATGGAATGGAATGGAATGGAATGGAATGGAATGGAATGAAATGGAATAGAATGGAATAGAATCACCACGAAAGGAATGGAATGGAATGGAATGGAATGGAATGGATTGGAACGGAATCAACCCGAATGGAATGGATTGGAATGGAATGGATGTAACACGAATGGAATGGAATGGAATGGAATGGAATGGAATCAACCCGAATGGAATGGAATGGAATGGAATGGAATGGAATGGAATGGAGTCAACCCGAAAGGAATGGAACGGAATGAAATGGAATGGAATCAATCCGAATGGAATGGAATGGAATGGAATGGCACGTAATCAACCCGAATAGAATATAATGGAATCAACCCGAGTGGAATTGAATGGAATGGAATGGAAATAACCCGAATGGAATGGAATGGAATGGAATGGAATCAACCCGATTGGAATGGAATGGAATGGAATGGAATGGAATGGAAAGGAATGCAATGGTGTTAACCCAAATGGAATGGAATGGAATGGAATGGAATGGAGTGGAATGCAATGGAATGGAATGGAAAAGAATCACCCCGAAAGGAATGGAGTGGAATGGCATGGAACGGAATGGAATGGAACAAAATGATTTGGAATCAACCCGAATGGAATGGAATGGAATGGAATGGAATGGAATGGAGTCAACCTCAAAGGAATGGAATGGAATGGAATGGAATGGAATGGAATGGAATGGAATGAAATGGAATAGAATGGAATAGAATCACCACGAAAGGAATGGAATGGAATGGAATGGAATGGAATGGATTGGAACGGAATCAACCCGAATGGAATGGATTGGAATGGAATGGATGTAACACGAATGGAATGGAATGGAATGGAATGGAATGGAATGGAATCAACCCGAATGGAATGGAATGGAATGGAATGGAATGGAATGGAGTCAACCCGAAAGGAATGGAACGGAATGGAATGGAATGGAATGGAATGGAATCAATCCGAATGGAATGGAATGGAATGGAATGGAATGGAATGGAATCAACCCGAATGGAATATAATGGAATCACCCCGAGTGGAATTGAATGGAATGGAATGGAATCAACGAGAAAGGAATCGAATGAAATGGAATGGAGTGGAAGGGAATGGAATGGAATGGAATCAACCCGAATGGAATGGAATGGAATGGAATGGAATGGAATGGAATGGAATAGAATCACCCCGAAAGGAATGGAGTGGAATGGAATGGAAAGGAATGTAATGGAATAGAATGATTTGGAATCAACCCGAATGGAATGGAATGGAATGGAATGGAATCAACCCGAATGGAATATAATGGTATGGAATGGAATTGAATGGAATGGAATGGAATGGAGTCAACCTGAAAGGAATGGAACGGAATGGAATGGAATGGAATGGAATGGAATCAATCCGAAAAGAATGGAATGGAATGGAATGGAATGGAATGGAATGGAATGGAATGGAATGGAATGGAATGGAATGTAATCAACACGAATGGAATGGAATGGAATGGAATGGAATCAACCAGAATAGAATGGAATGTAATGAAATGGAATCAACGAGAATGAAATGGAATGGAATGGAATGGAGTGGAATGGAATTGAATGGAATGGAATCAACCCGAATGGAATGGAATTTAATGGAATGGAATCAAAACGAATGGAATGGAATGGAATGGAATGGAATGGAAAGGAATCAAGCCGAATGGAATGGAATGGAATGGAATGGAATCAACCAGAATAGAATATAATGGAATCAACCCGAGTGGAATTGAATGGAATGGAATGGAAATAACCCGAATGGAATGGAATGTAATGGAATGGAATCAACGAGAATGAAATGGAATGGAATGGAATGGAATGGAATGGAATTGAATGGAATGGAATCAACCCGAATGGAATGGAATTAACGAATGGAATGGAATCAAAACGAATGGAATGGAATGGAATGGAATTGAATTGAATGGAATGGAAAGGAATCAAGCCGAATGGAATGGAATGGAATGGAATCATCCCGAATGGAATGGAATGGAATGAAATGGAATGGAATGGAATGGAATAAACCCGAATGGAATGGAATGGAATGGAATCAACCCGAATGGAATGGAATGGAATGCAATAGAATGGAATGGAATCAACACGAATGGAATGGAATGGAATGGAATGGAATGGAATCAACCCGAATGGAATGGAATGGAATAGAATGAAATGGAATAGAATGGAATAGAATCACCCCGAAAGGAATGGAATGGAATGGAATGGAATGGAATGGAGTCAACCAAAATGGAATGGAATGGCATGGAATGGAATGGAATGGAATGGAATGGAATGGAATGGAATGAACCCAAATGGAATGGAATGGAATGGAATCAACACAAATGGAATGGAATGCAATGGAATGGAATGGAATGGAATCAAATCGAATGGAATGGAATGGAATGGAGTGGAATGGAAAGGAATGGAATCAACCCGATTGGAATGGAATGGAATGGAATGGAATGGAATGGAATGCAATGGAATGCAATGGAGTTAACCCAAATGAAATGGAACAGAATGGAATGGAATCAACCCGAATGGAATGGAATGGAATAGAATGGAATGGAATGGAATAGAATCACCCCGAAAGCAATAGAGTGGAATGGAATGGAAAGGAATGGAATGGAATGGAATTGAATGGAATGGAATGGAAAGGAATCAAGCCGAATGGAATGGAATGGAATGGAATGGAATCAACCAGAATAGAATATAATGGAATCAACCCGAGTGGAATTGAATGGAATGGAATGGAAATAACCCGAATGGAATGGAATGTAATGGAATGGAATCAACGAGAATGAAATGGAATGGAATGGAATGGAATGGAATGGAATTGAATGGAATGGAATCAACCCGAATGGAATGGAATTAACGAATGGAATGGAATCAAAACGAATGGAATGGAATGGAATGGAATTGAATTGAATGGAATGGAAAGGAATCAAGCCGAATGGAATGGAATGGAATGGAATCATCCCGAATGGAATGGAATGGAATGAAATGGAATGGAATGGAATGGAATAAACCCGAATGGAATGGAATGGAATGGAATCAACCCGAATGGAATGGAATGGAATGCAATAGAATGGAATGGAATCAACACGAATGGAATGGAATGGAATGGAATGGAATGGAATCAACCCGAATGGAATGGAATGGAATAGAATGAAATGGAATAGAATGGAATAGAATCACCCCGAAAGGAATGGAATGGAATGGAATGGAATGGAATGGAGTCAACCAAAATGGAATGGAATGGCATGGAATGGAATGGAATGGAATGGAATGGAATGGAATGGAATGAACCCAAATGGAATGGAATGGAATGGAATCAACACAAATGGAATGGAATGCAATGGAATGGAATGGAATGGAATCAAATCGAATGGAATGGAATGGAATGGAGTGGAATGGAAAGGAATGGAATCAACCCGATTGGAATGGAATGGAATGGAATGGAATGGAATGGAATGGAATGCAATGGAATGCAATGGAGTTAACCCAAATGGAATGGAACAGAATGGAATGGAATCAACCCGAATGGAATGGAATGGAATAGAATGGAATGGAATGGAATAGAATCACCCCGAAAGCAATAGAGTGGAATGGAATGGAAAGGAATGGAATGGAATGGAATGACTTGGAATCAACTCGAATGGAATGGAATGGAATGGAATGGAATGGATTCAAGCTGAATGGAATAGAATGGAATGGAATGGCATGGAATGGAGTGGAATGGAATGGAATGGAATGGAATCAACACGAATGGAATGGAATAGAATGGAATGGAATGGCATGGAATGTAATGGAATGGCATGGAATGGAATGGAAGGGAATGGAATGGAATCAACCCGAATGGAATGGAATGGAATGGAACGAAATGCAATGGAATGGAGTCAACCCGAAAGGAATGGAACGGAATGGAAAGGAATGGAATGGAATGGAATGGAATCAATCCGAATGTAATGGAATGGCATGGTATGGATTGGAACGGAATCAACCCGAATGGAATGGATTGGAATGGAATGGATGCAACACGAATGGAATGGAATGGAATGGAATGGAATGGAATGGAATCAACCCGAATGGAATGGAATGGAATGGAATGGAATGGAATGGAATGGAATGGAATGGAGTCAACCCGAAAGGAATGGAACGGAATGAAATGGAATGGAATCAATCCGAATGGAATGGAATGGAATGGAATGGCATGTAATCAACCCGAATAGAATATAATGGAATCAACCCGAGTGGAATTGAATGGAATGGAATGGAAATAACCCGAATGGAATGGAATGGAATGGAATGGAATCAACCCGATTGGAATGGAATGGAATGGAATGGAATGGAATGGAAAGGAATGCAATGGTGTTAACACAAATGGAATGGAATGGAATGGAATGGAATGGAGTGGAATGCAATGGAATGGAATGGAAAAGAATCACCCCGAAAGGAATGGAGTGGAATGGAATGGAACGGAATGGAATGGAATAAAATGATTTGGAATCAACCAGAATGGAATGGAATGGAATGGAATGGAATGGAATGGAGTCAACCTCAAAGGAATGGAATGGAATGGAATGGAATGGAATGGAATGGAATGGAATGGAATGAAATGGAATAGAATGGAATAGAATCACCACGAAAGGAATGGAATGGAATGGAATGGAATGGAATGGATTGGAACGGAATCAACCCGAATGGAATGGATTGGAATGGAATGGATGTAACACGAATGGAATGGAATGGAATGGAATGGAATGGAATCAACCCGAATGGAATGGAATGGAATGGAATGGAATGGAATGGAGTCAACCCGAAAGGAATGGAACGGAATGGAATGGAATGGAATGGAATGGAATCAATCCGAATGGAATGGAATGGAATGGAATGGAATGGAATCAACCCGAATGGAATATAATGGAATCACCCCGAGTGGAATTGAATGGAATGGAATGGAATCAACGAGAAAGGAATCGAATGAAATGGAATGGAGTGGAATGGAATTGAATGGAATGGAATCAACCCGAATGAAATGGAATGGAATGGAATGGAATCAAAACGAATGGAATGGAATGGAATGGAAAGGAATGGAATGGAATCAAGCCGAATGGAATGGAATGGAATGGAATCATCCCGAATGGAATGGAATGGAATCAAATGGAATGGAATGGAATGGAATGGAATGGAATGGAATGGAATGGAATCAACCAGAATGGAATGGAATGGAATGGAATGGAATCAACCCGAATGGAATGGAATGGAATAGAATGAAATGGAATAGAATGGAATAGAATCACCCCGAAAGGAATGGAATGGAATGGAATGGAATGCAATGGAAAAAACCCGACTGAAATGGAATGGCATAGAATGGAATGGAATGGAATGGAATGCAATCAACACAAAAGGAATGTAATGTAATGTAATGGAATGGATTGGAATCAACAAGAATGGCATGGAATGGAATGGAATGGAATGGAATGGAATGGAATGGAATGGAATGGAATCAACCCGATTGGAATGGAATTGAATGGAATGGAAGGGAATGGAATGGAATGGAGTTAACCCAAATGGAATGGAATGGAATGGAATGGAGTGGAAGGGAATGAAATGGAATGGAATCAACCCGAATGGAATGGAATGGAATGGAATGGAATAGAATCACCCCGAAAGGAATGGAGTGGAATGGAATGGAACGGAATGGAATGGAATAGAATGATTTGGAATCAACCCGAATGGAATGGAATGGAATGGAATGGAATCAACCCGAATGGAATATAATGGTATGGAATGGAATTGAATGGAATGGAATGGAATGGAGTGAACCTGAAAGGAATGGAATGGAATGGAATGGAGTGGAATGGAATGGAATCAATCGGAAAGGAATGCAATGGAATGGAATGGAATGGAATGGAATGGAATCAACACGAATGGAATGGAATGGAATATAATGGAATCATCCAGAATAGAATATAATGGAATCAACCCGAGTGGGATTGAATGGAATGGAATGGAAATTACCCGAATGGAATGGAATGGAATGGAATGGAATCAACGAGAATGAAATGGAATGGAATGGAATGGAGTGGAATGGAATTGAATGCAATGGAATCAACCCGAATGGAATGGAATTTAATGGAATGGAATCAAAACGAATGGAATGGAATGGAATGGAATGGAATGGAATGGAATGGAATGGAAAGGAATCAAGCCGAATGGAATGGAATGGAATGGAATGGAATCAACCCGAATGGAATGGAATGGAATGCAATTGAATGGAATGGAATCAACACGAATGGAATGGAATGGAATGGAATGGAATGGAATCAACCCGAATGGAATGGAATGGAATAGAATGAAATGGAATAGAATGGAATAGAATCACCCCGAAAGGAGTGGAATGGAATGGAATGGAATGGAATCAACCCGAATGGAATGGAATGGCATGGAATGGAATGGAATGGAATGGAATGAACCCAAATGGAATGGAATGGAATGGAATCAACACGAATGGAATGCAATGCAATGGAATGGAATGGAATGGAATCAAATCGAATGGAATGGAATGGAATGGAATGGAGTGGAGTGGAATGGAAAGGAATGGAATCAACCCGATTGGAATGGAATGGAATGGATTGGAATGGAATGGAATGGATTGGAATGGAGTTAACCCAAACGGAATGAAACGAAATGGAATGGAACGGAATGGAATGGAATCAACCCGAATGGAATGGAATGGAATGGAATGGAATGGAATGGAATGGAATAGAATCACCTTGAAAGGAATAGAGTGGAATGGAAAGCAAAGGAATGGAATTGAATGGAATGACTTGAAATCAACTCGAATGGGATGCAATGGAATGGAATGGAATGGATTCAACCTGAATGGAATAGAATGGAATGGAATGGCATGGAATGGAGTGGAATGGATTGGAATGGAATGGAATCAACACGAATGGAATGGAATTGAATGGAATAGAATGGAATGGAATGGCATGGAATGGAATGGAATGGCATGGAATGGAATGGAAGGGAATGGAATGGAATCAACCCCAATGGAATGGAATGGAATGGAACGGAATGCAATGGAATGGAGTCAACCCGAAAGGAATGGAACGGAATGGAAAGGAATGGAATGGAATGGAATGGAATCAATCCGAAAGGAATGGAATGGCATGGAATGGAGTGGAATGGAAAGGAATGGAATCAACGCGATTGGAATGGAATGGAATGGAATGGAATGGAATGGAATGGAATGGAGTTAACCCAAATGGAATGGAACGGAATGGAATGGAACGGAATGGAATGGAATCAACCCGAATGGAATGGAATGGAATGGAATGGAATGGAATGGAATGGAATAGAATCACCTCGAAAGGAATAGAGTGGAATGGAATGGAACGGAATGAAATGGAATGGAATGACTTGCAATCAACTCGAATGGAATGGAATGGAATGGAATGGAATGGATTCAACCTGAATGGAATAGAATGGAATGGAATGGCATGGAATGGAGTGGAATGGAATGGAATGGAATGGAATCAACACGAATGGAATGGAATTGAATGGAATAGAATGGAATGGAATGGCATGGAATGGAATGGAATGGCATAGAATGGAATGGAAGGGAATGGAATGGAATCAACCCGAATGGAATGGAATGGAATGGAACGGAATGCAATGGAATGGAGTCAACCCGAAAGGAATGGAACGGAATGGAAAGGAATGGAATGGAATGGAATGGAATCAATCCGAAAGGAATGGAATGGCATGGAATGGAGTGGAATGGAAAGGAATGGAATCAACGCGATTGGAATGGAATGGAATGGAATGGAATGGAATGGAATGGAATGGATTTAACCCAAATGGAATGGAACGGAATGGAATGGAACGGAATGGAATGGAATCAACCCGAATGGAATGGAATGGAATGGAATGGAATGGAATGGAATAGAATCACCTCGAAACGAATAGAGTGGAATGGAATGGAACGGAATGAAATGGAATGGAATGACTTGCAATCAACTCGAATGGAATGGAATGGAATGGAATGGAATGGATTCAACCTGAATGGAATAGAATGGAATGGAATGGCATGGTATGGAGTGGAATGGAATGGAATGGAATCAACCCGAATGGAATGGAATGGAATGGAACGGAATGGAATGGAATGGAATCAACCCGAATGGAATGGAATGGAATGCAATAGAATGGAGTGGAATGGCATGGAATGGAATGGAATGGAATGGAATGGAATCAACCCGAATGGAATGGAATGGAATGGAACGGAATGCAATGGAATGGAATCAACCCAAAAGGAATGGAACGGAATGGAAAGGAATGGAATGGAATGGAACGGAATCAATCCGAATGGAATGGAATGGCATGGAATGGATTCGAACGGAATTAACCCGAATGGAATGGATTGGAATGGAATGGATGTAACACGAATGGAATGGAATGGAATGGAATGGAATGGAATCAACCCGAATGGAATGGAATGGAATGGAATGGAATGGAATGGAATGGAATGGAATGGAATGGAATGGAGTCAACCCGATAGGAATGGAACGGAATGGAATGGAATGGAATGGAATCAATCCGAATGGAATGGAATGGAATGGAATCAACCCGAATGGAATATAATGGAATCAACCCGAGTGGAATTGAATGGAATGGAATGGAATCAACGAGAAAGGAATCGAATGAAATGGAATGGAGTGGAATGGAATTGAATGGAATGGAATCAACCCGAATGAAGTGGAATGGAATGGAATGGAATCAAAACGAATGGAATGGAATGGAATGGAAAGGAATGGAATGGAATCAAGACGAATGGAATGGAATGGAATGGAATCATCCCGAATGGAATCGAATGGAATCAAATGGAATGAAATGGAAGGGAATGGAACAGAATCAACCAGAATGGAATGGAATGGAATGCAATTGAATGGAATGGAATCAACCCGAATGGAGTGGAATGGAATGGAATGGAATCAAACCGAATGGAATGGAATGGAATAGAGTGAAATGGAATAGAATGGAATAGAATCACCCCGAAAGGAATGGAATGGAATGGAATGGAATGCAAAGGTAAAAACCCGACTGAAATGGAATGGCATGGAATGGAATGGAATGGAATGGAATGCAATCAACACAATAGGAATGGAATGTAATGTACTGGAATGGAATGGAATCAACACGAATGGCATGGAATGGAATGGAATGGAATGGAATGGAATGGAATGGAATGGAATCAACCCGATTGGAATGGAATGGAATGGAATGGAATGGAATGGAATGGAATGGAATGGAGTTAACCCAAATGGAATGGAATGGAATGGAATGGAGTGGAAGGGAATGGAATGGAATGGAATCAACCCGAATGGAATGGAATGGAATGGAATGGAATGGAATGGAATGGAATAGAATCACCCCGAAAGGAATGGAGTGGAATGGAATGGAAAGGAATGTAATGGAATAGAATGATTTGGAATCAACCCGAATGGAATGGAATGGAATGGAATGGAATCAACCCGAATGGAATACAATGGTATGGAATGGAATTGAATGGAATGGAATGGAATGGAGTCAACCTGAAAGGAATGGAACGGAATGGAATGGAATGGAATGGAATGGAATCAATCCGAAAAGAATGGAATGGAATGGAATGGAATGGAATGGAATGGAATGGAATGTAATCAACACGAATGGAATGGAATGGAATGGAATGGAATCAACCAGAATAGAATGGAATGTAATGAAATGGAATCAACGAGAATGAAATGGAATGGAATGGAATGGAGTGGAATGGAATTGAATGGAATGGAATCAACCCGAATGGAATGGAATTTAATGGAATGGAATCAAAACGAATGGAATGGAATGGAATGGAATGGAATGGAATGGAATGGAAAGGAATCAAGCCGAATGGAATGGAATGGAATGGAATGGAATCAACCAGAATAGAATATAATGGAATCAACCCGAGTGGAATTGAATGGAATGGAATGGAAATAACCCGAATGGAATGGAATGTAATGGAATGGAATCAACGAGAATGAAATGGAAGGGAATGGAATGGAATGGAATGGAATTGAATGGAATGGAATCAACCCGAATGGAATGGAATTAACGAATGGAATGGAATCAAAACGAATGGAATGGAATGGAATGGAATTGAATTGAATGGAATGGAAAGGAATCAAGCCGAATGGAAAGGAATGGAATGGAATCATCCCGAATGGAATGGAATGGAATGAAATGGAATGGAATGGAATGGAATAAACCCGAATGGAATGGAATGGAATGGAATCAACCCGAATGGAATGGAATGGAATGCAATAGAATGGAATGGAATCAACACGAATGGAATGGAATGGAATGGAATGGAATGGAATCAACCCGAATGGAATGGAAGGGAATAGAATGAAATGGAATAGAATGGAATAGAATCACCCCGAAAGGAATGGAATGGAATGGAATGGAATGGAATGGAATGGAATGGAGTCAACCAAAATGGAATGGAATGGCATGGAATGGAATGGAATGGAATGGAATGGAATGGAATGAACGCAAATGGAATGGAATGGAATGGAATCAACACAAATGGAATGGAATGCAATGGAATGGAATGGAATGGAATCAAATCGAATGGAATGGAGTGGAATGGAAAGGAATGGAATCAACCCGATTGGAATGGAATGGAATGGAATGGAATGGAATGCAATGGAATGCAATGGAGTTAACCCAAATGGAATGGAACAGAATGGAATGGAATCAACCCGAATGGAATGGAATGGAATAGAATGGAATGGAATGGAATAGAATCACCTCGAAAGCAATAGAGTGGAATGGAATGGAAAGGAATGGAATGGAATGGAATGACTTGGAATCAACTCGAATGGAATGGAATGGAATGGAATGGATTCAAGCTGAATGGAATAGAATGGAATGGAATGGCATGGAATGGAGTGGAATGGAATGGAATGGAATGGAATCAACACGAATGGAATGGAATAGAATGGAATGGAATGGCATGGAATGTAATGGAATGGCATGGAATGGAATGGAAGGGAATGGAATGGAATCAACCCGAATGGAATGGAATGGAATGGAACGGAATGCAATGGAATGGAGTCAACCCGAAAGGAATGGAACGGAATGGAAAGGAATGGAATGGAATGGAATGGAATCAATCCGAATGGAATGGAATGGCATGGTATGGATTGGAACGGAATCAACCCGAATGGAATGGATTGGAATGGAATGGATGCAACACGAATGGAATGGAATGGAATGGAATGGAATGGAATGGAATGGAATCAACCCGAATGGAATGGAATGGAATGGAATGGAATGGAATGGAATGGAGTCAACCCGAAAGGAATGGAACGGAATGAAATGGAAAGGAATCAATCCGAATGGAATGGAATGGAATGGAATGGCATGTAATCAACCCGAATAGAATATAATGGAATCAACCCGAGTGGAATTGAATGGAATGGAATGGAAATAACCCGAATGGAATGGAATGGAATGGAATGGAATCAACCCGATTGGAATGGAATGGAATGGAATGGAATGGAATGGAAAGGAATGCAATGGTGTTAACCCAAATGGAATGGAATGGAATGGAATGGAATGGAGTGGAATGGAATGGAATGGAATGGAAAAGAATCACCCCGAAAGGAATGGAGTGGAATGGAATGGAACGGAATGGAATGGAATAAAATGATTTGGAATCAACCCGAATGGAATGGAATGGAATGGAATGGAATGGAATGGAATGGAGTCAACCTCAAAGGAATGGAATGGAATGGAATGGAATGGAATGGAATGGAATGGAATGAAATGGAATAGAATGGAATAGAATCACCACGAAAGGAATGGAATGGAACGGAATGGCATGGAATGGATTGGAACGGAATCAACCCGAATGGAATGGATTGGAATGGAATGGATGTAACACGAATGGAATGGAATGGAATGGAATGGAATGGAATCAACCCGAATGGAATGGAATGGAATGGAATGGAATGGAATGGAATGGAATGGAGTCAACCCGAAAGGAATGGAACGGAATGGAATGGAATGGAATGGAATGGAATCAATCCGAATGGAATGGAATGGAATGGAATGGAATGGAATGGAATCAAACCGAATGGAATATAATGGAATCACCCCGAGTGGAATTGAATGGAATGGAATGGAATCAACGAGAAAGGAATCGAATGAAATGGAATGGAGTGGAATGGAATTGAATGGAATGGAATCAACCCGAATGAAATGGAATGGAATGGAATGGAATCAAAACGAATGGAATGGAATGGAATGGAAAGGAATGGAATGGAATCAAGCCGAATGGAATGGAATGGAATGGAATCATCCCGAATGGAATGGAATGGAATCAAATGGAATGGAATGGAATGGAATGGAATGGAATGGAATGGAATCAACCAGAATGGAATGGAATGGAATGCAATTGAATGGAATGGAATCAACCCGAATGGAGTGGAATGGAATGGAATGGAATCAACCCGAATGGAATGGAATGGAATAGAATGAAATGGAATAGAATGGAATAGAATCACCCCGAAAGGAATGGAATGGAATGGAATGGAATGCAATGGAAAAAACCCGACTGAAATGGAATGGCATAGAATGGAATGGAATGGAATGGAATGCAATCAACACAAAAGGAATGGAATGTAATGTAATGGAATGGATTGGAATCAACACGAATGGCATGGAATGGAATGGAATGGAATGGAATGGAATGGAATGGAATGGAATGGAATGGAATCAACCCGATTGGAATGGAATTGAATGGAATGGAAGGGAATGGAATGGAATGGAGTTAACCCAAATGGAATGGAATGGAATGGAATGGAGTGGAAGGGAATGAAATGGAATGGAATCAACCCGAATGGAATGGAATGGAATGGAATGGAATGGAATAGAATCACCCCGAAAGGAATGGAGTGGAATGGAATGGAACGGAATGGAATGGAATAGAATGATTTGGAATCAACCCGAATGGAATGGAATGGAATGGAATGGAATCAACCCGAATGGAATATAATGGTATGGAATGGAATTGAATGGAATGGAATGGAATGGAGTGAACCTGAAAGGAATGGAATGGAATGGAATGGAGTGGAATGGAATGGAATCAATCGGAAAGGAATGGAATGGAATGGAATGGAATGGAATGGAATGGAATCAACACGAATGGAATGGAATGGAATGGAATGGAATCATCCAGAATAGAATATAATGGAATCAACCCGAGTGGGATTGAATGGAATGGAATGGAAATTACCCGAATGGAATGGAATGGAATGGAATGGAATCAACCAGAATGAAATGGAATGGAATGGAATGGAGTGGAATGGAATTGAATGCAATGGAATCAACCTGAATGGAATGGAATTTAATGGAATGGAATCAAAACGAATGGAATGGAATGGAATGGAATGGAATGGAATGGAATGGAATGGAATGGAAAGGAATCAAGCCGAATGGAATGGAATGGAATGGAATGGAATCAACCCGAATGGAATGGAATGGAATGCAATTGAATGGAATGGAATCAACACGAATGGAATGGAATGGAATGGAATGGAATGGAATGGAATGGAATCAACCCGAATGGAATGGAATGGAATAGAATGAAATGGAATAGAATGGAATAGAATCACCCCGAAAGGAATGGAATGGAATGGAATGGAATGGAATCAACCCGAATGGAATGGAATGGCATGGAATGGAATGGAATGGAATGGAATGAACCCAAATGGAATGGAATGGAATGGAATCAACACGAATGGAATGGAATGCAATGGAATGGAATGGAATGGAATCAAATCGAATGGAATGGAATGGAATGGAATGGAGTGGAGTGGAATGGAAAGGAATGGAATCAACCCGATTGGAATGGAATGGAATGGATTGGAATGGAATGGAATGGATTGGAATGGAGTTAACTCAAACGGAATGAAACGAAATGGAATGGAACGGAATGGAATGGAATCAACCCGAATGGAATGGAATGGAATGGAATGGAATAGAATCACCTTGAAAGGAATAGAGTGGAATGGAAAGCAAAGGAATGGAATTGAATGGAATGACTTGAAATCAACTCGAATGGGATGCAATGGAATGGAATGGAATGGATTCAACCTGAATGGAATAGAATGGAATGGAATGGCATGGAATGGAGTGGAATGGATTGGAATGGAATGGAATCAACACGAATGGAATGGAATTGAATGGAATAGAATGGAATGGAATGGCATGGAATGGAATGGAATGGCATGGAATGGAATGGAAGGGAATGGAATGGAATCAACCCGAATGGAATGGAATGGAATGGAACGGAATGCAATGGAATGGAGTCAACCCGAAAGGAATGGAACGGAATGGAAAGGAATGGAATGGAATGGAATGGAATCAATCCGAAAGGAATGGAATGGCATGGAATGGAGTGGAATGGAAAGGAATGGAATCAACGCGATTGGAATGGAATGGAATGGAATGGAATGGAATGGAATGGAATGGAGTTAACCCAAATGGAATGGAACGGAATGGAATGGAACGGAATGGAATGGAATCAACCCGAATGGAATGGAATGGAATGGAATGGAATGGAATGGAATGGAATGGAATAGAATCACCTCGAAAGGAATAGAGTGGAATGGAATGGAACGGAATGAAATGGAATGGAATGACTTGCAATCAACTCGAATGGAATGGAATGGAATGGAATGGAATGGATTCAACCTGAATGGAATAGAATGGAGTGGAATGGCATGGAATGGAGTGGAATGGAATGGAATGGAATCAACCCGAATGGAATGGAATGGAATGGAACGGAATGGAATGGAATGGAATCAACCCGAATGGAATGGAATGGAATGCAATAGAATGGAGTGGAATGGCATGGAATGGAATGGAATGGAATGGAATGGAATCAACCCGAATGGAATGGAATGGAATGGAACGGAATGCAATGGAATGGAATCAACCCAAAAGGAATGGAACGGAATGGAAAGGAATGGAATGAAATGGAACGGAATCAATCCGAATGGAATGGAATGGCATGGAATGGATTGGAACGGAATCAACCCGAATGGAATGGATTGGAATGGAATGGATGTAACACGAATGGAATGGAATGGAATTGAATCAACCCGAATGGAATGGAATGGAATGGAATGGAATGGAATGGAATCAACCCGAATGGAATGGAATGGAATAGAATGAAATGGAATAGAATGGAATAGAATCACCCCGAAAGGAATGGAATGGAATGGAATGGAATGGAATCAACCCGAATGGAATGGAATGGCATGGAATGGAATGGAATGGAATGGAATGAACCCAAATGGAATGGAATGGAATGGAATCTACACGAATGGAATGGAATGCAATGGAATGGAATGGAATGGAATCAAATCGAATGGAATGGAATGGAATGGAATGGAGTGGAGTGGAATGGAAAGGAATGGAATCAACCCGATTGGAATGGAATGGAATGGATTGGAATGGAATGGAATGGATTGGAATGGAGTTAACCCAAACGGAATGAAACGAAATGGAATGGAACGGAATGGAATGGAATCAACCCGAATGGAATGGAATGGAATGGAATGGAATAGAATCACCTTGAAAGGAATAGAGTGGAATGGAAAGCAAAGGAATGGAATTGAATGGAATGACTTGAAATCAACTCGAATGGGATGCAATGGAATGGAATGGAATGGATTCAACCTGAATGGAATAGAATGGAATGGAATGGCATGGAATGGAGTGGAATGGATTGGAATGGAATGGAATCAACACGAATGGAATGGAATTGAATGGAATAGAATGGAATGGAATGGCATGGAATGGAATGGAATGGCATGGAATGGAATGGAAGGGAATGGAATGGAATCAACCCGAATGGAATGGAATGGAATGGAACGGAATGCAATGGAATCGAGTCAACCCGAAAGGAATGGAACGGAATGGAAAGGAATGGAATGGAATGGAATGGAATCAATCCGAAAGGAATGGAATGGCATGGAATGGAGTGGAATGGAAAGGAATGGAATCAACGCGATTGGAATGGAATGGAATGGAATGGAATGGAATGGAATGGAATGGAGTTAACCCAAATGGAATGGAACGGAATGGAATGGAACGGAATGGAATGGAATCAACCCGAATGGAATGGAATGGAATGGAATGGAATGGAATGGAATGGAATGGAATGGAATGGAATAGAATCACCTCGAAAGGAATAGAGTGGAATGGAATGGAACGGAATGAAATGGAATGGAATGACTTGCAATCAACTCGAATGGAATGGAATGGAATGGAATGGAATGGATTCAACCTGAATGGAATAGAATGGAGTGGAATGGCATGGAATGGAGTGGAATGGAATGGAATGGAATCAACCCGAATGGAATGGAATGGAATGGAACGGAATGGAATGGAATGGAATCAACCCGAATGGAATGGAATGGAATGCAATAGAATGGAGTGGAATGGCATGGAATGGAATGGAATGGAATGGAATGGAATCAACCCGAATGGAATGGAATGGAATGGAACGGAATGCAATGGAATGGAATCAACCCAAAAGGAATGGAACGGAATGGAAAGGAATGGAATGGAATGGAACGGAATCAATCCGAATGGAATGGAATGGCATGGAATGGATTGGAACGGAATCAACCCGAATGGAATGGATTGGAATGGAATGGATGTAACACGAATGGAATGGAATGGAATTGAATCAACCCGAATGGAATGGAATGGAATGGAATGGAATGGAATGGAATGGAATGGAGTCAACCCGATAGGAATGGAACGGAATGGAATGGAATGGAATGGAATCAATCCGAATGGAATGGAATGGAATGGAATGGAATGGAATGGAATGGAATCAACCCGAATGGAATATAATGGAATCAACCCGAGTGGAATTGAATGGAATGGAATGGAATCAACGAGAAAGGAATCGAATGAAATGGAATGGAGCGGAATGGAATTGAATGGAAAGGAATCAACCCGAATGAAATGGAATGGAATGGAATGGAATCAAAACGAATGGAATGGAATGGAATGGAAAGGAATGGAATGGAATCAAGCCGAATGTAATGGAATGGAATGGAATCATCCCGAATGGAATCGAATGGAATCAAATGGAATGAAATGGAATGGAATGGAACAGAATCAACCAGAATGGAATGGAATGGAATGCAATTGAATGGAATGGAATCAACCCGAATGGAGTGGAATGGAATGGAATGGAATCAAACCGAATGGAATGGAATGGAATAGAGTGAAATGGAATAGAATGGAATAGAATCACCCCGAAAGGAATGGAATGGAATGGAATGGAATGCAATGGTAAAAACCCGACTGAAATGGAATGGCATGGAATGGAATGGAATGGAATGGAATGCAATCAACACAATAGGAATGGAATGTAATGTACTGGAATGGAATGGAATCAACACGAATGGCATGGAATGGAATGGAATGGAATGGAATGGAATGGAATGGAATGGAATCAACCCGATTGGAATGGAATGGAATGGAATGGAATGGAATGGAATGGAATGGAGTTAACCCAAATGGAATGGAATGGAATGGAATGGAGTGGAAGGGAATGGAATGGAATGGAATCAACCCGAATGGAATGGAATGGAATGGAATGGAATGGAATGGAATGGAATAGAATCACCCCGAAAGGAATGGAGTGGAATGGAATGGAAAGGAATGTAATGGAATAGAATGATTTGGAATCAACCCGAATGGAATGGAATGGAATGGAATGGAATCAACCCGAATGGAATACAATGGTATGGAATGGAATTGAATGGAATGGAATGGAATGGAGTCAACCTGAAAGGAATGGAACGGAATGGAATGGAATGGAATGGAATGGAATCAATCCGAAAAGAATGGAATGGAATGGAATGGAATGGAATGGAATGGAATGGAATGTAATCAACACGAATGGAATGGAATGGAATGGAATGGAATCAACCAGAATAGAATGGAATGTAATGAAATGGAATCAACGAGAATGAAATGGAATGGAATGGAATGGAGTGGAATGGAATTGAATGGAATGGAATCAACCCGAATGGAATGGAATTTAATGGAATGGAATCAAAACGAATGGAATGGAATGGAATGGAATGGAATGGAATGGAATGGAAAGGAATCAAGCCGAATGGAATGGAATGGAATGGAATGGAATCAACCAGAATAGAATATAATGGAATCAACCCGAGTGGAATTGAATGGAATGGAATGGAAATAACCCGAATGGAATGGAATGTAATGGAATGGAATCAACGAGAATGAAATGGAAGGGAATGGAATGGAATGGAATGGAATTGAATGGAATGGAATCAACCCGAATGGAATGGAATTAACGAATGGAATGGAATCAAAACGAATGGAATGGAATGGAATGGAATTGAATTGAATGGAATGGAAAGGAATCAAGCCGAATGGAAAGGAATGGAATGGAATCATCCCGAATGGAATGGAATGGAATGAAATGGAATGGAATGGAATGGAATAAACCCGAATGGAATGGAATGGAATGGAATCAACCCGAATGGAATGGAATGGAATGCAATAGAATGGAATGGAATCAACACGAATGGAATGGAATGGAATGGAATGGAATGGAATCAACCCGAATGGAATGGAAGGGAATAGAATGAAATGGAATAGAATGGAATAGAATCACCCCGAAAGGAATGGAATGGAATGGAATGGAATGGAATGGAATGGAATGGAGTCAACCAAAATGGAATGGAATGGCATGGAATGGAATGGAATGGAATGGAATGGAATGGAATGAACGCAAATGGAATGGAATGGAATGGAATCAACACAAATGGAATGGAATGCAATGGAATGGAATGGAATGGAATCAAATCGAATGGAATGGAGTGGAATGGAAAGGAATGGAATCAACCCGATTGGAATGGAATGGAATGGAATGGAATGGAATGGAATGCAATGGAATGCAATGGAGTTAACCCAAATGGAATGGAACAGAATGGAATGGAATCAACCCGAATGGAATGGAATGGAATAGAATGGAATGGAATGGAATAGAATCACCTCGAAAGCAATAGAGTGGAATGGAATGGAAAGGAATGGAATGGAATGGAATGACTTGGAATCAACTCGAATGGAATGGAATGGAATGGAATGGATTCAAGCTGAATGGAATAGAATGGAATGGAATGGCATGGAATGGAGTGGAATGGAATGGAATGGAATGGAATCAACACGAATGGAATGGAATAGAATGGAATGGAATGGCATGGAATGTAATGGAATGGCATGGAATGGAATGGAAGGGAATGGAATGGAATCAACCCGAATGGAATGGAATGGAATGGAACGGAATGCAATGGAATGGAGTCAACCCGAAAGGAATGGAACGGAATGGAAAGGAATGGAATGGAATGGAATGGAATCAATCCGAATGGAATGGAATGGCATGGTATGGATTGGAACGGAATCAACCCGAATGGAATGGATTGGAATGGAATGGATGCAACACGAATGGAATGGAATGGAATGGAATGGAATGGAATGGAATGGAATCAACCCGAATGGAATGGAATGGAATGGAATGGAATGGAATGGAATGGAGTCAACCCGAAAGGAATGGAACGGAATGAAATGGAAAGGAATCAATCCGAATGGAATGGAATGGAATGGAATGGCATGTAATCAACCCGAATAGAATATAATGGAATCAACCCGAGTGGAATTGAATGGAATGGAATGGAAATAACCCGAATGGAATGGAATGGAATGGAATGGAATCAACCCGATTGGAATGGAATGGAATGGAATGGAATGGAATGGAAAGGAATGCAATGGTGTTAACCCAAATGGAATGGAATGGAATGGAATGGAATGGAGTGGAATGGAATGGAATGGAATGGAAAAGAATCACCCCGAAAGGAATGGAGTGGAATGGAATGGAACGGAATGGAATGGAATAAAATGATTTGGAATCAACCCGAATGGAATGGAATGGAATGGAATGGAATGGAATGGAATGGAGTCAACCTCAAAGGAATGGAATGGAATGGAATGGAATGGAATGGAATGGAATGGAATGAAATGGAATAGAATGGAATAGAATCACCACGAAAGGAATGGAATGGAACGGAATGGCATGGAATGGATTGGAACGGAATCAACCCGAATGGAATGGATTGGAATGGAATGGATGTAACACGAATGGAATGGAATGGAATGGAATGGAATGGAATCAACCCGAATGGAATGGAATGGAATGGAATGGAATGGAATGGAATGGAATGGAGTCAACCCGAAAGGAATGGAACGGAATGGAATGGAATGGAATGGAATGGAATCAATCCGAATGGAATGGAATGGAATGGAATGGAATGGAATGGAATCAAACCGAATGGAATATAATGGAATCACCCCGAGTGGAATTGAATGGAATGGAATGGAATCAACGAGAAAGGAATCGAATGAAATGGAATGGAGTGGAATGGAATTGAATGGAATGGAATCAACCCGAATGAAATGGAATGGAATGGAATGGAATCAAAACGAATGGAATGGAATGGAATGGAAAGGAATGGAATGGAATCAAGCCGAATGGAATGGAATGGAATGGAATCATCCCGAATGGAATGGAATGGAATCAAATGGAATGGAATGGAATGGAATGGAATGGAATGGAATGGAATCAACCAGAATGGAATGGAATGGAATGCAATTGAATGGAATGGAATCAACCCGAATGGAGTGGAATGGAATGGAATGGAATCAACCCGAATGGAATGGAATGGAATAGAATGAAATGGAATAGAATGGAATAGAATCACCCCGAAAGGAATGGAATGGAATGGAATGGAATGCAATGGAAAAAACCCGACTGAAATGGAATGGCATAGAATGGAATGGAATGGAATGGAATGCAATCAACACAAAAGGAATGGAATGTAATGTAATGGAATGGATTGGAATCAACACGAATGGCATGGAATGGAATGGAATGGAATGGAATGGAATGGAATGGAATGGAATGGAATGGAATCAACCCGATTGGAATGGAATTGAATGGAATGGAAGGGAATGGAATGGAATGGAGTTAACCCAAATGGAATGGAATGGAATGGAATGGAGTGGAAGGGAATGAAATGGAATGGAATCAACCCGAATGGAATGGAATGGAATGGAATGGAATGGAATAGAATCACCCCGAAAGGAATGGAGTGGAATGGAATGGAACGGAATGGAATGGAATAGAATGATTTGGAATCAACCCGAATGGAATGGAATGGAATGGAATGGAATCAACCCGAATGGAATATAATGGTATGGAATGGAATTGAATGGAATGGAATGGAATGGAGTGAACCTGAAAGGAATGGAATGGAATGGAATGGAGTGGAATGGAATGGAATCAATCGGAAAGGAATGGAATGGAATGGAATGGAATGGAATGGAATGGAATCAACACGAATGGAATGGAATGGAATGGAATGGAATCATCCAGAATAGAATATAATGGAATCAACCCGAGTGGGATTGAATGGAATGGAATGGAAATTACCCGAATGGAATGGAATGGAATGGAATGGAATCAACCAGAATGAAATGGAATGGAATGGAATGGAGTGGAATGGAATTGAATGCAATGGAATCAACCTGAATGGAATGGAATTTAATGGAATGGAATCAAAACGAATGGAATGGAATGGAATGGAATGGAATGGAATGGAATGGAATGGAATGGAAAGGAATCAAGCCGAATGGAATGGAATGGAATGGAATGGAATCAACCCGAATGGAATGGAATGGAATGCAATTGAATGGAATGGAATCAACACGAATGGAATGGAATGGAATGGAATGGAATGGAATGGAATGGAATCAACCCGAATGGAATGGAATGGAATAGAATGAAATGGAATAGAATGGAATAGAATCACCCCGAAAGGAATGGAATGGAATGGAATGGAATGGAATCAACCCGAATGGAATGGAATGGCATGGAATGGAATGGAATGGAATGGAATGAACCCAAATGGAATGGAATGGAATGGAATCAACACGAATGGAATGGAATGCAATGGAATGGAATGGAATGGAATCAAATCGAATGGAATGGAATGGAATGGAATGGAGTGGAGTGGAATGGAAAGGAATGGAATCAACCCGATTGGAATGGAATGGAATGGATTGGAATGGAATGGAATGGATTGGAATGGAGTTAACTCAAACGGAATGAAACGAAATGGAATGGAACGGAATGGAATGGAATCAACCCGAATGGAATGGAATGGAATGGAATGGAATAGAATCACCTTGAAAGGAATAGAGTGGAATGGAAAGCAAAGGAATGGAATTGAATGGAATGACTTGAAATCAACTCGAATGGGATGCAATGGAATGGAATGGAATGGATTCAACCTGAATGGAATAGAATGGAATGGAATGGCATGGAATGGAGTGGAATGGATTGGAATGGAATGGAATCAACACGAATGGAATGGAATTGAATGGAATAGAATGGAATGGAATGGCATGGAATGGAATGGAATGGCATGGAATGGAATGGAAGGGAATGGAATGGAATCAACCCGAATGGAATGGAATGGAATGGAACGGAATGCAATGGAATGGAGTCAACCCGAAAGGAATGGAACGGAATGGAAAGGAATGGAATGGAATGGAATGGAATCAATCCGAAAGGAATGGAATGGCATGGAATGGAGTGGAATGGAAAGGAATGGAATCAACGCGATTGGAATGGAATGGAATGGAATGGAATGGAATGGAATGGAATGGAGTTAACCCAAATGGAATGGAACGGAATGGAATGGAACGGAATGGAATGGAATCAACCCGAATGGAATGGAATGGAATGGAATGGAATGGAATGGAATGGAATGGAATAGAATCACCTCGAAAGGAATAGAGTGGAATGGAATGGAACGGAATGAAATGGAATGGAATGACTTGCAATCAACTCGAATGGAATGGAATGGAATGGAATGGAATGGATTCAACCTGAATGGAATAGAATGGAGTGGAATGGCATGGAATGGAGTGGAATGGAATGGAATGGAATCAACCCGAATGGAATGGAATGGAATGGAACGGAATGGAATGGAATGGAATCAACCCGAATGGAATGGAATGGAATGCAATAGAATGGAGTGGAATGGCATGGAATGGAATGGAATGGAATGGAATGGAATCAACCCGAATGGAATGGAATGGAATGGAACGGAATGCAATGGAATGGAATCAACCCAAAAGGAATGGAACGGAATGGAAAGGAATGGAATGAAATGGAACGGAATCAATCCGAATGGAATGGAATGGCATGGAATGGATTGGAACGGAATCAACCCGAATGGAATGGATTGGAATGGAATGGATGTAACACGAATGGAATGGAATGGAATTGAATCAACCCGAATGGAATGGAATGGAATGGAATGGAATGGAATGGAATCAACCCGAATGGAATGGAATGGAATAGAATGAAATGGAATAGAATGGAATAGAATCACCCCGAAAGGAATGGAATGGAATGGAATGGAATGGAATCAACCCGAATGGAATGGAATGGCATGGAATGGAATGGAATGGAATGGAATGAACCCAAATGGAATGGAATGGAATGGAATCTACACGAATGGAATGGAATGCAATGGAATGGAATGGAATGGAATCAAATCGAATGGAATGGAATGGAATGGAATGGAGTGGAGTGGAATGGAAAGGAATGGAATCAACCCGATTGGAATGGAATGGAATGGATTGGAATGGAATGGAATGGATTGGAATGGAGTTAACCCAAACGGAATGAAACGAAATGGAATGGAACGGAATGGAATGGAATCAACCCGAATGGAATGGAATGGAATGGAATGGAATAGAATCACCTTGAAAGGAATAGAGTGGAATGGAAAGCAAAGGAATGGAATTGAATGGAATGACTTGAAATCAACTCGAATGGGATGCAATGGAATGGAATGGAATGGATTCAACCTGAATGGAATAGAATGGAATGGAATGGCATGGAATGGAGTGGAATGGATTGGAATGGAATGGAATCAACACGAATGGAATGGAATTGAATGGAATAGAATGGAATGGAATGGCATGGAATGGAATGGAATGGCATGGAATGGAATGGAAGGGAATGGAATGGAATCAACCCGAATGGAATGGAATGGAATGGAACGGAATGCAATGGAATCGAGTCAACCCGAAAGGAATGGAACGGAATGGAAAGGAATGGAATGGAATGGAATGGAATCAATCCGAAAGGAATGGAATGGCATGGAATGGAGTGGAATGGAAAGGAATGGAATCAACGCGATTGGAATGGAATGGAATGGAATGGAATGGAATGGAATGGAATGGAGTTAACCCAAATGGAATGGAACGGAATGGAATGGAACGGAATGGAATGGAATCAACCCGAATGGAATGGAATGGAATGGAATGGAATGGAATGGAATGGAATGGAATTGAATGGAATGGAATGGAATAGAATCACCTCGAAAGGAATAGAGTGGAATGGAATGGAACGGAATGAAATGGAATGGAATGACTTGCAATCAACTCGAATGGAATGGAATGGAATGGAATGGAATGGATTCAACCTGAATGGAATAGAATGGAGTGGAATGGCATGGAATGGAGTGGAATGGAATGGAATGGAATCAACCCGAATGGAATGGAATGGAATGGAACGGAATGGAATGGAATGGAATCAACCCGAATGGAATGGAATGGAATGCAATAGAATGGAGTGGAATGGCATGGAATGGAATGGAATGGAATGGAATGGAATCAACCCGAATGGAATGGAATGGAATGGAACGGAATGCAATGGAATGGAATCAACCCAAAAGGAATGGAACGGAATGGAAAGGAATGGAATGGAATGGAACGGAATCAATCCGAATGGAATGGAATGGCATGGAATGGATTGGAACGGAATCAACCCGAATGGAATGGATTGGAATGGAATGGATGTAACACGAATGGAATGGAATGGAATTGAATCAACCCGAATGGAATGGAATGGAATGGAATGGAATGGAATGGAATGGAATGGAGTCAACCCGATAGGAATGGAACGGAATGGAATGGAATGGAATGGAATCAATCCGAATGGAATGGAATGGAATGGAATGGAATGGAATGGAATGGAATCAACCCGAATGGAATATAATGGAATCAACCCGAGTGGAATTGAATGGAATGGAATGGAATCAACGAGAAAGGAATCGAATGAAATGGAATGGAGCGGAATGGAATTGAATGGAAAGGAATCAACCCGAATGAAATGGAATGGAATGGAATGGAATCAAAACGAATGGAATGGAATGGAATGGAAAGGAATGGAATGGAATCAAGCCGAATGTAATGGAATGGAATGGAATCATCCCGAATGGAATCGAATGGAATCAAATGGAATGAAATGGAATGGAATGGAACAGAATCAACCAGAATGGAATGGAATGGAATGCAATTGAATGGAATGGAATCAACCCGAATGGAGTGGAATGGAATGGAATGGAATCAAACCGAATGGAATGGAATGGAATAGAGTGAAATGGAATAGAATGGAATAGAATCACCCCGAAAGGAATGGAATGGAATGGAATGGAATGCAATGGTAAAAACCCGACTGAAATGGAATGGCATGGAATGGAATGGAATGGAATGGAATGCAATCAACACAATAGGAATGGAATGTAATGTACTGGAATGGAATGGAATCAACACGAATGGCATGGAATGGAATGGAATGGAATGGAATGGAATGGAATGGAATGGAATCAACCCGATTGGAATGGAATGGAATGGAATGGAATGGAATGGAATGGAATGGAGTTAACCCAAATGGAATGGAATGGAATGGAATGGAGTGGAAGGGAATGGAATGGAATGGAATCAACCCGAATGGAATGGAATGGAATGGAATGGAATGGAATGGAATGGAATGGAATGGAATAGAATCACCCCGAAAGGAATGGAGTGGAATGGAATGGAAAGGAATGTAATGGAATAGAATGATTTGGAATCAACCCGAATGGAATGGAATGGAATGGAATGGAATCAACCCGAATGGAATATAATGGTATGGAATGGAATTGAATGGAATGGAATGGAATGGAGTCAACCTGAAAGGAATGGAACGGAATGGAATGGAATGGAATGGAATGGAATCAATCCGAAAAGAATGGAATGGAATGGAATGGAATGGAATGGAATGGAATGGAATGGAATCAACACGAATGGAATGGAATGGAATGGAATGGAATCAACCAGAATAGAATGGAATGTAATGAAATGGAATCAACGAGAATGAAATGGAATGGAATGGAATGGAGTGGAATGGAATTGAATGGAAGGGAATCAACCCGAATGGAATGGAATTTAATGGAATGGAATCAAAACGAATGGAATGGAATGGAATGGAATGGAATGGAATGGAATGGAAAGGAATCAAGCCGAATGGAATGGAATGGAATGGAATGGAATCAACCAGAATAGAATATAATGGAATCAACCCGAGTGGAATTGAATGGAATGGAATGGAAATAACCCGAATGGAATGGAATGTAATGGAATGGAATCAACGAGAATGAAATGGAATGGAATGGAATGGAATGGAATGGAATTGAATGGAATGGAATCAACCCGAATGGAATGGAATTTAATGGAATGGAATCAAAACGAATGGAATGGAATGGAATGGAATGGAATGGAATGGAATGGAATGGAATGGAAAGGAATCAAGCCGAATGGAATGGAATGGAATGGAATCATCCCCAATGGAATGGAATGGAATGAAATGGAATGGAATGGAATGGAATCAACCCGAATGGAATGGAATGGAATGGAATGGAATGGAATCAACCCGAATGGAATGCAATGGAATAGAATGAAATGGAATAGAATGGAATAGAATCACCCTGAAAGGAATGGAATGGAATGGAATGGAATGAAATGGAGTCAACCCGAATGGAATGGAATGGCATGGAATGGAATGGAATGGAATGGAATGAACCCAAATGGAATGGAATGGAATGGAATCAACACGAATGGAATGGAATGCAGTGGAATGGAATGGAATGGAATCAAATCGAATGGAATGGAATGGAATGGAATGGAGTGGAATGGTAAGGAGTGGAATCAACCCGATTGGAATGGAATGGAATGGAATGGAATGGAATGGATTGGAATGGAGTTAACCCAAATGGAATTTAACGGAATGGAATGGAACGGAATGGAATGGAATCAACCCGAATGGAATGGAATGGAATGGAATGGAATGGAATGAAATAGAATCACCCCGAAAGGAATAGAGTGGAATGGAATGGAAAGGAATGGAATGGAATGGAATGACTTGGAATCAACTCGAATGGAATGGAATGGAATGGAATGGAATGGATTCAACCTGAATGGAATAGAATGGAATGGAATGGCATGGAATGGAGTGGAATGGAATGGAATGGAATGGAATCAACACGAATGGAATGGAATGGAATGGAATAGAATGGAATGGAATGGCATGGAATGGAATGGAATGGCATGGAATGCAATGGAAGGGAATGGAATGGAATCAACCCGAATGGAATGGAATGGAATGGAACGGAATGCAATGCAATGGAGTCCACCCGAAAGGAATGGAACGGAATGGAAAGGAATGGAATGGAATGGAATGGAATCAATCCGAATGGAATGGAATGGCATGGAATGGAGTGGAATGGAAAGGAATGGAATCAACCCGATTGGAATGGAACGGAATGGAATGGAACGGAATGGAATGGAATCAACCGAATGGAATGGAATGGAATGGAATGGAATGGAATGGAATGGAATAGAATCACCTGGAAAGGAATAGAGTGGAATGGAATGGAACGGAATGGAATGGAATGGAATGACTTGGAATCAACTCGAATGGAATTGAATGGAATGGAATGGAATGGATTCAACCTGAATGGAATAGAATGGAATGGAATGGCATGGAATGGAGTGGAATGGAATGGAATGGAATCAAGCCGAATGGAATGGAATGGAATGGAACGGAATGGAATGGAATGGAATCAACCCGAATGGAATGGAATGGAATGCAATAGAATGGAATGGAATGGCATGGAATGGAATGGAATGGAATGGAATGGAATGGAATGGAATGGAATGGAATGGAATTGAATCAACCAGAATGGAATGGAATGGAATGGAACGGAATGCAATGGAATGGAGTCAACCCGAAAGGAATGGAACGGAATGGAAAGGAATGGAATGGAATGGAATGGAATCAATCCGAATGGAATGGAATGGCATGGAATGGATTGGAACGGAATCAACCCGAATGGAATGGATTGTAATGGAATGGATGTAACAAGAATGGAATGGAATGGAATGGAATGGAATGGAATGGAATCAACCCGAATGGAATGGAATGGAATGGAATGGAGTCAACCCGAAAGGAATGGAACGGAATGGAATGGAATGGAATGGAATGGAATCAATCCGAATGGAATGGATTGGAATGGAATGGAATCAAACCGAATGGAATATAATGGAATCAACCCGAGTGGAATTGAATGGAAGGGAATGGAATCAACGAGAAAGGAATCGAATGAAATGGAATGGAGTGGAATGGAATTGAATGCAATGGAATCAACCCGAATGAAATGGAATGGAATGGAATGGAATCAAAACGAATGGAATGGAATGGAATGGAAAGGAATGGAATGGAATCAAGCCGAATGGAATGGAATGGAATGGAATCATCCCGAATGGAATGGAATGGAATCAAATGGAATGGAATGGAATGGAATGGAATGGAATGGAATCAACCAGAATGGAATGGAATGGAATGCAATTGAATGGAATGGAATCAACCCGAATGGAGTGGAATGGAATGGAATGGAATCAACCGGAATGTAATGGAATGGAATAGAATGAAATGGAATAGAATGGAATAGAATCACCCCAAAAGGAATGGAATGGAATGAAATGGAATGCAATGGAAAAAACCCGACTGAAATGGAATGGCATGGAATGGAATGGAATGGAATGGAATGGAATGCAATCAACACAAAAGGAATGGAATGTAATGTAATGGAATGGAATGGAATCAACACGAATGGCATGGAATGGAATGGAATGGAATGGAATGGAATGGAATCAACACGATTGGAATGGAATGGAATGGAGTTAACCCAAATGGAATGGAATGGAATGGAATGGAGTGGAAGGGAATGGAATGGAATGGAATGGAATCAACCCGAATGGAATGGAATGGAATGGAATGGAATGGAATGGAAAAGAATCACCCCGAAAGGAATGGAGTGGAATGGAATGGAACGGAATGGAATGGAATAGAATGATTTGGAATCAACCCGAATGGAATGGAATGGAATGGAATGGAATCAACCCGAATGGAATATAATGGTATGGAATGGAATTGAATGGAATGGAATGGAACGGAGTCAACCTGAAAGGAATGGAATGGAATGGAATGGAATGGAATGGAATGGAATAAATCCCAAAGGAATAGAATGGAATGGAATGGAATGGATTGGAATGGAATGGAATGGAATGGAATCAACCCGAATGGAATGGAATGGAATGGAACGGAATGCAATGGAATGGAGTCAACCCGAAAGGAATGGAACGGAATGGAAAGGAATGGAATGGAATGGAATGGAATCAATCCTAATGGAATGGAATGGCATGGAATGGATTGGAACGGAATCAACCCGAATGGAATGGATTGTAATGGAATGGATGTAACAAGAATGGAATGGAATGGAATGGAATGGAATGGAATGGAATCAACCCGAATGGAATGGAATGGAATGGAATGGAGTCAACCCGAAAGGAATGGAACGGAATGGAATGGAATGGAATGGAATGGAATCAATCCGAATGGAATGGATTGGAATGGAATGGAATCAAACCGAATGGAATATAATGGAATCAACCCGAGTGGAATTGAATGGAAGGGAATGGAATCAACGAGAAAGGAATCGAATGAAATGGAATGGAGTGGAATGGAATTGAATGCAATGGAATCAACCCGAATGAAATGGAATGGAATGGAATGGAATCAAAACGAATGGAATGGAATGGAATGGAAAGGAATGGAATGGAATCCAGCCGAATGGAATGGAATGGAATGGAATCATCCCGAATGGAATGGAATGGAATCAAATGGAATGGAATGGAACGGAATGGAACGGAATGGAATGGAATCAACCAGAATGGAATGGAATGGAATGCAATTGAATGGAATGGAATCAACCCGAATGGAGTGGAATGGAATGGAATGGAATCAACCGGAATGGAATGGAATGGAATAGAATGAAATGGAATAGAATGGAATGGAATCACCCCGAAAGGAATGGAATGGAATGAAATGGAATGCAATGGAAAAAACCCGACTGAAATGGAATGGCATGGAATGGAATGGAATGGAATGGAATGGAATGCAATCAAGACAAAAGGAATGGAATGTAATGTAATGGAATGGAATGGAATCAACACGAATGGCATGGAATGGAATGGAATGGAATGGAATGGAATGGAATGGAATCAACACGATTGGAATGGAATGGAATGGAGTTAACCCAAATGGAATGGAATGGAATGGAATGGAGTGGAAGGGAATGGAATGGAATGGAATCAACCCGAATGGAATGGAATGGAATGGAATGGAATGGAATGGAAAAGAATCACCCCGAAAGGAATGGAGTGGAATGGAATGTTACGGAATGGAATGGAATAGAATGATTTGGAATCAACCCGAATGGAATGGAATGGAATGGAATCAACCCGAATGGAATATAATGGTATGGAATGGAATTGAATGGAATGGAATGGAATGGAGTCAACCTGAAAGGAATGGAATGGAATGGAATGGAATGGAATGGAATGGAATGGAATGGAATAAATCCCAAAGGAATGGAATGGAATGGAATGGAATGGATTGGAATGGAATGGAATGGAATGGAATCAACACGAATGGAATGGAATGGAATGGAAAGGAATGGAATGGAATCCAGCCGAATGGAATGGAATGGAATGGAATCATCCCGAATGGAATGGAATGGAATCAAATGGAATGGAATGGAACGGAATGGAACGGAATGGAATGGAATCAACCAGAATGGAATGGAATGGAATGCAATTGAATGGAATGGAATCAACCCGAATGGAGTGGAATGGAATGGAATGGAATCAACCGGAATGGAATGGAATGGAATAGAATGAAATGGAATAGAATGGAATGGAATCACCCCGAAAGGAATGGAATGGAATGAAATGGAATGCAATGGAAAAAACCCGACTGAAATGGAATGGCATGGAATGGAATGGAATGGAATGGAATGGAATGCAATCAAGACAAAAGGAATGGAATGTAATGTAATGGAATGGAATGGAATCAACACGAATGGCATGGAATGGAATGGAATGGAATGGAATGGAATGGAATGGAATCAACACGATTGGAATGGAATGGAATGGAGTTAACCCAAATGGAATGGAATGGAATGGAATGGAGTGGAAGGGAATGGAATGGAATGGAATCAACCCGAATGGAATGGAATGGAATGGAATGGAATGGAATGGAAAAGAATCACCCCGAAAGGAATGGAGTGGAATGGAATGTTACGGAATGGAATGGAATAGAATGATTTGGAATCAACCCGAATGGAATGGAATGGAATGGAATCAACCCGAATGGAATATAATGGTATGGAATGGAATTGAATGGAATGGAATGGAATGGAGTCAACCTGAAAGGAATGGAATGGAATGGAATGGAATGGAATGGAATGGAATGGAATGGAATGGAATAAATCCCAAAGGAATGGAATGGAATGGAATGGAATGGATTGGAATGGAATGGAATGGAATGGAATCAACACGAATGGAATGGAATGGAATGGAATGGAATCAACCAGAATAGAATATAATGGAATCAACCCGAGTGGAATTGAATGGAATAGAATGGAAAAAACCCGAATGGAATGGAATGTAATGGAATGGAATCAACGAGAATGAAATGGAATGGAATGGATTGGAATGGAATGGAATGGAAAGGAATCAAGCCGAATGGAATGGAATGGAATGGAATCATCCCCAATGGAATGGAATGGAATGAAATGGAATGGAATGGAATGGAATGGGATCAACCCGAATGGAATGGAATGGAATAGAATGAAATGGAAGAGAATGGAATAGAATCACCCCGAAAGGATTGGAATGGAATGGAATGGAATGGAATGGAGTCAACCAAAATGGAATGGAATGGCATGGATTGGAATGGAATGGAATGAACCCAAATGGAATGGAATGGAATGGAATCAACACAAATGGAATGGAATGCAATGGAATGGAATGGAATGGAATCAAATCGAATGGAATGGAATGGAATGGAGTAGAATGGAAAGGAATGGAATCAACCCGATTGGAATGGAATGGAATGGAATGGAATGGAGTGGAATGGAATGGAATGGAATGGAGTTAACCCAAATGGAATGGAACGGAATGGAATGGAACGGAATGGAATGGAATCAACCCGAATGGAATGGAATGGAATGGAATGGAATGGAATGGAATGGAATCAACCCGAATGGAATGGAATGGAATGGAAAAGAATGAAATGGAATAGAATGGAATAGAATCACCCCGAAAGGATTGGAATGGAATGGAATGGAATGGAATGGAATGGATTGGAATGGAATGAACCCGAATGGAATGGAATGGCATGGATTGGAATGGAATGGAATCAACCCAAATGGAATGGAATATAATAGAATGGAATGGAATGGAATCAACACGAATGGCATGGAATGGAATGGAATGGAACGGAATGGAATGGAATCAACCAGATTGGAATGGAATGGAATGGAATGGAATGGAATGGAATGGAATTGAATGGAGTTAAGCCAAATGGAATGGAATGGAATGGAATGGAGTGGAAGGGAATGGAATGGAATGGAATCAACCCGAATGGAATGGAACGCAATGGAATGGAATGGAATGGAATGGAATAGAATCACCCGAAAGGAATGGAGTGGAATGGAGTGGAACGGAATGGAATGGAATAGAATGATTTGGAATCAACCCGAATGTAATGGAACGGAATGGAATGGAATGGAATGGATGTAACACGAATGGAATGGAATGGAATGGAATGGAATGGAATGGAATGGAATCAACCCGAATGGAATGGAAAGGAATGGAATGGAATGGAATGGAATGGAGACAACCTGTAAGGAATGGAATGGAATGGAATGGAATGGAATGGAATGGAATGGAATGGAATGGAAACACATCGAATGGAATTGAATGGAATGGAATGGAATCAACACGATTGGAATGGAATGGAATGGAATGGAATGGAATGGAATGGATTGGAAACAAATCGAATGGAATGGAATGGAATGGAATGGAATGGAATGGAACAGAAACAACCGGAAAGGAATGCAATGGAATGGAATGTAATGTAATGGAATGGAATCAACCCGAATGGAAAGGAATGCAATGGAATCAACCGAATGGAATGGAATGGAATGGAATGGAATGGAACAGAAACAACCGGAAAGGAATGCAATGGAATGGAATGGAATGGAATGGAATGGAATCAACCCGAATGGAAAGGAATGCAATGGAATCAACCGAATGGAATGGAATGGAATGGAATGGAATGGAATGGAATGGAATCAACCCGAATGGAATGGAATGGAATGCAAATGAATGGAATGGAATCAACACGAATGGAATGGAAGGGAATTGAATGGAATGGAATGGAATGGAATCAACACGAATGGAATGGAATGGAATAGAATGAAATGGAATAGAATGGAATAGAATCACCCCAAAAGGAATGTAATGTAATGTAATGGAATGGAATGGAATGGAATGGAATGGAGTCAACCCGAATGGAATGGAATGGCATGGAATGGAATGGAATGGAATGGAATGGAATCAACCCAAATGGAATGGAATGGAATGGAATGGAATCAACACGTATGGAATGGAATGCAATGGAATGGAATGGAATGGAATCAATCCGAATGGAATGGAATGGCATGGAATGGAGTGGAATGGAAAGGAATGGAATCGACGCGATTGGAATGGAATGGAATGGAATGGAATGGAATGGAGTTAACCCAAATGGAATGGAACGGAATGGAATGGAACGGAATGGAATAGAATCAACCCGAATGGAATGGAATGGAATGGAATGGAATGGAATGGAATAGAATCACCCCGAAAGGAATAGAGTGGAATGGAATGGAACGGAATGGAATGGAATGGAATGACTTGGAATCAACTCGAATGGAATGGAATGGAATGGAATGGAATGGAATGGAATGGATTCAACCTGAATGGAATAGAATGGAATGGAATGGCATGGAATGGAATGGAATGGAATGGAATGGAATCAACCCGAATGGAATGGAATGGAATGGAACGGAATGCAATGGAATGGAGTCAACCCGAAAGGAATGGAACGGAATGGAAAGGAATGGAATGGAATGGAATGGAATCAATCCGAATGGAATGGAATAGCATGGAATGGATTGGAACGGAATCAACCCGAATGGAACGGATTGGCATGGAATGGATGTAACACGAATGGAATTGAATGGAATGGAATGGAATGGAATCAACCCGAATGGAATGGAATGGAATGGAATGCAATGGAATGGAGTCAACCCGAAAGGAATGGAACGGAATGGAAAGGAATGGAATGGAATGGAATGGAATCAACCCGAATGGAATGGAATGGCATGGAATGGAGTGGAATGGAAAGGAATGGAAACAACCCGATTGGAATGGAATGGAATGGAATGGAGTTAAACCAAATGGATTGGAACGGAATGGAATGGAACGGAATGGAATGGAATCACCTCGAAAGGAACAGAGTGGAATGGAATGGAACGGAATGGAATGGAATGGAATGACTTGGAATCAGCTCGAATGGAATGGAATGGAATGGATTCAACCTGAATGGAATAGAATGGAATGGAATGGCATGGAATGGAGTGGAATGGAATGGAATGGAATCAACCCGAATGGAATGGAATGGAATGGAACGGAATGGAATGGAATGGAATCAACCCGAATGGAATGGAATGGAATGCAATAGAATGGAATGGAATGGCATGGAATGGAGTGGAATGGAATGGAATGGAATGGAATTAACCCGAATGGAATGGAATGGAATGGAACGGAATGCAATGGAATGGAGTCAACCCGAAAGGAATGGAACGGAATGGAAAGGAATGGAATCGAATGGAATGGAATCAATCCGAATGGAATGGAATGGCATGGAATGGATTGGAACGGAATCAACCCGACTGGAATGGATTGGAATGGAATGGATGTAACACGAATGGAATGGAATGGAATTTAATCAACCCGAATGGAATGGAATGGAATGGAATGGAATGGAATGGAATGGAATGGAGTCAACCCGAACGGAATGGAATGGAATGGAACGGAATGGAATCAATCCGAATGGAATGGAATGGAATGGAATGGAATGGAATCAACCCGAATGGAATATAACGGAATCAACCCGAGTGGAATTGAATGGAGTGGAATGGAATCAACGAGAAAGGAATCGAATGAAATGGAATGGAGTGGAATGGAATTGAATGGAAAGGAATCAACCCGAATGAAATGGAATGGAATGGAATGGAATCAAAACGAATGGAATGGAAAGGAATGGAAAGGAATGGAATGGAATCAAGCCGAATGGAATGGAATGGAATGGAATCATCCCGAATGCAGTGGAATGGAATCAAATGGAACGGAATAGAATGGTATGGAATGGAATGGAATCAACCAGAATGGAATGGAATGGAATGCAATTGAATGGAATGGAATCAACCCGAATGGAGTGGAATGGAATAGAATGGTAAAAACCCGACAGAAAAGAATGGCATGGAATGGAATGGAATGGAATGGAATGCAATCAACACAACAGGAATGTAATGTAATGGAATGGAATGGAATGGAATCAACACGAATGACATGGAATGGAATGGAATGGAATGGAATGGAATGGAATGGAATGGAATGGAATCAACCCTATTGGAATGGAATGGAATGGAATGGAATGGAGTTAACCCAAATGGAATGGAGTGGAATGGAATGGAGTGGAAGGGAATGGAATGGAATGGAATCAACCCGAATGGAATGGAATGGGATGGAATGGAATGGAATGGAATGGAATAGAATCACCCCGAAAGGAATGGAGTGGAATGGAATGGAACGGAATGGAATGGAATAGAATGATTTGGAATCAACAAGAATGGAATGGAATGGAATGGAATGGAATGGAATGGAATCAACCCGAATGGAACATAATGGTATGGAATGGAATTGAATGGAATGGAATGGAATGGAGTCAACCCGAAAGGAATGGAACGGAATGAAATGGAATGGAATCAATCCGAATGGAATGGAATGGAATGGAATGGCATGTAATCAACCCGAATGGAATATAATGGAATCAACCCGAGTGGAATTGAATGGAATGGAATGGAAATAATCCGAATGGAATGGAATGGAATGGAATGGAATCAACCCGATTGGAATGGAATGGAATGGAATGGAATGGAATGGAATGGAATGCAATGGAGTTAACCCAAATGGAATGGCATGGAATGGAATGGAGTGGAATGGAATGGAATGGAATGGAAAAGAATCACCCGGAAAGGAATGGAGTGGAATGGAATGGAACGGAATGGAATGGAATAAAATGATTTGGAATCAACCCGAATGGAATGGAATGGAATGGAATGGAATGGAATGGAATGGAATGGAATGGAATGGAATGGAGTCAACCTCAAAGGAATGGAATGGAATGGAAAGGAATGGAATGGAATGGAATGGAATGAAATGGAATAGAATGGAAAAGAATCACCACGAAAGGAATGGAATGGAATGGAATGGCATGGAATGGATTGGAACGGAATCAACCCGAATGGAATGGATTGGAATGGAATGGATGTAACACGAATGGAATGGAATGGAATGGAATGGAATGGAATCAACCCGAATGGAATGGAATGGAATGGAATGGAAAGGAATGGAGTCAACCCGAAAGGAATGGAACGGAATGGAATGGAATGGAATGGAATGGAATCAATCCGAATGGAATGGAATGGAATGGAATGGAATGGAATGGAATCAAACCGAATGGAATATAATGGAATCACCCCGAGTGGAATTGAATGGAATGGAATGGAATGAACGAGAAAGGAATCGAATGAAATGGAATGGAGTGGAATGGAATTGAATGGAATGGAATGGAATGGAATGGAATGGAACAGAAACAACCGGAAAGGAATGCAATGGAATGGAATGGAATGGAATGGAATGGAATCAACCCGAATGGAAAGGAATGCAATGGAATCAACCGAATGGAATGGAATGGAATGGAATGGAATGGAATGGAATGGAATGGAATCAACCCGAATGGAATGGAATGGAATGCAAATGAATGGAATGGAATCAACACGAATGGAATGGAAGGGAATTGAATGGAATGGAATGGATTGGAATCAACACGAATGGAATGGAATGGAATAGAATGAAATGGAATAGAATGGAATAGAATCACCCCGAAAGGAATGTAATGTAATGTAATGGAATGGAATGGAATGGAATGGAATGGAGTCAACCCGAATGGAATGGAATGGCATGGAATGGAATGGAATGGAATGGAATGGAATCAACCCAAATGGAATGGAATGGAATGGAATGGAATCAACATGTATGGAATGGAATGCAATGGAATGGAATGGAATGGAATCAATCCGAATGGAATGGAATGGCATGGAATGGAGTGGAATGGAAAGGAATGGAATCGACGCGATTGGAATGGAATGGAATGGAATGGAATGGAATGGATTGGAGTTAACCCAAATGGAATGGAACGGAATGGAAAGGAACGGAATGGAATAGAATCAACCCGAATGGAATGGAATGGAATGGAATGGAATGGAATGGAATAGAATCACCCCGAAAGGAATAGAGTGGAATGGAATGGAACGGAATGGAATGGAATGGAATGACTTGGAATCAACTCGAATGGAATAGAATGGAATGGAATGGAATGGATTCAACCTGAATGGAATAGAATGGAAAGGAATGGCATGGAATGGAATGGAATGGAATGGAATGGAATCAACCCGAATGGAATGGAATGGAATGGAACGGAATGCAATGGAATGGAGTCAACCCGAAAGGAATGGAACGGAATGGAAAGGAATGGAATGGAATGGAATGGAATCAATCTGAATGGAATGGAATGGCATGGAATGGATTGGAACGGAATCAACCCGAATGGAACGGATTGGCATGGAATGGATGTAACACGAATGGTATGGAATGGAATGGAATGGAATGGAATCAACCCGAATGGAATGGAATGGAATGGAATGCAATGGAATGGAGTCAACCCTAAAGGAATGGAACGGAATGGAAAGGAATGGAATGGAATGGAATGGAATCAACCCGAATGGAATGGAATGGCATGGAATGGAGTGGAATGGAAAGGAATGGAAACAACCCGATTGGAATGGAATGGAATGGAATGGAATGGAGTTAAACCAAATGGATTGGAACGGAATGGAATGGAACGGAATGGAATGGAATCACCTCGAAAGGAACAGAGTGGAATGGAATGGAACGGAATGGAATGGAATGGAATGACTTGGAATCAGCTCGAATGGAATGGAATGGAATGGATTCAACCTGAATGGAATAGAATGGAATGGAATGGCATGGAATGGAGTGGAATGGAATGGAATGGAATCAACCCGAATGGAATGGAATGGAATGGAACGGAATGGAATGGAATGGAATGGAATCAACCCGAATGGAATGGAATGGAATGCAATAGAATGGAATGGAATGGCATGGAATGGAGTGGAATGGAATGGAATGGAATGGAATCAACCCGAATGGAATGGAATGGAATGGAACGGAATGCAATGGAATGGAGTCAACCCGAAAGGAATGGAACGGAATGGAAAGGAATGGAATCGAATGGAATGAAATCAATCCGAATGGAATGGAATGGCATGGAATGGATTGGAACGGAATCAACCCGACTGGAATGGATTGGAATGGAATGGATGTAACACGAATGGAATGGAATGGAATTTAATCAACCCGAATGGAATGGAATGGAATGGAATGGAATGGAATGGAATGGAGTCAACCCGAACGGAATGGAATGGAATGGAACGGAATGGAATCAATCCGAATGGAATGGAATGGAATGGAATGGAATGGAATCAACCCGAATGGAATATAACGGAATCAACCCGAGTGGAATTGAATGGAGTGGAATGGAATCAACGAGAAAGGAATCGAATGAAATGGAATGGAGTGGAATGGAATTGAATGGAAAGGAATCAACCCGAATGAAATGGAATGGAATGGAATGGAATCAAAACGAATGGAATGGAAAGGAATGGAAAGGAATGGAATGGAATCAAGCCGAATGGAATGGAATGGAATGGAATCATCCCGAATGCAGTGGAATGGAATCAAATGGAACGGAATAGAATGGTATGGAATGGAATGGAATCAACCAGAATGGAATGGAATGGAATGCAATTGAATGGAATGGAATCAACCCGAATGGAGTGGAATGGAATAGAATGGTAAAAACCCGACTGAAAAGAATGGCATGGAATGGAATGGAATGGAATGGAATGCAATCAACACAACAGGAATGTAATGTAATGGAATGGAATGGAATGGAATCAACACGAATGACATGGAATGGAATGGAATGGAATGGAATGGAATGGAATGGAATCAACCCTATTGGAATGGAATGGAATGGAATGGAATGGAGTTAACCCAAATGGAATGGAGTGGAATGGAATGGAGTGGAAGGGAATGGAATGGAATGGAATCAACCCGAATGGAATGGAATGGGATGGAATGGAATGGAATGGAATAGAATCACCCCGAAAGGAATGGAGTGGAATGGAATGGAACGGAATGGAATGGAATAGAATGATTTGGAATCAACAAGAATGGAATGGAATGGAATGGAATGGAATGGAATGGAATCAACCCGAATGGAACATAATGGTATGGAATGGAATTGAATGGAATGGAATGGAATGGAGTCAACCTGAAAGGAATGGAATGGAATGGAATGGAAAGGAATGGAATCAATCCGAATGGAATGGAATGGAATGGAATGGAATGGAATGGAATGGAATGGAACGGAATGGAATGGAATCAACACGAATGGAATGGAATGGAATGGAATGGAATCAATCCGAAAGGAATGGAATGGAATGGAATGGAATGGAATGGAACGGAATGGAATGGAATCAACACGAATGGAATGGAATGGAATGGAATGGAGTCACCCAGAATAGAATATAATGGAATCAACCCGAGTGGAATTGAATGGAATGGAATGGAAATAACCCGAATGGAATGGAATGTAATGGAATGGAATCAACGAGAATGAAATGGAATGGAATGGAATGGAGTGGAATGGAATTGAATGGAATGGAATCAACCCGAATGGAATGGAATCAAAACGAATGGAATGGAATGGAATGGAACGGAATGGAATGGAATAGAATGAAATGGAATAGAATGGAATAGAATCACCCCGAAAGGAATGGAATGGAATGGAATGGAATGGAATGGAATGGAGTCAACCAAAATGGAATGGAATGGCATGGAATGGAATGGAATGGAATGGAATGGAATGGAATGAACCCAAATGGAATGGAATGGAATGGAATCAACACAAATGGAATGGAATGCAATGGAATGAAATGGAATGGAATCAAATCGAATGGAATGGAATGGAATGGAATGGAATGGAGTGGAATGGAAAGGAATGGAATCAACCCGATTGGAATGGAATGGAATGGAATGGAATGGAATGGAGTTAATCCAAATGGACTGGAACGGAATGGAATGGAACGGAATGGAATGGAATCAACCCGAATGGAATGGAATGGAATGGAATGGAATGGAATGGAATGGAATGGAATGGAATAGAATCACTCCGAAAGCAATAGAGTGGAATGGAATGGAAAGGAATGGAATGGAATGGAATGACTTGGAATCAACTCGAATGGAATGGAATGGAATGGAATGGAATGGATTCAACCTGAATGGAATAGAATGGAATGGCATGGCATGGAATGGAGTGGAATGGAATGGAATGGAATGGAATCAACACGAATGGAATGGAATAGAATGGAATGGAATGACATGGAATGTAATGGAATGGCATGGAATGGAATGGAAGGGAATGGAATGGAATCAACCCGAATGGAATGGAATGGAATGGAACGGAATGCAATGGAATGGAGTCAACCTGAAAGGAATGGAAAGGAATGGAAAGGAATGGAATGGAATGGAATGGAATCAATGCGAATGGAATGGAATGGCATGGAATGGATTGGAACGGAATCAACCCGAATGGAATGGATTGGAATGGAATGGATGCAACACGAATGGAATGGAATGGAATGGAATGGAATGGAATGGAATCAACCCGAATGGAACGGAATGGAATGGAATGGAATGGAATGGAGTCAACCCGAAAGGAATGGAACGGAATGAAATGGAATGGAATCAATCCGAATGGAATGGAATGGAATGGCATGTAATCAACCCGAATGGAATATAATGGAATCAACCCGAGTGGAATTGAATGGAATGGAATGGAAATAATCCGAATGGAATAGAATGGAATGGAATGGAATCAACCCGATTGGAATGGAATGGAATGGAATGGAATGGAATGGAATGGAATGGAATGCAATGGAGTTAACCCAAATGGAATGGCATGGAATGGAATGGAGTGGAATGGAATGGAATGGAATGGAAAAGAATCACCCCGAAAGGAATGGAGTGGAATGGAATGGAACGGAATGGAATGGAATAAAATGATTTGGAATCAACCCGAATGGAATGGAATGGAATGGAATGGAATGGAATGGAATGGAATGGAATGGAATGGAATGGAATGGAGTCAACCTCAAAGGAATGGAATGGAATGGAAAGGAATGGAATGGAATGAAATGGAATAGAATGGAATAGAATCACCACGAAAGGAATGGAATGGAATGGAATGGCATGGAATGGATTGGAACGGAATCAACCCGAATGGAATGGATTGGAATGGAATGGATGTAACACGAATGGAATGGAATGGAATGGAATGGAATGGAATCAACCCGAATGGAATGGAATGGAAAGGAATGGAGTCAAACCGAAAGGAATGGAACGGAATGGAATGCAATGGAATGGAATGGAATCAATCCGAATGGAATGGAATGGAATGGAATGGAATGGAATGGAATGGAATCAAACCGAATGGAATATAATGGAATCACCCCGAGTGGAATTGAATGGAATGGAATGGAATGAACGAGAAAGGAATCGAATGAAATGGAATGGAGTGGAATGGAATTGAATGGAATGGAATCAACCCGAATGAAATGGAATGGAATGGAATGGAATCAAAACGAATGGAATGGAATGGAATGGAATCAAGCCGAATGGAATGGAATGGAATGGAATCATCCCGAATGGAATGGAATGGAATCAAATGGAATGGAATGGAATGGAATGGAATCAACCAGAATGGAATGGAATGGAATGCAATTGAATGGAATGGAATCAACCCGAATGGAGTGGAATGGAATGGAATGGAATCAACCCGAATGGAGTGGAATGGAATAGAATGAAATGGAATAGAATGGAATAGAATCACCCCGAAAGGAATGGAATGGAATGGAGTGCAATGGAAAAACCCGACTGAAATGGAATGGCATGGAATGGAATGGAATGGAATGGAATGCAATCAACACAAAAGGAATGGAATGTAATGTAATGGAATGGATTGGAATCAACACGAATGGCATGGAATGGAGTGGAATGGAATGGAATGGAATGGAATCAACCCGATAGGAATGGAATGGAATGGAATGGAAGGGAATGGAATGGAATGGAGTTAACCCAAATGGAATGGAATGGAATGGAATGGAGTGGAAGGGAAAGGAATGGAATGGAATCAACCCGCATGGAATGGAATGGAATGGAATGGAATAGGATCACCCCGAAAGGAATGGAGTGGAATGGAATGGAACGGAATGGAATGGAATAGAATGATTTGGAATCAACCCGAATGGAATGGAATGGAATGGAATGGAATCAACCCGAATGGAATATAATGGTATGGAATGGAATTGAATGGAATGGAATGGAATGGAGTCAACCTGAAAGGAATGGAATGGAATGGAATGGAATGGAATGGAATGGAATCAATCCGAAAGGAATGGAATGGAATGGAATGGAATGGAATGGAATGGAATGGAATGGAATGGAATGGAATGGAATGGAGTCAACCTCAAAGGAATGGAATGGAATGGAATGGAATGGAATGGAATGAAATGGAATAGAATGGAATAGAATCACCACGAAAGGAATGGAATGGAATGGAATGGCATGGAATGGATTGGAACGGAATCAACCCGAATGGAATGGATTGGAATGGAATGGATGTAACACGAATGGAATGGAATGGAATGGAATGGAATGGAATCAACCCGAATGGAATGGAATGGAAAGGAATGGAGTCAACCCGAAAGGAATGGAACGGAATGGAAAGGAATGGAATGGAATGGAATGGAATCAATCCGAATGGAATGGAATGGCATGGAATGGAGTGGAATGGAAAGGAATGGAATCAACCCGATTGGAATGGAATGGAATGGAATGGAATGGAGTTAAACCAAATGGATTGGAACGGAATGGAATGGAACGGAATGGAAGGGAATCAACCCGAATGGAATGGAATGGAATGGAATGGAATGGAATGGAATGGAATGGAATGGAATAGAATCACCTCGAAAGGAACAGAGTGGAATGGAATGGAACGGAATGGAATGGAATGGAATGACTTGGAATCAGCTCGAATGGAATGGAATGGAATGGATTCAACCTGAATGGAATACAATGGAATGGAATGGCATGGAATGGAGTGGAATGGAATGGAATGGAATCAACCCGAATGGAATGGAATGGAATGGAACGGAATGGAATGGAATGGAATCAACCCGAATGGAATGTAATGGAATGCAATAGAATGGAATGGAATGGCATGGAATGGAATGGAATGGAATGGAATGGAATCAACCCGAATGGAATGGAATGGAATGGAACGTAATGCAATGGAATGGAGTCAACCCGAAAGGAATGGAACGGAATGGAAAGGAATGGATTGGAATGGAATGGAATCAATCCGAATGGAATGGAATGGCATGGAATGGATTGGAACGGAATCAACCCGACTGGAATGGATTGGAATGGAATGGATGTAACACGAATGGAATGGAATGGAATGGAATCAACCCGAATGGAATGGAATGGAATGGAATGGAATGGAATGGAATGGAGTCAACCCGAAAGGAATGGAACGGAATGGAATGGAATGGAATGGAATGGAATCAATCCGAATGGAATGGAATGGAATGGAATGGAATGGAATGAAATCAACCCGAATGGAATATAACGGAATCAACCCGAGTGGAATTGAATGGAATGGAATGGAATCAACGAGAAAGGAATCGAATGAAATGGAATGGAGTGGAATGGAATTGAATGGAATGGAATCAACCCGAATGAAATGGAATGGAATGGAATGGAATCAAAACGAATGGAATGGAAAGGAATGGAAAGGAAAGGAATGGAATCAAGCCGAATGGAATGGAATGGAATGGAATCATCCCGAATGCAATGGAATGGAATCAAATGGAACGGAATAGAATGGAATGGAATGGAATGGAATCAACCAGAATGGAATGGAATGGAATGCAATTGAATGGAATGGAATCAACTCGAATGGAGTGGAATGGAATAGAATGGTAAAAACCCGACTGAAAAGAATGGCATGGAATGGAATGGAATGGAATGGAATGCAATCAACACAATAGGAATGTAATGTAATGTAATGTAATGGAATGGAATCAACACGAATGGCATGGAATGGAATGGAATGGAATGGAATGGAATGGAATGGAATCAACCCTATTGGAATGGAATGGAATGGCATGGAATGGAGTGGAATGGAATGGAATGGAATGGAATCAACACGAATGGAATGGAATGGAATGGAATAGAATGGAATGGAATGGCATGGAATGGAATGGAATGGCATGGAATGGAATGGAATGGAATGGAATGGAATCAACCCGAATGGAATGGAAGGGAATGGAACGGAATGCAATGGAATGGAGTCAACCCGAAAGGAATGGAACGGAATGGAAAGGAATGGAATGGAAAGGAATGGAATCAATCCGAATGGAATGGAATGGCATGGAATGGAGTGGAATGGAAAGGAATGGAATCAACCCGATTGGAATGGAATGGAATGGAATGGAATGGAATGGAATGGAATGGAGTTAACCCAAATGGAATGGAACGGAATGGAATGGAACGGAATGGAATGGAATCAATCGAATGGAATGGAATGGAATGGAATGGAATGGAATAGAATCACCTCGAAAGGAATAGAGTGGAATGGAATGGAACGGAATGAAATGGAATGGAATGACTTGCAATCAACTTGAATGGAATGGAATGGAATGGAATGGAATGGATTCAACCTGAATGGAATAGAATGGAATGGAATGGCCTGGAATGGAGTGGAATGGAATGGAATGGAATCAACCCGAATGGAATGGAATGGAATGGAACGGAATGGAATGGAATGGAATCAACCCGAATGGAATGGAATGGAATGCAATAGAATGGAATGGAATGGCATGGAATCGAATGGAATGGAATCAACCCGAATGGAATGGAATGGAATGGAACGGAATGCAATGGAATGGAATCAACCCGAAAGGAATGGAACGGAATGGAAAGGAATGGAATGGAATGGAATGGAATCAATCCGAATGGAATGGAATGGCATGGAATGGATTGGAACGGAATCAACCCGAATGGAATGGATTGGAATGGAATGGATGTATCACGAATGGAATGGAATGGAATGGAATGTAATGGAATCAACCCGAATGGAATGGAATGGATTGGAATGGAATGGAATGGAATGGAGTCAACCCGATAGGAATGGAACGGAATGGAATGGAATGGAATGGAATCAATCCGAAAGGAATGGAATGGAATGGAATGGAATGGAATGGAATGGAATCAACCCGAATGGAATATAATGGAATCAACCCGAGTGGAATTGAATGGAATGGAATGGAATCAACGAGAAAGGAATCGAATGAAATGGAATGGAGTGGAATGGAATTGAATGGAATGGAATCAACCCGAATGAAATGGAATGGAATGGAATGGAAGCAAAACGAATGGAATGGAATGGAATGGAAAGGAATGGTATGGAATCAAGCCGAATGGAATGGAATGGAATGGAATCATCCCGAATGGAATCGAATGGAATCAAATGGAATGGAATGGAATGGAATGAAACGGAATCAACCAGAATGGAATAGAATGGAATGCAATTGAATGGAATGGAATCAACCCGAATGGAGTGGAATGGAATGGAATGGAATCAAACCGAATGGAATGGAATGGAATAGAGTGAAATGGAATAGAATGGAATAGAATCACCACGAAAGGAATGGAATGGAATGGAATGGAATGCAATGGTAAAAACCCGACTGAAATGGAATGGCATGGAATGGAATGGAATGGAATGGAATGCAATCAACAATATAGGAATGGAATGTAATGTACTGGAATGGAATGGAATCAACACGAATGGCATGGAATGGAATGGAATGGAATGGAATGGAATGGAATCAACCCGATTGGAATGGAATGGAATGGAATGGAATGGAATGGAATGGAATGGAGTTAACCCAAATGGAATGGAATGGAATGGAATGGAGTGGAAGGGAATGGAATGGAATGGAATGGAATAGAATCACACCGAAAGGAATGGAGTGGAATGGAATGGAACGGAATGGAATGGAATAGAATGATTTGGAATCAACCCGAATGGAATGGAATGGAATGGAATGGAATGGAATCAACCCGAATGGAATATAATGGTATGGAATGGAATTGAATGGAATGGAATGGAATGGAGTCAACCTGAAAGGAATGGAATGGAATGGAATGGAATGGAATGGAACGGAATCAATCCGAAAGGAATGGAATGGAATGGAATGGAATGGAATGGAATGGAATGGAATGGAATGGAATGTAATCAACACGAATGGAATGAAATGGAATGGAATGGAATCAACCAGAATAGAATGGAATGTAATGAAATGGAATCAACGAGAATGAAATGGAATGGAATGGAATGGAGTGGAATGGAATTGAATGGAATGGAATCAACCCGAATGGAATGGAATTTAATGGAATGGAATCAAAACGAATGGAATGGAATGGAATGGAATGGAATGGAATGGAATGGAATGGAATGGAAAGGTATCAAGCCGAATGGAATGGAATGGAATGGAATCATCCCCAATGGAATGGAATGGAATGAAATGGAATGGAGTGGAATGGAATAAACCCGAATGGAATGGAATGGAATGGAATCAACCCGAATGGAATAGAATGGAATGGAATGGAATGGAATGGAATGGAATCAACCCGAATGGAATGGAATGGAATAGAATGAAATGGAAGAGAATGGAATAGAATCACCCCGAAAGGAATGGAATGGAATGGAATGGAATGGAATGGAGTCAACCCGAATGGAATGGAATGGCATGGAATGGAATGGAATGGAATGGAATGAACCCAAATGGAATGGAATGGAATGGAATCAACACGAATGGAATGGAATGCAGTGGAATGGAATGGAATGGAATCAAATCGAATGGAATGGAATGGAATGGAATGGAATGGAATGGAGTGGGATGGTAAGGAGTGGAATCAACCCGATTGGAATGGAATTGAATGGAATGGAATGGAATGGAATGGAATGGATTGGAATGGAGTTAACCCAAATGGAATTTAACGGAATGGAATGGAACGGAATGGAATGGAATCAACCCGAATGGAATGGAATGGAATGGAATGGAATGGAATAGAATCACCCAGAAAGGAATAGAGTGGAATGGAATGGAAAGGAATGGAATGGAATGGAATGACTTGGAATCAACTCGAATGGAATGGAATGGAATGGAATGGAATGGATTCAACCTGAATGGAATAGAATGGAATGGAATGGCATGGAATGGAGTGGAATGGAATGGAATGGAATGGAATCAACACGAATGGAATGGAATGGAATGGAATAGAATGGAATGGAATGGCATGGAAAGGAATCGAATGGCATGGAATGGAATGGAAGGGAATGGAATGGAATCAACCCGAATGGAATGGAATGGAATGGAACGGAATGCAATGCAATGGAGTCCATCCGAAAGGAATGGAACGGAATGGAAAGGAATGGAATGGAATGGAATGGAATCAATCCGAATGGAATGGAATGGCATGGAATGGAGTGGAATGGAAAGGAATGGAATCAACCCGATTGGAATGGAACGGAATGGAATGGAACGGAATGGAATGGAATCAACCCGAATGGAATGGAATGGAATGGAATGGAATGGAATGGAATAGAATCACCTGGAAAGGAATAGAGTGGAATGGAATGGAACGGAATGGAATGGAATGGAATGACTTGGAATCAACTCGAATGGAATGGAATGGAATGGAATGGAATGGAATGGATTCAACCTGAATGGAATAGAATGGAATGGAATGGCATGGAATGGAGTGGAATGGAATGGAATGGAATCAACCCGAATGGAATGGAATGGAATGGAACGGAATGGAATGGAATGGAATCAACCCGAATGGAATGGAATGGAATGCAACAGAATGGAATGGAATGGCATGGAATGGAATGGAATGGAATGGAATGGAATGGAATGGAATCAACCGGAATGGAATGGAATGGAATGGAACGGAATGCAATGGAATGGAGTCAACCCGAAATGAATGGAACGGAATGGAAAGGAATGGAATGGAATGGAATGGAATCAATCCGAATGGAATGGAATGGCATGGAATGGATTGGAACGGAATCAACCCGAATGGAATGGATTGGAATGGAATGGATGTAACAAGAATGGAATGGAATGGAATGGAATGAAATGGAATCAACCCGAATGGAATGGAATGGAATGGAATGGAGTCAACCCGAAAGGAATGGAACGGAATGGAATGGAATGGAATGGAATGGAATCAATCCGAATGGAATGGAATGGAATGGAATGGAATCAAACCGAATGGAATATAATGGAATCAACCCGAGTGGAATTGAATGGAATGGAATGGAATCAACGAGAAAGGAATCGAATGAAATGGAATGGAGTGGAATGGAATTGAATGCAATGGAATCAACCCGAATGAAATGGAATGGAATGGAATGGAATCAAAACGAATGGAATGGAATGGAATGGAAAGGAATGGAATGGAATCAAGTCGAATGGAATGGAATGGAATGGAATCATCCCGAATGGAATGGAATGGAATCAAATGGAATGGAATGGAATGGAATGGAATCAACCAGAATGGAATGGAATGGAATGCAATTGAATGGAATGGAATCAACCCTAATGGAGTGGAATGGAATGGAATGGAATCAACCAGAATGGAATGGAATGGAATAGAATGAAATGGAATAGAATGGAATAGAATCACCCCGAAAGGAATGGAATGGGATGGAATGGAATGCAATGGAAAAAACCCGACTGAAATGGAATGGCATGGAATGGAATGGAATGGAATGGAATGGAATGCAATCAACACAAAAGGAATGTAATGTAATGTAATGTAATGGAATGGAATCAACACGAATGGCATGGAATGGAATGGAATGGAATGGAATGGAATGGAATCAACACGATTGGAATGGAATGGAATGGAGTTAACCCAAATGGAATGGAATGGAATGTAATGGAGTGGAAGGGAATGGAATGGAATGGAATCAACCCGAATGGAAAGGAATGGAATGGAATGGAAAAGAATCACCCCGAAAGGAATGGAGTGGAATGGAATGGAACGGAATGGAATGGAATAGAATGATTTGGAATCAACCCGAATGGAATGGAATGGAATGGAATGGAATCAACCCGAATGGAATATAATGGTATGGAATGGAATTGAATGGAATGGAATGGAATGGAGTCAACCTGAAAGGAATGGAATGGAGTGGAATGGAATGGAATGGAATGGAATGGAATGGAATCAATCCGAAAGGAATGGAATGGAATGGAATGGAATGGAATGGAATGGAATGGAATGGAATCAACACGAATGGAATGGAATGGAATGGAATGGAATCAACCAGAATAGAATATAATGGAATCAACCCGAGTGGAATTGAATGGAATGGAATGGAAAAAACCCGAATGGAATGGAATGTAATGGAGTGGAATCAACGAGAATGAAATGGAATGGAATGGAATGGAATGGAATGGAATGGAAAGGAATCAAGCCGAAAGGAATGGAATGGAATGGAATCATCCCCAATGGAATGGAATGGAATGAAATGGAATGGAATGGAATGGAATGGAATAAACCCGAATGGAATGGAATGGAATGGAATCAACCCGAATGGAATGGAATGGAATGCAATAGAATGGAATGGAATCAACACGAATGGAATGGAATGGAATGGAATGGAATGGAATGGAATGGAATCAACCCGAATAGAATGGAATGGAATAGAATGAAATGGAATAGAATGGAATAGAATCACCCCGAAAGGATTGGAATGGAATGGAATGGAATGGAATGGAGTCAACCAAAATGGAATGGAATGGCATGGAATGGAATGGCATGGAATGGAATGGAATGGAATGAACCCAAATGGAATGGAATGGAATGGAATCAACACAAATGGAATGGAATGCAATGGAATGGAATGGAATGGAATCAAATCGAATGGAATGGAATGGAATGGAATGGAGTAGAATGGAAAGGAATGGAATCAACCCGATTGGAATGGAATGGAATGGAATGGAATGGAGTGGAATGGAATGGAATGGAATGGAGTTAACCCAAATGGAATGGAACGGAATGGAATGGAACGGAATGGAATGGAATCAACCCGAATGGAATGGAATGGAATGGAATGGAATGGAATGGAATGGAATGGAATCAACCAGATTGGAATGGAATGGAATGGAATGGAATGGAATGGAATGGAATGGAATGGAATGAAATGGAGTTAAGCCAAATGGAATGGAATGGAATGGAATGGAGTGGAAGGGAATGGAATGGAATGGAATCAACCCGAATGGAATGGAATGCAATGGAATGGAATGGAATGGAATTGAATAGAATCACCCGAAAGGAATGGAGTGGAATGGAATGGAACGGAATGGAAAGGAATAGAATGATTTGGAATCAACCCGCATGTAATGGAATGGAATGGAATGGAATGGATGTAACCCGAATGGAATGGAATTCAATGGAATGGAATGGAATGGAATGGAATAGAATCACCCGAAAGGAATGGAGTGGAATGGAATGGAACGGAATGGAATGGAATAGAATGATTTGGAATCAACCCGAATGTAATGGAATGGAATGGAATGGAATGGATATAACACGAATGGAATGGAATGGAATGGAATGGAATGGAATGGAATGGAATGGAATGGAATCAACCCGAATGGAATGGAAAGGAATGGAATGGAATGGAATGGAATGGAATGGAATGGAATGGACACAACCTGTAAGGAATGGAATGGAATGGAATGGAATGGAATGGAATGGAATGGAAACAAATCGAATGGAATGGAATGGAATGGAATGGAATGGAATCAACACGATTGGAATGGAACGGAATGGAATGGAATGGAATGGATTGGAATGCAATGGAGTCAACCTCAAAGGAATGGAATGGAATGGAATGGAGTCAACCTGTAAGGAATGGAATGGAATGGAATGGAATGAAATGGAATGGATTGGAAACAAATCGAATGGAATGGAATGGAATGGAATGGAATGGAATGGAATGGAACAGAAACAACCGGAAAGGAATGCAATGGAATGGAATGGAATGGAATGGAATGGAATGGAATCAACCCGAATGGAAAGGAATGCAATGGAATCAACCGAATGGAATGGAATGGAATGGAATGGAATGGAATGGAATTGAATGGAATGGAATCAACCCGAATGGAATGGAATGGAATTCAAATGAATGGAATGGAATCAACACGAATGGAATGGAAGGGAATTGAATGGAATGGAATGGAATGGAATCAACACGAATGGAATGGAATGGAATAGAATGAAATGGAATAGAATGGAATAGAATCACCCCGAAAGTAATGGAATGGAATGTAATGGAATGGAATGGAATGGAATGGAATGGAGTCAACCCGAATGGAATGGAATGGCATGGAATGGAATGGAATGGAATGGAATGGAATCAACCCAAATGGAATGGAATGGAATGGAATGGAATCAACACGTATGGAATGGAATGCAATGGAATGGAATGGAATGGAATCAATCCGAATGGAATGGAATGGCATGGAATGGAGTGGAATGGAAAGGAATGGAATCAACCCGATTGGAATGGAATGGAATGAAATGTAATGGAATGGAATGGAATGGAGTTAACCCAAATGGAATGGAACGGAATGGAATGGAACGGAATGGAATAGAATCAACCCGAATGGAATGGAATGGAATGGAATGGAATGGAATGGAATGGAATAGAATCACCCCGAAAGGAATAGAGTGGAATGGAATGGAACGGAATGGAATGGAATGGAATGACTTGGAATCAACTCAAATGGAATGGAATGGAATGGAATGGAATGGATTCAACCTGAATGGAATAGAATGGAATGGAATGGCATGGAATGGAATGGAATGGATTGGAATGGAATCAACCCGAATGGAATGGAATGGAATGGAATGGAATGGAATGCAATGGAATGGAGTCAACCCGAAAGGAATGGAACGGAATGGAAAGGAATGGAATGGAATGGAATGGAATCAATCCGAATGGAAAGGAATGGCATGGAATGGATTGGAACGGAATCAACCCGAATGGAATGGATTGGCATGGAATGGATGTAACACGAATGGAATGGAATGGAATGGAATGGAATGGAATGGAATCAACCCGAATGGAATGGAATGGAATGGAATGCAATGGAATGGAGTCAACCCGAAAGGAATGGAACGGAATGGAAAGGAATGGAATGGAATGGAATGGAATCAATACGAATGGAATGGAATGGCATGGAATGGAGTGGAATGGAAAGGAATGGAATCAACCCGATTGGAATGGAATGGAATGGAATGGAATGGAGATAAACCAAATGGATTGGAACGGAATGGAATGGAACGGAATGGAATGGAATCAACCCGAATGGAATGGAATGGAATGGAATGGAATGGAATGGAATGGAATAGAATCACCTCAAAAGGAACAGAGTGGAATGGAATGGAACGGAATGGAATGGAATGGAATGGAATGACTTGGAATCAGCTCGAATGGAATGGAATGGAATGGAATGGAATGGATTCAACCTGAATGGAATAGAATGGAATGGAATGGCATGGAATGGAGTGGAATGGGATGGAATGGAATCAACCCGAATGGAATGGAATGGAATGGAATGGAATGGAATGGAATTGAATGGAATGGAATCAACCCGAATGGAATGGAATGGAATGCAAATGAATGGAATGGAATCAACACGAATGGAATGGAAGGGAATTGAATGGAATGGAAAGGAATGGAATCAACACGAATGGAATGGAATGGAAGAGAATGAAATGGAATAGAATGGAATAGAATCACCCCGAAAGTAATGGAATGGAATGTAATGGAATGGAATGGAATGGAATGGAATGGAGTCAACCCGAATGGAATGGAATGGCATGGAATGGAATGGAATGGAATGGAATGGAATCAACCCAAATGGAATGGAATGGAATGGAATGGAATCAACACGTATGGAATGGAATGCAATGGAATGGAATGGAATGGAATCAATCCGAATGGAATGGAATGGCATGGAATGGAGTGGAATGGAAAGGAATGGAATCAACCCGATTGGAATGGAATGGAATGAAATGTAATGGAATGGAATGGAATGGAGTTAACCCAAATGGAATGGAACGGAATGGAATGGAACGGAATGGAATAGAATCAACCCGAATGGAATGGAATGGAATGGAATGGAATGGAATGGAATGGAATAGAATCACCCCGAAAGGAATAGAGTGGAATGGAATGGAACGGAATGGAATGGAATGGAATGACTTGGAATCAACTCAAATGGAATGGAATGGAATGGAATGGAATGGATTCAACCTGAATGGAATAGAATGGAATGGAATGGCATGGAATGGAATGGAATGGATTGGAATGGAATCAACCCGAATGGAATGGAATGGAATGGAATGGAATGGAATGCAATGGAATGGAGTCAACCCGAAAGGAATGGAACGGAATGGAAAGGAATGGAATGGAATGGAATGGAATCAATCCGAATGGAAAGGAATGGCATGGAATGGATTGGAACGGAATCAACCCGAATGGAATGGATTGGCATGGAATGGATGTAACACGAATGGAATGGAATGGAATGGAATGGAATGGAATGGAATCAACCCGAATGGAATGGAATGGAATGGAATGCAATGGAATGGAGTCAACCCGAAAGGAATGGAACGGAATGGAAAGGAATGGAATGGAATGGAATGGAATCAATACGAATGGAATGGAATGGCATGGAATGGAGTGGAATGGAAAGGAATGGAATCAACCCGATTGGAATGGAATGGAATGGAATGGAATGGAGATAAACCAAATGGATTGGAACGGAATGGAATGGAACGGAATGGAATGGAATCAACCCGAATGGAATGGAATGGAATGGAATGGAATGGAATGGAATGGAATAGAATCACCTCAAAAGGAACAGAGTGGAATGGAATGGAACGGAATGGAATGGAATGGAATGGAATGACTTGGAATCAGCTCGAATGGAATGGAATGGAATGGAATGGAATGGATTCAACCTGAATGGAATAGAATGGAATGGAATGGCATGGAATGGAGTGGAATGGGATGGAATGGAATCAACCCGAATGGAATGGAATGGAATGGAACGGAATGGAATGGAATGGAATCAACCCGAATGGAATGGAATGGAATGCAATAGAATGGAATGGAATGGCATGGAATGGAATGGAATGGAATGGAATGGAATGGAATGGAATCAACCCGAATGGAATGGAATGGAATGGAATGGAACGCAATGCAATGGAATGGAGTCAACCCGAAAAGAATGGAACGGAATGGAAAGGAATGGAATGGAATGGAATGGAATCAATCCGAATGGAATGGAATGGCATGGAATGTATTGGAACGGAATCAACCCGACTGGAATGGATTGGAATGGAATGGATGTAACACGAATGGAATGGAATGGAACGGAATCAACCCGAATGGAATGGAATGGAATGGAATGGAATGGAATGGAATGGAGTCAACCCGAAAGGAATGGAACGGAATGAAATGGAATGGAATGGAATGGAATCAATCCGAATGGAATGGAATGGAATGGAATGGAATGGAATGGAATCAATACGAATGGAATGGAATGGCATGGAATGGAGTGGAATGGAAAGGAATGGAATCAACCCGATTGGAATGGAATGGAATGGAATGGAATGGAGATAAACCAAATGGATTGGAACGGAATGGAATGGAACGGAATGGAATGGAATCAACCCGAATGGAATGGAATGGAATGGAATGGAATGGAATGGAATGGAATGGAATAGAATCACCTCAAAAGGAACAGAGTGGAATGGAATGGAACGGAATGGAATGGAATGGAATGGAATGACTTGGAATCAGCTCGAATGGAATGGAATGGAATGGAATGGAATGGATTCAACCTGAATGGAATAGAATGGAATGGAATGGCATGGAATGGAGTGGAATGGGATGGAATGGATTCAACCCGAATGGAATGGAATGGAATGGAACGGAATGGAATGGAATGGAATCAACCCGAATGGAATGGAATGGAATGCAATAGAATGGAATGGAATGGCATGGAATGGAATGGAATGGAATGGCATGGAATGGAATGGAATGGAATCAACCCGAATGGAATGGAATGGAATGGAATGGAACGGAATGCAATGGAATGGAGTCAACCCGAAAAGAATGGAACGGAATGGAAAGGAATGGAATGGAATGGAATGGAATCAATCCGAATGGAATGGAATGGCATGGAATGGATTGGAACGGAATCAACCCGACTGGAATGGATTGGAATGGAATGGATGTAACACGAATGGAATGGAATGGAACGGAATCAACCCGAATGGAATGGAATGGAATGGAATGGAATGGAATGGAATGGAGTCAACCCGAAAGGAATGGAACGGAATGAAATGGAATGGAATGGAATGGAATCAATCCGAATGGAATGGAATGGAATGGAATGGAATGGAATGGAATCAACCCGAATGGAATATAACGGAATCAACCCGAGTGGAATTGAATGGAGTGGAATGGAATTGAATGGAATGGAATCAACCCGAATGAAATGGAATGGAATGAAATGGAATCAAAACGAATGGAATGGAAAGGAATGGAAAGGAATGGAATGGAATCAAGCCGAATGGAATGGAATGGAATGGAATCATCCCGAATGCAATGGAATGGAATCAAATGGAACGGAATAGAATGGTATGGAATGGAATGGAATCAACCAGAATGGAATGGAATGGAATGCAATTGAATGGAATGGAATCAACCAGAATGGAGTGGAATGGAATAGAATGGTAAAAACCCGACTGAAAAGAATGGCATGGAATGGAATGGAATGGAATGGAATGCAATCAACACAATAGGAATGTAATGTAATGGAATGGAATGGAATGGAATCAACACGAATGGCATGGAATGGAATGGAATGGAATGGAATGGAATGGAATCAACCGTATTGGAATGGAATGGAATGGAATGGAATAGAGTTAACCCAAAAGGAATGGAATGGAATGGAATGGAGTGGAAGGGAATGGAATGGAATGGAATCAACCCGAATGGAATGGAATGGGATGGAATGGAATGGAATGGAATAGAATCACCCCGAAAGGAATGGAGTGGAATGGAATGGAACGGAATGGAATGGAATAGAATGATTTGGAATCAACAAGAATGGAATGGAATGGAATGGAATGGAATCAACCCGAATGGAACATAATGGTATGGAATGGAATTGAATGGAATGGAATGGAATGGAGTCAACCTGAAAGGAATGGAATGGAATGGAATGGAATGGAATGGAATGGAATGGAATGGAATCAATCCGAATGGAATGGTATGGAATGGAATGGAATGGAATGGAATGGAATCAACCCGAATGGAATGGAATGGAATGGAATGGAATCAATCCGAAAGGAATGGAATGGAATGGAATGGAATGGAATGGAATGGAATGGAATGGAACGGAATGGAATGGAATCAGCACGAATGGAATGGAATGGAATGGAATGGAATCAACCAGAATAGAATATAATGGAATCAACCCGAGTGGAATTGAATGGAATGGAATGGAAATAACTCGAATGGAATGGAGTGGAATGGAATGGAATCAACGAGAATGAAATGGAATGGAATGGAATGGAGTGGAATGGAATTGAATGGAATGGAATCAACCCGAATGAAATGGAATTAACGAATGGAATGGAATCAAAACGAATGGAATGGAATGGAATGGAATGGAATGGAGTCAACCTCAAAGGAATGGAATGGAATGGAATGGAATGGAATGGAATGGAATGGAATGAAATGGAATAGAATGGAATAGAATCACCACGAAAGGAATGGAATGGAATGGAATGGCATGGAAGGGATTGGAACGGAATCAACCCGAATGGAATGGATTGGAATGGAATGGATGTAACACGAATGGAATGGAATGGAATGGAATGGAATGGAATCAACCCGAATGGAATGGAATGGAAAGGAATGGAGTCAACCCGAAAGGAATGGAACGGAATGGAATGGAATGGAATGGAATGGAATCAATCCGAATGGAATGGAATGGAATGGAATGGAATCAACCCGAATGGAATATAATGGAATCACCCCGAGTGGAATTGAATGGAATGGAATGGAATCAACGAGAAAGGAATCGAATGAAATGGAATGGAGTGGAATGGAATTGAATGGAATGGAATCAACCCGAATGGAATGGAATGGAATGGAATGGAATCAAAACGAATGGAATGGAATGGAATGGAATCAAGCCGAATGGAATGGAATGGAATGGTATCATCCCGAATGGAATGGAATGGAATCAAATGGAATGGAATGGAATGGAATGGAATGGAAAGGAATGGAATGGAATCAACCAGAATGGAATGGAATGGAATGCAATTGAATGGAATGGAATGAACCCGAATGGAGTGGAATGGAATGGAATGGAATCAACCCGAATGGAATGGAATGGAATAGAATGAAATGGAATAGAATGGAATAGAATCACCCCGAAAGGAATGGAATGGAATGGAATGGAATGGAATGCAATGGAAAAACCCGACTGAAATGGAATGGCATGGAATGCAATGGAATGGAATGGAATGCAATCAACACAAAAGGAATGGAATGTAATGTAATGGAATGCATTGGAATCAACACGAATGGCATGGAATGGAATGGAATGGAATGGAATGGAATGGAATGGAATCAACCCGATTGGAATGGAATGGAATGGAATGGAAGGGAATGGAATGGAATGGAGTTAACCCAAATGGAATGGAATGGAATGGAATGGAGTGGAATGGAATGGAATAGAATCACCCCGAAAGGAATGGAGTGGAATGGAATGGAACGGAATGGAATGGAATAGAATGATTTGGAATCAACCCGAATGGAATGGAATGGAATGGAATGGAATCAACCCGAATGGAATATAATGGTATGGAATGGAATTGAATGGAATGGAATGGAATGGAGTCAACCTGAAAGGAATGGAATGGAATGGAATGGAATGGAATGGAATCAATCCGAAAGGAATGGAATGGAATGGAATGGAATGGAATGGAATGGAATGGAATGGAATGGAGTCAACTTCAAAGGAATGGAATGGAATGGAATGGAATGGAATGGAATGGAATGGAATGGAATGAAATGGAATAGAATGGAATAGAATCACCACGAAAGGAATGGAATGGAATGGAATGGCATGGAATGGATTGGAACGGAATCAACCCGAATGGAATGGATTGGAATGGAATGGATGTAACACGAATGGAATGGAATGGAATGGAATGGAATGGAATCAACCCGAATGGAATGGAATGGAAAGGAATGGAGTCAACCCGAAAGGAATGGAACGGAATGGAAAGGAATGGAATGGAATGGAATGGAATCAATCCGAATGGAATGGAATGGCATGGAATGGAGTGGAATGGAAAGGAATGGAATCAACCCGATTGGAATGGAATGGAATGGAATGGAATGGAGTTAAACCAAATGGATTGGAACGGAATGGAATGGAACGGAATGGAAGGGAATCAACCCGAATGGAATGGAATGGAATGGAATGGATTGGAATAGAATCACCTCGAAAGGAACAGAGTGGAATGGAATGGAACGGAATGGAATGGAATGGAATGACTTGGAATCAGCTCGAATGGAATGGAATGGAATGGAATGGATTCAACCTGAATGCAATAGAATGGAATGGAATGGCATGGAATGGAGTGGAATGGAATGGAATGGAATCAACCCGAATGGAATGGAATGGAATGGAACGGAATGGAATGGAATGGAATCAACCCGAATGGAATGGAATGGAATGCAATAGAATGGAATGGAATGGCATGGAATGGAATGGAATGGAATGGAATGGAATGGAATCAACCCGAATGGAATGGAATGGAATGGAACGGAATGCAATGGAATGGAGTCAACCCGAAAGGAATGGAACGGAATGGAAAGGAATGGAATGGAATGAAATGGAATCAATCCGAATGGAATGGAATGGCATGGAATGGATTGGAACGGAATCAACCCGACTGGAATGGATTGGAATGGAATGGATGTAACACGAATGGAATGGAATGGAATGGAATCAACCCGAATGGAATGGAATGGAATGGAATGGAATGGAATGGAGTCAACCCGAAAGGAATGGAACGGAATGGAATGGAATGGAATGGAATGGAACAAATCCGAATGGAATGGAATGGAATGGAATGGAATGGAATCAACCCGAATGGAATATAACGGAATCAACCCGAGAGGAATTGAATTTAATGGAATGGAATCAACGAGAAAGGAATCGAATGAAATGGAATGGAGTGTAATGGAATTGAATGGAATGGAATCAACCCGAATGAAATGGAATGGAATGGAATGGAATCAAAACGAATGGAATGGAAAGGAATGGAAAGGAATGGAATGGAATCAAGCCGAATGGAATGGAATGGAATGGAATGGAGTCATCCCGAATGCAATGGAATGGAATCAAATGGAACGGAATAGAATGGAATGGAATGGAATGGAATCAACCAGAATGGAATGGAATGGAATGCAATTGAATGGAATGGAATCATCCCGAATGGAGTGGAATGGAATAGAATGGTAAAAACCCGACTGAAAAGAATGGCATGGAATGGAATGGAATGGAATGGAATGCAATCAACACAATAGGAATGTAATGTAATGGAATGGAATGGAATGGAATCAACACGAATGGCATGGAATGGAATGGAATGGAATGGAATGGAATGGAATGGAATCAACCCTATTGGAATGGAATGGAATGGAATGGAATGGAGTTAACCCAAATGGAATGGAATGGAATGGAGTGGAAGGGAATGGAATGGAATGGAATCAACCCGAATGGAATGGAATGGGATGGAATGGAATGGAATGGAATAGAATCACCCCGAAAGGAATGGAGTGGAATGGAATGGAACGGAATGGAATGGAATAGAATGATTTGGAATCAACAAGAATGGAATGGAATGGAATGGAATGGAATCAACCCGAATGGAACATAATGGTATGGAATGGAATTGAATGGAATGGAATGGAATGAAGTCAACCTGAAAGGAATGGAATGAAATGGAATGGAATGGAATGGAATGGAATGGAATGGAATCAATCCGAAAGGAATGGAATGGAATGGAATGGAATGGAATGGAATGGAATCAACCCGAATGGAATGGAATGGAATGGAATGGAATCAATCCGAAAGGAATGGAATGGAATGGAATGGAATGGAACGGAATGGAATGGAATCAACACGAATGGAATGGAATGGAATGGAATGGAATCAACCAGAATAGAATATAATGGAATCAACCCGAGTGGAATTGAATGGAATGGAATGGAAATAACCCGAATGGAATGGAATGTAATGGAATGGAATCAACGAGAATGAAATGGAATGGAATGGAATGGAGTGGAATGGAATTGAATGGAATGGAATCAACCCGAATGGAATGGAATTAACGAATGGAATGGAATCAAAACGAATGGAATGGAATGGAATGGAATCCAATGGAATGGAATGGAATGGAAAGGAATCAAGCCGAATGGAATGGAATGGAATGGAATCATCCCGAATGGAATGGAATGGAATGAAATGGAATGGAATGGAATGGAATAAACCCGAATGGAATGGAATGCAATGGAATCAACCCGAATGGAATGGAAGGGAATGCAATAGAATGGAATGGAATCAACACGAATGGAATGGAATGGAATGGAATGGAATGGAATGGAATCAACCCGAATGGAATGGAATGGAATAGAATGAAATGGAATAGAATGGAATAGAATCACCCCTAAAGGAATGGAATGGAATGGAATGGAGTCAACCAAAATGGAATGGAATGGCATGGAATGGAATGGAATGGAATGGAATGGAATGAACCCAAATGGAATGGAATGGAATGGAATCAACACAAATGGAATGGAATGCAATGGAATGGAATGGAATGGAATCAAATCGAATGGAATGGAATGGAATGGAATGGAATGGAATGGAGTGGAATGGAAAGGAATGGAATCAACCCGATTGGAATGGAATGGAATGGAATGGAATTGAATGGAATGGAATGGAGTTAACCCAAATGGAATGGAACGGAATGGAATGGAAAGGAATGGAATGGAATCAACCCGAAAGGAATGGAATGCAATGGAATGGAATAGAATCACTCCGAAAGCAATAGAGTGGAATGGAATGATAAGGAATGGAATGGAATGGAATGACTTGGAATCAACTCGAATGGAATGGAATGGAATGGAATGGAATGGATTCAACCTGAATGGAATAGAATGGAATTTCATGGCATGGAATGGAGTGAAATTGAATGGAATGGAATGGAATCAACACGAATGGAATGGAATAGATTGGAATGGAATGGCATGGAATGTAATGGAATGGCATGGAATGGAATGGAAGGGAATGGAATGGAATCAACCCGAATGGAATGGAATGGAATGGAACGGAATGCAATGGAATGGAGTCAACCCGAAAGGAATGGAACGGAATGGAAAGGAATGGAATGGAATGGAATGGAATCAATCCGAATGGAATGGAATGGCATGGAATGGATTGGAACAGAATCAACCCGAATGGAATGGATTGGAATGGAATGGATGCAACACGAATGGAATGGAATGGAATGGAATGGAATGGAATGGAATGGAATGGAATCAACCCGAATGGAATGGAATGGAATGGAATGGAATGGAATGGAATGGAATGGAATGGAGACAACCCGAAAGGTATGGAACGGAATGAAATGGAATGGAATCAATCCGAATGGAATGGAATGGAATGGAATGGCATGTTATCAACCCGAATGGAATATAATGGAATCACCCCGAGTGGAATTGAATGGAATGGAATGGAATCAACGAGAAAGGAATCGAATGAAATGGAATGGAGTGGAATGGAATTGAATGGAATGGAATCAACCCGAATGGAATGGAATGGAATGGAATGGAATCAAAACGAATGGAATGGAATGGAATGGAATCAAGCCGAATGGAATGGAATGGAATGGAATCATCCCGAATGGAATGGAATGGAATCAAATGGAATGGAATGGAATGGAATGGAATGGAATGGAATGGAATGGAATGGAATGGAATGGAATCAACCAGAATGGAATGGAATGCAATGCAATTGAATGGAATGGAATCAACCCGAATGGAGTCGAATGGAATGGAATGTAATCAACCCGAATGGAATGGAATGGAATAGAATGAAATGGAATAGAATGGAATAGAATCACCCCGAAAGGAATGGAATGTAATGGAATGGAATGGAATGCAATGGAAAAACCCGACTGAAATGGAATGGCATGGAATGGAATGGAATGGAATGGAATGCAATCAACACAAAAGGAATGGAATGTAATGTAATGGAATGGATTGGAATCAACACGAATGGCATGGAATGGAATGGAATGGAATGGAATGGAATCAACCCGATTGGAATGGAATGGAATGGAATGGAAGGGAATGGAATGGAATGGAGTTAACCCAAGTGGAATGGAATGGAATGGAATGGAGTGGAAGGGAATGGAATGGAATGGAATCAACCCGAATGGAATGGAATGGAATGGAATGGAATAGAATCACCCCGAAAGGAATGGAGTGGAATGGAATGGAACGGAATGGAATGGAATAGAATGATTTGGAATCAACCCGAATGGAATGGAATGGAATGGAACGGAATCAACCCGAATGGAATATAATGGTATGGAATGGAATTGAATGGAATGGAATGGAATGGAGTCAACCTGAAAGGAATGGAATGGAATGGAATGGAATGGAATGGAATGGAATCAATCCGAAAGGAATGGAATGGAATGGAATGGAATGGAATGGAATGGAGTCAACCTCAAAGGAATGGAATGGAATGGAATGGAATGGAACGGAATGGAATGGAATGGAATGAAATGGAATAGAATGGAATAGAATCACCACGAAAGGAATGGAATGGAATGGAATGGCATGGAATGGATTGGAACGGAATCAACCCGAATGGAATGGATTGGAATGGAATGGATGTAAGACGAATGGAATGGAATGGAATGGAATGGAATGGAATCAACCCGAATGGAATGGAATGGAAAGGAATGGAGTCAACCCGAAAGGAATGGAACGGAATGGAAAGGAATGGAATGGAATGGAATGGAATCAATGCGAATGGAATGGAATGGCATGGAATGGAGTGGAATGGAAAGGAATGGAATCAACCCGATTGGAATGGAATGGAATGGAATGGAATGGAGTTAAACCAAATGGATTGGAACGGAATGGAATGGAACGGAATGGAATGGAATCAACCCGAATGGAATGGAATGGAATGGAATGGAATAGAATCACCTCGAAAGGAACAGAGTGGAATGGAATGGAACGGAATGGAATGGAATGGAATGACTTGGAATCAGCTCGAATGGAATGGAATGGAATGGAATGGAATGGATTCAACCTGAATGGAATAGAATGGAATGGAATGGCATGGAATGGAGTGGAATGGAATGGAATGGAATCAACCCGAATGGAATGGAATGGAATGGAACGGAATGGAATGGAATGGAATCAACCCGAATGGAATGGAATGGAATGCAATAGAATGGAATGGAATGGCATGGAATGGAATGGAATGGAATGGAATGGAATGGAATCAACCCGAATGGAATGGAATGGAATGGAACGGAATGCAATGGAATGGAGTCAACCCGAAAGGAATGGAACGGAATGGAAAGGAATGGAATGGAATGGAGTGGAATCAATCCGAATGGAATGGAATGGCATGGAATGGATTGGAACGGAATCAACCCGACTGGAATGGATTGGAATGGAATGGATATAACACGAATGGAATGGAATGGAATGGAATCAACCCGAATGGAATGGAATGGAATGGAATGGAATGGAATGGAATGGAGTCAACCCGAAAGGAATGGAACGGAATGGAAGGGAATGGAATGGAATGGAACCAATCCGAATGGAATGGAATGGAATGGAATGGAATGGAATCAACCCGAATGGAATATAACGGAATCAACCCGAGTGGAATTGAATGGAATGGAATGGAATCAACGAGAAAGGAATCGAATGAAATGGAATGGAGTGGAATGGAATTGAATGGAATGGAATCAACCCGAATGAAATGGAATGGAATGGAATGGAATCAAAACGAATGGAATGGAAAGGAATGGAAAGGAATGGAATGGAATCAAGCCGAATGGAATGGAATGGAATGGAATGGAATCATCCCGAATGCAATGGAATGGAATCAAATGGAACGGAATAGAATGGAATGGAATGGAATGGAATCAACCAGAATGGAATGGAATGGAATGCAATTGAATGGAATGGAATCAACCCGAATGGAGTGGAATGGAATAGAATGGTAAAAACCCGACTGAAAAGAATGGCATGGAATGGAATGGAATGGAATGGAATGCAATCAACACAATAGGAATGTAATGTAATGGAATGGAATGGAATGGAATCAACACGAATGGCATGGAATGGAATGGAATGGAATGGAATGGAATGGAATCAACCCTATTGTAATGGAATGGAATGGAATGGAATGGAGTTAACCCAAATGGAATGGAATGGAATGGAATGGAGTGGAAGGGAATGGAATGGAATGGAATCAACCCGAATGGAATGGAATGGGATGGAATGGAATGGAATGGAATAGAATCACCCCGAAAGGAATGGAGTGGAATGGAATGGAACGGAATGGAATGGAATAGAATGATTTGGAATCAACAAGAATGGAATGGAATGGAATGGAATGGAATCAACCCGAATGGAACATAATGGTATGGAAAGGAATTGAATGGAATGGAATGGAATGGAGTCAACCTGAAAGGAATGGAATGAAATGGAATGGAATGGAATGGAATGGAATGGAATGGAATCAATCCCAAAGGAATGGAATGGAATGGAATGGAATGGAATGGAATGGAATGGAATGGAATCAACCCGAATGGAATGGAATGGAATGGAATGGAATCAATCCGAAAGGAATGGAATGGAATGGAATGGAATGGAATGGAATGGAACGGAATGGAATGGAATCAACACGAATGGAATGGAATGGAATGGAATGGAATCAACCAGAATAGAATATAATGGAATCAACCCGAGTGGAATTGAATGGAATGGAATGGAAATAACCCGAATGGAATGGAATGTAATGGAATGGAATCAACGAGAATGAAATGGAATGGAATGGAATGGAGTGGAATGGAATTGAATGGAATGCAATCAACCCGAATGGAATGGAATTAACGAATGGAATGGAATCAAAACGAATGGAATGGAATGGAATGGAATGGAATGGAATGGAATGGAATGGAAAGGAATCAAGCCGAATGGAATGGAATGGAATGGAATCATCCCGAATGGAATGGAATGGAATGAAATGGAATGGAATGGAATGGAATAAACCCGAATGGACTGGAATGGAATGGAATCAACCCGAATGGAATGGAAGGGAATGCAATAGAATGGAATGGAATCAACACGAATGGAATGGAATGGAATGGAATGGAATGGAATGGAATGGAATCAACCCGAATGGAATGGAATGGAATAGAATGAAATGGAATAGAATGGAATAGAATCACCCCGAAAGGAATGGAATGGAATGGAATGGAATGGAATGGAGTCAACCAAAATGGAATGGAATGGCATGGAATGGAATGGAATGGAATGGAATGGAATGAACCCAAATGGAATGGAATGGAATGGAATCAACACAAATGGAATGGAATGCAATGGAATGGAATGGAATGGAATCAAATCGAATGGAATGGAATGGAATGGAATGGAATGGAATGGAGTGGAATGGAAAGGAATGGAATCAACCCGATTGGAATGGAATGGAATGGAATGGAATGGAATGGAATGGAATGGAGTTAACCCAAATGGAATGGAACGGAATGGAATGGAAAGGAATGGAATGGAATCAACCCGAATGGAATGGAATGGAATGGAATGGAATGGAATGGAATAGAATCACTCCGAAAGCAATAGAGTGGAATGGAATGGAAAGGAATGGAATGGAATGGAATGACTTGGAATCAACTCGAATGGAATGGAATGGAATGGAATGGAATGGAATGGAATCAACACGAATGGAATGGAATGGAATGGAATGGAATCAAAACGAATGGAATGGAATGGAATGGAATCAAGCCGAATGGAATGGAATGGAATGGAATCATCCCGAATGGAATGGAATGGAATCAAATGGAATGGAATGGAATGGAATGGAATGGAATGGAATCAACCAGAATGGAATGGAATGGAATGCAATTGAATGGAATGGAATCAACCCGAATGGAGTCGAATGGAAAGGAATGTAATCAACCCGAATGGAATGGAATGGAATAGAATGAAATGGAATAGAATGGAATAGAATCACCCCGAAAGGAATGGAATGGAATGGAATGGAATGGAATGCAATGGAAAAACCCGACTGAAATGGAATGGCATGGAATGGAATGGAATGGAATGGAATGCAATCAACACAAAAGGAATGGAATGTAATGTAATGGAATGGATTGGAATCAACACGAATGGCATGGAATGGAATGGAATGGAATGGAATGGAATGGAATGGAATGGAATCAACCCGATTGGAATGGAATGGAATGGAATGGAAGGGAATGGAATGGAATGGAGTTAACCCAAGTGGAATGGAATGGAATGGAATGGAGTGGAAGGGAATGGAATGGAATGGAATCAACCCGAATGGAATGGAATGGAATGGAATGGAATAGAATCACCCCGAAAGGAATGGAGTGTAATGGAATGGAATGGAATCAACCAGAATGGAATGGAATGCAATGCAATTGAATGGAATGGAATCAACCCGAATGGAGTCGAATGGAATGGAATGTAATCAACCCGAATGGAATGGAATGGAATAGAATGAAATGGAATAGAATGGAATAGAATCACCCCGAAAGGAATGGAATGTAATGGAATGGAATGGAATGCAATGGAAAAACCCGACTGAAATGGAATGGCATGGAATGGAATGGAATGGAATGGAATGCAATCAACACAAAAGGAATGGAATGTAATGTAATGGAATGGATTGGAATCAACACGAATGGCATGGAATGGAATGGAATGGAATGGAATGGAATGGAATGGAATGGAATGGAATCAACCCTATTGGAATGGAATGGAATGGAATGGAAGGGAATGGAATGGAATGGAGTTAACCCAAGTGGAATGGAATGGAATGGAATGGAGTGGAAGGGAATGGAATGGAATGGAATCAACCCGAATGGAATGGAATGGAATGGAATGGAATAGAATCACCCCGAAAGGAATGGAGTGGAATGGAATGGAACGGAATGGAATGGAATAGAATGATTTGGAATCAACCCGAATGGAATGGAATGGAATGGAACGGAATCAACCCGAATGGAATATAATGGTATGGAATGGAATTGAATGGAATGGAATGGAATGGAGTCAACCTGAAAGGAATGGAATGGAATGGAATGGAATGGAATGGAATGGAATCAATCCGAAAGGAATGGAATGGAATGGAATGGAATGGAATGGAATGGAATGGAATGGAGTCAACCTCAAAGGAATGGAATGGAATGGAATGGAATGGAACGGAATGGAATGGAATGGAATGAAATGGAATAGAATGGAATAGAATCACCACGAAAGGAATGGAATGGAATGGAATGGCATGGAATGGATTGGAACGGAATCAACCCGAATGGAATGGATTGGAATGGAATGGATGTAACACGAATGGAATGGAATGGAATGGAATGGAATGGAATCAACCCGAATGGAATGGAATGGAAAGGAATGGAGTCAACCCGAAAGGAATGGAACGGAATGGAAAGGAATGGAATGGAATGGAATGGAATCAATCCGAATGGAATGGAATGGCATGGAATGGAGTGGAATGGAAAGGAATGGAATCAACCCGATTGGAATGGAATGGAATGGAATGGAGTTAAACCAAATGGATTGGAATGGAATGGAATGGAACGGAATGGAATGGAATCAACCCGAATGGAATGGAATGGAATGGAATGGAATGGAATGGAATAGAATCACCTCGAAAGGAACAGAGTGGAATGGAATGGAACGGAATGGAATGGAATGGAATGACTTGGAATCAGCTCGAATGGAATGGAATGGAATGGAATGGAATGGATTCAACCTGAATGGAATAGAATGGAATGGAATGGCATGGAATGGAGTGGAATGGAATGGAATGGAATCAACCCGAATGGAATGGAATGGAATGGAACGGAATGGAATGGAATGGAATCAACCCGAATGGAATGGAATGGAATGCAATAGAATGGAATGGAATGGCATGGAATGGAATGGAATGGAATGGAATGGAATGGAATCAACCCGAATGGAATGGAATGGAATGGAACGGAATGCAATGGAATGGAGTCAACCCGAAAGGAATGGAACGGAATGGAAAGGAATGGAATGGAATGGAGTGGAATCAATCCGAATGGAATGGAATGGCATGGAATGGATTGGAACGGAATCAACCCGACTGGAATGGATTGGAATGGAATGGATGTAACACGAATGGAATGGAATGGAATGGAATCAACCCGAATGGAATGGAATGGAATGGAATGGAATGGAATGGAGTCAACCCGAAAGGAATGGAACCAATCCGAATGGAATGGAATGGAATGGAATGGAAGGGAATCAACCCGAATGGAATATAACGGAATCAACCCGAGTGGAATTGAATGGAATGGAATGGAATCAACGAGAAAGGAATCGAATGAAATTGAATGGAGTGGAATGGAATTGAATGGAATGGAATCAACCCGAATGAAATGGAATGGAATGGAATGGAATCAAAACGAATGGAATGGAAAGGAATGGAAAGGAATGGAATGGAATCAAGCCGAATGGAATGGAATGGAATGGAATGGAATCATCCCGAATGCAATGGAATGGAATCAAATGGAACGGAATAGAATGGAATGGAATGGAATGGAATCAACCAGAATGGAATGGAATGGAATGCAATTGAATGGAATGGAATCAACCCGAATGGGATGGAATGGAATAGAATGGTAAAAACCCGACTGAAAAGAATGGCATGGAATGGAATGGAATGGAATGGAATGCAATCAACACAATAGGAATGTAATGTAATGTAATGGAATGGAATGGAATCAACACGAATGGCATAGAATGGAATGGAATGGAATGGAATGGAATGGAATGGAATGGAATGGAATCAACCCTATTGGAATGGAATGGAATGGAATGGAATGGAGTTAACCCAAATGGAATGGAATGGAATGGAATGGAGTGGAAGGGAATGGAATGGAATGGAATCAACCCGAATGGAATGGAATGGGATGGAATGGAATGGAATGGAATAGAATCACCCCGAAAGGAATGGAGTGGAATGGAATGGAACGGAATGGAATGGAATAGAATGATTTGGAATCAACAAGAGTGGAATGGATTGAATGGAATGGAATCAACCCGAATGGAGTCGAATGGAAAGGAATGTAATCAACCCGAATGGAATGGAATGGAATAGAATGAAATGGAATAGAATGGAATAGAATCACCCCGAAAGGAATGGAATGGAATGGAATGGAATGGAATGCAATGGAAAAACCCGACTGAAATGGAATGGCATGGAATGGAATGGAATGGAATGGAATGCAATCAACACAAAAGGAATGGAATGTAATGTAATGGAATGGATTGGAATCAACACGAATGGCATGGAATGGAATGGAATGGAATGGAATGGAATGGAATGGAATGGAATCAACCCGATTGGAATGGAATGGAATGGAATGGAAGGGAATGGAATGGAATGGAGTTAACCCAAGTGGAATGGAATGGAATGGAATGGAGTGGAAGGGAATGGAATGGAATGGAATCAACCCGAATGGAATGGAATGGAATGGAATGGAATAGAATCACCCCGAAAGGAATGGAGTGGAATGGAATGGAATGGAATCAACCAGAATGGAATGGAATGCAATGCAATTGAATGGAATGGAATCAACCCGAATGGAGTCGAATGGAATGGAATGTAATCAACCCGAATGGAATGGAATGGAATAGAATGACATGGAATAGAATGGAATAGAATCACCCCGAAAGGAATGGAATGTAATGGAATGGAATGGAATGCAATGGAAAAACCCGACTGAAATGGAATGGCATGGAATGGAATGGAATGGAATGGAATGCAATCAACACAAAAGGAATGGAATGTAATGTAATGGAATGGATTGGAATCAACACGAATGGCATGGAATGGAATGGAATGGAATGGAATGGAATGGAATGGAATGGAATCAACCCGATTGGAATGGAATGGAATGGAATGGAAGGGAATGGAATGGAATGGAGTTAACCCAAGTGGAATGGAATGGAATGGAATGGAGTGGAAGGGAATGGAATGGAATGGAATCAACCCGAATGGAATGGAATGGAAGGGAATGGAATAGAATCACCCCGAAAGGAATGGAGTGGAATGGAATGGAACGGAATGGAATGGAATAGAATGATTTGGAATCAACCCGAATGGAATGGAATGGAATGGAACGGAATCAACCCGAATGGAATATAATGGTATGGAATGGAATTGAATGGAATGGAATGGAATGGAGTCAACCTGAAAGGAATGGAATGGAATGGAATGGAATGGAATGGAATGGAATCAATCCGAAAGGAATGGAATGGAATGGAATGGAATGGAATGGAATGGAGTCAACCTCAAAGGAATGGAATGGAATGGAATGGAATGGCACGGAATGGAATGGAATGGAATGAAATGGAATAGAATGGAATAGAATCACCACGAAAGGAATGGAATGGAATGGAATGGCATGGAATGGATTGGAACGGAATCAACCCGAATGGAATGGATTGGAATGGAATGGATGTAACACGAATGGAATGGAATGGAATGGAATGGAATGGAATCAACCCGAATGGAATGGAATGGAAAGGAATGGATTCAACCCGAAAGGAATGGAACGGAATGGAAAGGAATGGAATGGAATGGAATGGAATCAATCCGAATGGAATGGAATGGCATGGAATGGAGTGGAATGGAAAGGAATGGAATCAACCCGATTGGAATGGAATGGAATGGAATGGAGTTAAACCAAATGGATTGGAATGGAATGGAATGGAACGGAATGGAATGGAATCAACCCGAATGGAATGGAATGGAATGGAATGGAATGGAATGGAATAGAATCACCTCGAAAGGAACAGAGTGGAATGGAATGGAACGGAATGGAATGGAATGGAATGACTTGGAATCAGCTCGAATGGAATGGAATGGAATGGAATGGAATGGATTCAACCTGAATGGAATAGAATGGAATGGAATGGCATGGAATGGAGTGGAATGGAATGGAATGGAATCAACCCGAATGGAATGGAATGGAATGGAACGGAATGGAATGGAATGGAATCAACCCGAATGGAATGGAATGGAATGCAATAGAATGGAATGGAATGGCATGGAATGGAATGGAATGGAATGGAATGGAATGGAATCAACCCGAATGGAATGGAATGGAATGGAACGGAATGCAATGGAATGGAGTCAACCCGAAAGGAATGGAACGGAATGGAAAGGAATGGAATGGAATGGAGTGGAATCAATCCGAATGGAATGGAATGGCATGGAATGGAATGGAATGGAATGGAATGCAATCAACACAAAAGAAATGTAATGTAATGTAATGGAATGGAATGGAATCAACACGAATGGCATGGAATGGAATGGAATAGAATGGAATGGAATGGAATCAACCCTATTGGAATGGAATGGAATGGAATGGAATGGAGTTAACCCAAATGGAATGGAATGGAATGGAATGTAGTGGAAGGGAATGGAATGGAATGGAATCAACCCGAATGGAATGGAATGGGATGGAATGGAATGGAATGGAATAGAATCAGCCCGAAAGGAATGGAGTGGAATGGAATGGAACGGAATGGAATGGAATAGAATGATTTGGAATCAACAGGAATGGAATGGAATGGAATGGAATGGAATGGAATGGAATGGAGTCAACCTGAAAGGAATGGAATGGAATGGAATGGAATGGAATGGAATGGAATGGAATGGAATCAATCCGAAAGGAATGGAATGGAATGGAATGGAATGGAATGGAATGGAATGGAATGGAATGGAATGGAATCAATCCGAAAGGAATGGAATGGAATGGAATGGAATGGAATGGAACGGAATGGAATGGAATCAACACGAATGGAATGGAATGGAATGGAATGGAAACAACCAGAATAGAATATAATGGAATCAACCCGAGTGGAATTGAATGGAATGGAATGGAAATAACCCGAATGGAATGGAATGTAATGGAATGGAATCAACGAGAATGAAATGGAATGGAATGGAATGGAGTGGAATGGAATTGAATGGAATGGAATCAACCCGAATGGAATGGAATTAACGAATGGAATGGAATCAAAACGAATGGAATGGAATGGAATGGAATGGAATGGAATGGAATGGAATCAAGCCGAATGGAATGGAATGGAATGGAATCATCCCGAATGGAATGGAATGGAATGAAATGGAATGGAATGGAATGGAATAAACCCTAATGGAATGGAATGGAATGGAATCAACCCGAATGGAATGGAATGGAATGCAATAGAATGGAATGGAATCAACACGAATGGAATGGAATGGAATGGAATGGAATGGAATGGAATGGAATGGAATGGAATGGAATCAACCCGAATGGAATGGAATGGAATAGAATGAAATGGAATAGAATGGAATAGAATCACCCCGAAAGGAATGGAATGGAATGGAATGGAATGGAATGGAGTCAACCAAAATGGAATGGAATGGCATGGAATGGAATGGAATGGAATGGAATGGAATGAACCCAAATGGAATGGAATGGAATGGAATAAACACAAATGGAATGGAATGCAATGGAATGGAATGGAATGGAATCAAATCGAATGGAATGGAATGGAATGGAATGGAATGGAATGGAATGGAATGGAGTTAACCCAAATGGAATGGAACGGAATGGAATGGAAAGGAATGGAATGGAATCAACCCGAATGGAATGGAATGGAATGGAATGGAATAGAATCACTCCGAAAGCAATAGAGTGGAATGGAATGGATAGGAATGGAATGGAATGGAATGACTTGGAATCAACTCGAATGGAATGGAATGGAATGGAATGGAATGGATTCAACCTGAATGGAATAGAATGGAATGGCATGGCATGGAATGGAGTGGAATGGAATGGAATGGAATGGAATCAACACGAATGGAATGGAATAGAATGTAATGGAATGGCATGGAATGGAATGGAATGGCATGGAATGGAATGGAAGGGAATGGAATGGAATCAACCCGAATGGAATGGAATGGAATGGAACGGAATGCAATGGAATGGAGTCAACCCGAAAGGAATGGAACGGAATGGAAAGGAATGGAATGGAATGGAATGGAATCAATCCGAATGGAATGGAATGGCATGGAATGGGTTTGAACGGAATCAACCCGAATGGAATGGATTGGAATGGAATGGATGCAACACGAATGGAATGGAATGGAATGGAATGGAATGGAATGGAATGGAATCAACCCGAATGGAATGGAATGGAATGGAATGGAATGGAATGGAATGGAATGGAATGGAGTCAACCCGAAAGGAACGGAACGGAATGAAATGGAATGGAATCAATCCGAATGGAATGGAATGGAATGGAATGGCATGTAATCAACCCGAATGGAATATAATGGAATCAACCCGAGTGGAATTGAATGGAATGGAATGGAAATAATCCGAATGGAATGGAATGGAATGGAATGGAATCAACCCGATTGGAATGGAATGGAATGGAATGGAATGGAATGGAATGGAATGGAATGGAATGGAATGGAATGGAATGCAATGGAGTTAACCGAAATGGAATGGAATGGAATGGAATGGAGTGGAATGGAATGGAATGGAATGGAAAAGAATCACCCCAAAAGGAATGGAGTGGAATGGAATGGAACGGAATGGAATGGAATAAAATGATTTGGAATCAACCCGAATGGAATGGAATGGAATGGAATGGAATGGAATGGAATGCAATGGAGTCAATCTCAAAGGAATGGAATGGAATGGAATGGAATGGAATGGAATGAAATGGAATAGAATGGAATAGAATCACCACGAAAGGAATGGAATGGAATGGAATGGCATGGAATGGATTGGAACGGAATCAACACGAATGGAATGGATTGGAATGGAATGGATGTAACACGAATGGAATGGAATGGAATGGAATGGAATGGAATCAACCCGAATGGAATGGAATGGAAAGGAATGGAGTCAACCCGAAAGGAATGGAACGGAATGGAATGGAATGGAATGGAATGGAATCAATCCGAATGGAATGGAATGGAATGAAATGGAATGGAATGGAATCAACCCGAATGGAATATAATGGAATCACCCCGAGTGGAATTGAATGGAATGGAATGGAATCAACGAGAAAGGAATCGAATGAAATGGAATGGAGTGGAATGGAATTGAATGGAATGGAATCAACCCGAATGAAATGGAATGGAATGGAATGGAATCAAAACGAATGGAATGGAATGGAAAGGAATCTAGCCGAATGGAATGGAATGGAATGGAATCATCCCGAATGGAATGGAATGGACTCAAATGGAATGGAATGGAATGGAATGGAATGGAATGGAATGGAATCAACCAGAATGGAATGGAATGGAAGTCAATTGAATGGAATGGAATCAACCCGAATGGAGTGGAATGGAATGGAATGGAATCAACCCGAATGGAATGGAATGGAATAGAATGAAATGGAATAGAATGGAATAGAATCACCCCGAAAGGAATGGAATGGAATGGAATGGAATGGAATGCAATGGAAAAACCCGACTGAAATGGAATGGCATGGAATGGAATGGAATGGAATGGAATGCAATCAACACAAAAGGAATGGAATGTAATGTAATGGAATGGATTGGAATCAACACGAATGGCATGGAATGGAATGGAATGGAATGGAATGGAATGGAATGGAATGGAATGGAATCAACCCGATTGGAATGGAATGGAATGGAATGGAAGGGAATGGAATGGAATGGAGTTAACCCAAATGGAATGGAATGGAATGGAATGGAGTGGAAGGGAATGGAATGGATTGGAATCAACCCGAATGGAATGGAATGGAATGGAATGGAATGGAATAGAATCACCCCGAAAGGAATGGAGTGGAATGGAATGGAACGGAATGGAATGGAATAGAATGATTTGGAATCAACCCGAATGGAATGGAATGGAATCAACCCGAATGGAATATAATGGTATGGAATGGAATTGAATGGAATGGAATGGAATGGAGTCAACCTGAAAGGAATGGAATGGAATGGAATGGAATGGAATGGAATGGAATCAATCGGAAAGGAAGGGAATGGAATGGAATGGAATGGAATGGAATGGAATCAACACGAATGGAGTGGAATGGAATGGAATGGAATCAACGAGAATGAAATGGAATGGAATGGAATGGAGTGGAATGGAATTGAATGCAATGGAATCAACCCGAATGGAATGGAATTTAATGGAATGGAATCAAAACGAATGGAATGGAATGGAATGGAATGGAATGGAATGGAATGGAATGGAATGGAAAGGAATCAAGCCGAATGGAATGGAATGGAATGGAATCAACCCGAATGGAATGGAATGGAATGCAATTGAATGGAATGGAATCAACACGAATGGAATGGAATGGAATGGAATGGAATGGAATGGAATGGAATGGAATGGAATGGAATCAACCCGAATGGAATGGAATGGAATAGAATGAAATGGAATAGAATGGAATAGAATCACCCCGAAAGGAATGGAATGGAATGGAATGGAATGGAATCAACCAGAATGGAATGGAATGGCATGGAATGGAATGGAATGGAATGGAATGAACCCAAATGGAAGGGAATGGAATGGAATCAACACGAATGGAATGGAATGCAATGGAATGGAATGGAATGGAATCAAATCGAATGGAATGGAATGGAATGGAATGGAGTGGAGTGGAATGGAAAGGAATGGAATCAACCCGATTGGAATGGAATGGAATAGAATGGAATGCAAAGGAATGGATTGGAATGGAGTTAACCCAAATGGAATGGAACGGAATGGAATGGAACGGAATGGAATGGAATCAAACCGAATGGAATGGAATGGAATGGAATGGAATGGAATGGAATAGAATCACCTTGAAAGGAATAGAGTGGAATGGAAAGCAAAGGAATGGAATTGAATGGAATGACTTGAAATCAACTCGAATGGGATGCAATGGAATGGAATGGAATGGATTCAACCTGAATGGAATAGAATGGAAAGGAATGGCATGGAATGGAGTGGAATGGAATGGAATGGAATGGAATCAACACGAATGGAATGGAATGGAATGGAATAGAAAGGAATGGCATGGCATGGAATGGAATGGAATGGAGTCAACCCGAAAGGAATGGAACGGAATGGAATGAAATGGAATGGAATGGAATGAATCCGAATGGAATGGAATGGAATGGAATGGAATGGAATGGAATCAACGAGAAAGGAATCGAATGAAATGGAATGGAGTGGAATGGAAATGAATGGAATGGAATCAACCCGAATGAAATGGAATGGAATGGAATGGAATCAAAACGAATGGAATGGAAAGGAATGGAATGGAATGGAATGGAATCAAGCCGAATGGAATGGAATGGAATGGAATCATCCCGAATGCAATGGAATGAAATCAAATGGAACGGAATAGAATGGAATGGAATGGAATCAACCAGAATGGAATGGAATGGAATGCAATTGAATGGAATGGAATCAACCCGAATGGAGTGGAATGGAATAGAATGGTAAAAACCCGACTGAAAAGAATGGCATGGAATGGAATGGAATGGAATGGAATGCAATCAACACAATAGGAATGTAATGTAATGGAATGGAATGGAATGGAATCAACACGAATGGCATGGAATGGAATGGAATGGAATGGAATGGAATGGAATGGAATCAACCCGATTGGAATTGAAAGGAATGGAATGGAATGGAGTTAACCCAAATGGAATGGAATGGAATGGAATGGAGTGGAAGGGAATGGAATGGAATGGAATCAACCCGAATGGAATGGAATGGGATGGAATGGAATGGAATGGAATAGAATCACCCCGAAAGGAATGGAGAGGAATGGAATGGAACGGAATGGAATGGAATAGAATGATTTGGAATCAACAAGAATGGAATGGAATGGAATGGAATGGAATGGAATGGAATGGAATCAACCCGAATGGAACATAATGGTTTGGAATGGAATTGAATGGAATGGAATGGAATGGAATCAACCTGAAAGGAATGGAATGGAATGGAATGGAATGGAATGGAATGGAATCAATCCGAATGGAATGGAATGGAATGGAATGGAATGGAATGCAATGGAATGGAATCAACCCGAATGGAATGGAATGGAATGGAATGGAATGGAATCAACCAGAATAGAATATAATGGAATCAACCCGAGTGGAATTGAATGGAATGCAATGGAAATAACCCGAATGGAATGGAATGTAATGGAATGGAATCCACGAGAATGAAATGGAATGGAATGGAATGGAGTGGAATGGAATTGAATGGAATGGAATCAACAAGAATGGAATGGAATTTAATGGAATGGAATCAAAACGAATGGAATGGAATGGAATGGAATGGAATGGAATGGAATGGAAAGGAATCAAGCCAAATGGAATGGAATGGAATGGAATCATCCCGAATGGAATGGAATGGAATGAAATGGAATGGAATGGAATGGAATGGAATGAACCCGAATGGAATGGAATGGAATGGAATCAAACCGAATGGAATGGAATGGAATGGAATGGAATGGAATGGAATGGAATGGAATGGAATGGAGTGGAATGGAAAGGAATGGAATCAACCCGATTGGAATGGAATGGAATGGAATGGAATGGAATGGAATGGAATGGAATGGAATGGAATGGATTCAACCTGAATGGAATAGAATGGAATGGAATGGCATGGAATGGAGTGGAATGGAATGGAATGGAATGGAATCAACACGAATGGAATGGAATGGAATGGAATGGAATGGAATGGAATGGAATGGAATGGAAAGGAATGGAGTTAACCCAAATGGAATGGAACGGAATGGAATGGAACGGAATGGAATAGAATCACCCCGAATGGAATGGAATGGAATGGAATTGAATGGCATAGAATCACCCCGAAAGGAATAGAGAGGAATGGAATGGAACGGAATGGAATGGAATGGAATGACTTGGAATCAACTCGAATGGAATGGAATGGAATGGAATGGAATGGAATGGAATGGATTCAACCTGAATGGAATAGAATGGAATGGAATGGCATGGAATGGGATGGAATGGAATGGAATGGAATCAACCCGAATGGAATGGAATGGAATGGAATGGAATCAACCAGAATAGAATATAATGGAATCAACCCAGGTGGAATTGAATGGAATGCAATGGAAATAACACGAATGGAATGGAATGTAATGGAATGGAATCAACGAGAATGAATGGAATGGAATGGAATGGAGTGGAATGGAATTGAATGGAATGGAATCAACAAGAATGGAATGGAATTTAATGGAATGGAATCAAAACGAATGGAATGGAATGGAATGGAATGGAATGGAATGGAATGGAAAGGAATCAAGCCAAATGGAATGGAATGGAATGGAATCATCCCGAATGGAATGGAATGGAATGAAATGGAATGGAATGCAATGGAATGGAATGAACCCGAATGGAATGGAATGGAATGGAATCAACCCGAATGGAATGGAATGGAATGGAATGGAATGGAATGAACCCGAATGGAATGGAATGGAATGGAATCAACACGAATGGAATGGAATGGAATGGAATGGAATGGAATGGAATGGAATGGTATGGAATCAACCCGAATGGAATAGAATGGAATAGAATGAAATGGAATAGAATGGAATAGAATCACCCCGAAAGGAAAGGAATGGAAAGGAATGGAATGGAATGGAGTCAACCCGAATGGAATGGAATTGCATGGAATGGAATGGAATGGAATGGAATGGAATCAACCCAAATGGAATGGAATGGAATGGAATCAACACGAATGGAATGGAATGCAATGGAATGGAATGGAATGGAATCAAACCGAATGGAATGGAATGGAATGGAATGGAATGGAATGGAATGGAATGGAATGGAAAGGAATGGAATCAACCCGATTGGAATGGAATGGAATGGAATGGAATGGAATGGAATGGAATGGAATGGATTCAACCTGAATGGAATAGAATGGAATGGAATGGCATGGAATGGAGTGGAATGGAATGGAATGGAATGGAATCAACACGAATGGAATGGAATGGAATTGAATGGAATGAAATGGAATGGAATGGAATGGAGTTAACACAAATGGAATGGAACGGAATGGAATGGAACGGAATGGAATAGAATCACCCTGAATGGAATGGAATGGAATGGAATGGAATGGAATGGAATAGAATCACCCCGAAAGGAATAGACTGGAATGCAATGGAACGGAATGCAATGGAATGGAATGACTTGGAATCAACTCGAATGGAATGGAATGGAATGGAATGGAATGGATTCAACCTGAATGGAATAGAATGGAATGGAATGGCATGGAATGGAATGGAATGGAATGGAATGGAATCAACCCGAATGGAATGGAATGGAATGGAACGGAATGCAATGGAAAGGAGTCAACCCGAAAGGAATGGAACGGAATGGAAAGGAATGGAATGGAGTGGAATGGAATCAATCCGAATGGAATGGAATGGCATGGAATGGATTGGAACGGAATCAACACGAATGGAATGGATTGGAATGGAATGGATGTAACATGAATGGAATGGAATGGAATGGAATGGAATGGAATGGAATCAACCCGAATGGAATGGAATGGAATGGAATGCAATGGAATGGAGTCAACCCGAAAGGAATGGAACGGAATGGAAAGGAATGGAATGGAATGGAATGGAAACAATCCGAATGGAATGGAATGGCATGGAATGGAGTGGAATGGAAAGGAATGGAATCAACCCGATTGGAATGGAATGGAATGGAATGGAATGGAGTTAACCCAAATGGAATGGAACGGAATGGAATGGAACAGAATGGAATGGAATCAACCCGAATGGAATGGAATGGAATGGAATGGAATAGAATCACCTCGAAAGGAATAGAGTGGAATGGAATGGAACGGAATGGAATGGAATGGAATGACTTGGAATCAGCTCGAATGGAATGGAATGGAATGGAATGGAATGGATTCAACCTGAATGGAATAGAATGGAATGGAATGGCATGGAATGGAGTGGAATGGAATGGAATGGAATCAACCCGAATGGAATGGAATGGAATGGAACGGAATGGAATGGAATGGAATCAACCCGAACGGAATGGAATGGAATGCAATAGAATGGAATGGAATGGCATGGAATGGAATGGAATGGAATGGAATGGAATGGAATCAACCCGAATGGAATGGAATGGAATTAACGGAATGCAATGGAATGGAGTCAACCCGAAAGGAATGGAACGGAATGGAAAGGAATGGAATGGAATGGAATGGAATCAATCCGAATGGAATGGAATGGCATGGAATGGATTGGAACGGAATCAACCCGAATGGAATGGATTGGAATGGAATGGATGTAACACGAATGGAATGGAATGGAATGGAATGGAATCAACCCGAAGGGAATGGAATGGAATGGAATGGAATGGAATGGAATGGAATGGAGTCAACCCGAAAGGAATGGAACGGAATGGAATGGAATGGAATGGAATGGAATCAATCCGAATGGAATGGAATGGAATGGAATTGAATGGAATCAACCCGAATGGAATATAATGGAATCAACCCGAGTGGAATTGAATGGAATGGAATGGAATCAACGAGAAAGGAATCCAATGAAATGGAATGGAGTGGAATGGAATTGAATGGAATGGAATAAACCCGAATGAAATGGAATGGAATGGAATGGAATCAAAACGAATGGAATGGAAAGGAATGGAAAGGAATGGAACGGAATCAAGCCGAATGGAATGGAATGGAATGGAATCATCCCGAATGGAATGGAATGGAATCAAATGGAACGGAATGGAATGGAATGGAATGGAATGGAATGGAATCAACCAGAATGGAATGGAATGGAATGCAATTGAATGGAATGGAATCAACCCGAATGGAGTGGAATGGAATAGAATGGTAAAAACCCGACTGAAAAGAATGGCATGGAATGGAATGGAATGGAATGGAATGCAATCAACACAATAGGAATGTAATGTAATGGAATGGAATCAACACGAATGGCATGGAATGGAATGGAATGGAATGGAATGGAATGGAATGGAATGGAATCAACCCGATTGGAATGGAATGGAATGGAATGGAATGGAGTTAACCCAAATGGAATGGAATGGAATGGAATGGAGTGGAAGGGAATGGAATGGAATGGACTCAACCCGAATGGAATGGAATGGGATGGAATGGAATGGAATGGAATAGAATCACCCCGAAAGGAATGGAGTGGAATGGAATGGAACGGAATGGAATGGAATAGAATGATTTGGAATCAACAAGAATGGAATGGAATGGAATGGAATGGAATCAACCCGAACGGAACATAATGGTATGGAATGGAATTGAATGGAATGGAATGGAATGGAGTCAACCTGAAAGGAATGGAATGGAATGGAATGAAATGGAATCAATCCGAATGGAATGAAATGGAATGGAATGGAATGGAATGGAATGGAATCAACCCGAATGGAATGGAATGGAATGGAATGGAATGGAATGAACCCGAATAGAATGGAATGGAATGGAATCAACCCGAATGGAATGGAATGGAATGCAAATGAATGGAATGGAAACAACACGAATGGAATGGAATGGAATGGAATGGAATCGAATGGAATGGAATGGAATCAACCAGAATGGAAAGGAATGGAATAGAATGAAATGGAATGGAATGGAATAGAATCACCCCGAAAGGAAAGGAATGGAAAGGAATGGAATGGAATGGAGTCAACCCGAATGGAATGGAATTGCATGGAATGGAATGGAATGGAATGGAATGGAATCAACCCAAATGGAATGGAATGGAATGGAATCAACACGAATGGAATGGAATGCAATGGAATGGAATGGAATGGAATCAAATCGAAAGGAATGGAATGGTATGGAATGGAATGGAATGGAGTGGAATGGAAAGGAATGGAATCAACCCGATTGGAATGGAATGGAATGGAATGGAATGGAATGGAACGGAATGGAATGGAATGGAATGGAATGGAGTTAACCCAAATGGAATGGAACGGAATGGAATGGAACGGAATGGAATGGAATCAACCCAAAAGGAATGGAATGGAAAGGAATGGAATAGAATAGAATCACTCCGAAAGGAATAGAATGGAATGGAATGGAAAGGAATGGAATGGAATGGAATGACTTGGAATCAACTCGAATGGAATGGAATGGAATGCAATGGAATGGAATGGAATCAACCCGAATGGAATATAATGGAATCAACCCGAGTGGAATTGAATGGAATGGAATGGAATCAACGAGAAAGGAATCGAATGAAATGGAATGGAGTGGAATGGAATTGAATGGAATGGAATAAACCCGAATGAAATGGAATGGAATGGAATGGAATCAAAACGAATGGAATGGAAAGGAATGGAAAGGAATGGAACGGAATCAAGCCGAATGGAATGGAATGGAATGGAATCATCCCGAATGGAATGGAATGGAATCAAATGGAACGGAATGGAATGGAATGGAATGGAATGGAATGGAATCAACCAGAATGGAATGGAATGGAATGCAATTGAATGGAATGGAATCAACCCGAATGGAGTGGAATGGAATAGAATGGTAAAAACCCGACTGAAAAGAATGGCATGGAATGGAATGGAATGGAATGGAATGCAATCAACACAATAGGAATGTAATGGAATGTAATGGAATGGAATGGAATCAACACGAATGGCATGGAATGGAAGGGAATGGAATGGAATGGAATGGAATGGAATGGAATCAACCCGATTGGAATGGAATGGAATGGAATGGAATGGAATGGAGTTAACCCAAATGGAATGGAATGGAATGGAATGGAGTGGAAGGGAATGGAATGGAATGGACTCAACCCGAATGGAATGGAATGGGATGGAATGGAATGGAATGGAATAGAATCACCCCGAAAGGAATGGAGTGGAATGGAATGGAACGGAATGGAATGGAATAGAATGATTTGGAATCAACAAGAATGGAATGGAATGGAATGGAATGGAATCAACCCGAACGGAACATAATGGTATGGAATGGAATTGAATGGAATGGAATGGAATGGAGTCAACCTGAAAGGAATGGAATGGAATGGAATGAAATGGAATCAATCCGAATGGAATGAAATGGAATGGAATGGAATGGAATGGAATGGAATCAACCCGAATGGAATGGAATGGAATGGAATGGAATGGAATGAACCCGAATAGAATGGAATGGAATGGAATCAACCCGAATGGAATGGAATGGAATGCAAATGAATGGAATGGAATCAACACGAATGGAATGGAATGGAATGGAATGGAATGGAATGGAATCAACCAGAATGGAATGGAATGGAATAGAATGAAATGGAATGGAATGGAATAGAATCACCCCGAAAGGAAAGGAATGGAAAGGAATGGAATGGAATGGAGTCAACCCGAATGGAATGGAATTGCATGGAATGGAATGGAATGGAATGGAATGGAATCAACCCAAATGGAATGGAATGGAATGGAATCAACACGAATGGAATGGAATGCAATGGAATGGAATGGAATGGAATCAAATCGAAAGGAATGGAATGGTATGGAATGGAATGGAATGGAGTGGAATGGAAAGGAATGGAATCAACCCGATTGGAATGGAATGGAATGGAATGGAATGGAATGGAATGGAATGGAATGGAATGGAGTTAACCCAAATGGAATGGAACGGAATGGAATGGAACGGAATGGAATGGAATCAACCCGAAAGGAATGGAATGGAAAGGAATGGAATGGAATAGAATCACTCCGAAAGGAATAGAGTGGAATGGAATGGAAAGGAATGGAATGGAATGGAATGACTTGGAATCAACTCGAATGGAATGGAATGGAATGGAATGGAATGGAATGGATTCAACCTGAATGGAATAGAATGGAATGGAATGGCATGGAATGGAGTGGAATGGAATGGAATGGAATGGAAACAACACGAATGGAATGGAATGGAATGGAATAGAATGGAATGGAATGGCATGGAATGGAATGGAATGGCATGGAATGGAATGGAAGGGAATGGAATGGAATCAACCCGAATGGAATGGACTGGAATGGAACGGAATGCAATGGAATGGAGTCAACCCGAAAGGAATGGAACGGAATGGAAAGGAATGGAATGGAATGGAATCAATCAGAATGGAATGGAATGGCATGGAATGGATTGGAACGGAATCAACCCGAATGGAATGGATTGGAATGGAATGGATGTAACACGAATGGAATGGAATGGAATGAAATGGAATGGAATCAACCCGAATGGAATGGAATGGAATGGAATGGAGTCAACCCGAAAGGAATGGAACGGAATGTAATGGAATGGAATCAATAAGAATGGAATGGAATGGAATGGAATGGAATGGCATGTAATCAACCCGAATGGAATATAATGGAATGAACCCGAGTGGAGTTGAATGGAATGGAATGGAAATAATCCGAATGGAATGGAATTGAATGGGATGGAATCAACCCGATTGGAATGGAATGGAATGGAATGGAATGGAATGGAATGGAATGCAATGGAGTTAACCCAAATGGAATGGAATGGAATGGAATGGAGTGGAATGGAATGGAATGGAATGGAAAAGAATCGACCCGAAAGGAATGGAGTGGAATGGAATGGAACGGAATGGAATGGAATAAAATGATTTGGAATCAACCAGAATGGAATGGACTGGAATGGAATGAAATGGAATGGAATGGAATGGAGTCAACCCGAAAGGAATGGAATGGAATGGAATGGAATGGAATGGAATCAATCGGAATGGAATGGAATGGAATGGAATGAAATGGAATAGAATGGAATAGAATCACCACGAAAGGAATGGAAAGGAATGGAATGGAATGGAGTGGAATGGAATAAACCCGAATGGAATGGAATGGAATGGAATGGAATGGAATGGAATGGAATCAACCCAAATGGTAAGGAATGGAATGGAAAGAATAAAAACGAATGGAATGGAATGGAATGGAAAGGAATGGAATGGAATCAAGCCGAATGGAATAGAATGGAATGGAATGGAATGGAATGGAATGGAATGGAATGGAGTCAACCCGAAAGGAATGGAACGGAATGGAATGGAATGGAATGGAATCAATCCGTATGGAATGGAATGGAATGGAATGGAATCAACGAGAAAGGAATCGAATGAAATGGAATGGAGTGGAATGGAATTGAATGGAATGGAATCAACCCGAATGAAATGGAATGGAATGGAATGGAATCAAAACGAATGGAATGGAATGGAATGGAAAGGAATGGAGTGGAATCAAGCCGAATGGAATGGAATGGAATGGAATCATCCCGAATGGAATGGAATGGAATCAAATGGAATGGAATGGAATGGAATGGAATGGAATGGAATGGAATGAAATCAACCAGAATGGAATGGAATGGAATGCAATTGAATGGAATGGAATCAACCCGAATGGAGTGGAATGGAATGGAATGGAATCAACCCGAATGGAATGGAATGGAATAGAATGAAATGGAATAGAATGGAATAGAATCACCCAGAAAGGAATTGAATGGAATGGAATGAAATGCAATGGAAAAAACCCGACTGAAATGGAATGGCATAGAATGGAATGGAATGGAATGGAATGGAATGCAATCAACACAAAAGGAATGGAATGGAATGGAATGGAATGGAATGGAATGGAATGGAATCAACCCGATTGGAATGGAATGGAATGGAATGGAATGGAGTTAACCCAAATGGAATGGAATGGAATGGAATGGAGTGGAAGGGAATGGAATGGAATGGAATCAACCCGAATGGAATGGAATGGAATGGAATGGAATGGAATGGAATGGAATGGAATAGAATCACCCCGAAAGGAATGGAGTGGAATGGAATGGAATAGAATGATTTGGAATCAAGCCGAATGGAATGGAATGGAATGGAATGGAATCAACCCGAATGGAATATAATGGTATGGAATGGAATGGAATGGAATGGAGTCAACCTGAAAGGAATGGAATGGAATGGAATGGAATGGAATGGAATGGAATCAATCCGAAAGGAATGGAATGGAATGGAATGGAATGGAATGGAATGGAATGGAATCAACACGAATGGAATGGAATGGAATGGAATCAAGCAGAATAGAATATAATGGAATGACCCCGAGTGGAATTGAAAGGAATGGAATGGAAATAACCCGAATGGAATGGAATGTAATGGAATGGAATCAACGAGAATGAAATGGAATGGAATGGAATGGAGTGGAATGGAATTGAATGGAATGGAATCAACCCGAATGGAATGGAATTTAATGGAATGGAATCAAAACGAATGGAATGGAATGGAATGGAATGGAATGGAAAGGAATCAAGCCGAATGGAATGCAATGGAATGGAATCAACCCGAATGGAATGGAATGGAATAGAATGAAATGGAATAGAATGGAATAGAATCACCGCGAAAGGAATGGAATGGAATGGAATGGAGTCAACCCGAATGGAATGGAATGGCATGGAATGGAATGCAATGGAATGGAATGAACCCAAATGGAATGGAATGGAATGTAATCAACACGAAAGGAATGGAATGCAATGGAATGGAAAGGAATGGAATCAAATCGAATGGAATGGAATGGAATGGAATGGAATGGAGTGGAATGGAAAGGAATGGAATCAACCCGATTGGAATGGAATTGAATGGAATGGAATGGAATGGAATGGATTGGAATGAAGTTAACCCAAATGGAATGGAACGGAATGGAATGGAACGGAATGGAATGGAATCAAACCGAAAGAATTGGAATGGAATGGAATGGAATGGAATGGAATAGAATCACCCCGAAAGGAATAGAGTGGGATGGAATGGAAAGGAATGGAATGGAATGGAATGACTTGGAATCAACTCGAATGGAATGGAATGGAATGGAATGGAATGGATTCAACCTGAATGGAATAGAATGGAATGGAATGGCATGGAATGGAGTGGAATGGAATGGAATGGAATGGAATCAACACGAATGGAATGGAATGGAATGGAATATAATGGAATGGAATGGCATGGAATGGAATGGAAGGGAATGGAATGGAATCAATCCGAATGGAATGGAATGGAATGGAACGGAATGCAATGGAATGGAGTCAACCCGAAAGGAATGGAACGGAATTGAAAGGAATGGAATGGAATGGAATGGAATCAATCCGAATGGAATGGAATGGCATGGAATGGAGTGGAATGGAAAGGAATGGAATCAACCCGAATGGAATGGAATGGAATGGAATGGAATGGAATGGAGTTAACCCAAATGGAATGGAACGGAATGGAATGGAACGGAATGGAATGGAATCAACCAAAATGGAATGGAATGGAATGGAATGGAATGGAATGGAATGGAATGGAATTGAATGGAACGGAATAGAATCACCCCGAAAGGAATAGAGTGGAATGGAATGGAACGGAATGGAATGGAATGGAATGACTTGGAATCAACTCGAACGGAATGGAATGGAATGGAATGGAATGGATTCAACCTGGATGGAATAGAATGGAATGGAATGGCATGGAATGGAGTGGAATGGAATGGAATGGATTCAACCCGAATGGAATGGAATGGAATGGAACGGAATGGAGTGGAATGGAATCAACCCGAATGGAATGGAATGGAATGCAATAGAATGGAATGGAATGGCATGGAATGGAATGGAATGGAATGCAATCAATCCGAATGGAATGGAATGGCATGGAATGGATTGGAACGGAATCAACCCGAATGGAATGGATTGGAATGGAATGGATGTAACACGAATGGAATGCAATGGAATGGAATGGAATCAACCCGAATGGAATGGAATGGAATGGAATGGAATGGAATGGAATGGAGTCAACCCGAAAGGAATGGAACGGAATGGAATGGAATGGAATGGAATCAATCCGTATGGAATGGAATGGAATGGAATGGAATCAACGAGAAAGGAATCGAATGAAATGGAATGAAGTGGAATGGAATGGAATGGAATGGAATCTACCCGAATGAAATGGAATGGAATGGAATGGAATCAAAACGAATGGAATGGAATGGAATGGAAAGGAATGGAATGGAATCAAGCCGAATGGAATGGAATGGAATGGAAACATCCCGAATGGAATGGAATGGAATCAAGTTGAATGGAATGGAATGGAATGGAATGGAATGAAATCAACCAGAATGGAATGGAATGGAATGCAATTGAATGGAATGGAATCAACCCGAATGGAGTGGAATGGAATGGAATGGAATCAACCCGAATGGAATGGAATGGAATAGAATGAAATGGAATAGAATGGAATAGAATCACCCAGAAAAGAATGGAATGGAATGGAATGGAATGCAATGGAAAAAACCCGACTGAAATGGAATGGCATAGAATGGAATGGAATGGAATGGAATGCAATCAACACAAAAGGAATGTAATGTAATGTAATGTAATGGAATGGAATCAACACGAATGGCATGGAATGGAATGGAATGGAATGGAATGGAATGGAATGGAATCAACCCGATTGGAATGGAATGGAATGGAATGGAATGGAATGGAGTTAACACAAATGGAAAGGAATGGAATGGAATGGAATCAACCCGAATGGAATGGAATGGAATGGATGTAACACGAATGGAATTGAATGGAATGGAATGGAATGGAATCAATCCGAATGGAATGGAATGGCATGGAATGGAGTGGAATGGAAAGGAATGGAATCCACCCGAATGGAATGGAATGGAATGGAATGGAATGGAATGGAGTTAACCCAAATGGAATGGAACGGAATGGAATGGAACGGAATGGAAGGGAATCAACCCGAATGGAATGGAAAGGAATGGAATGGAATGGAATGGAATGGAATAGAATCACCTCGAAAGGAATAGTGTGGAATGGAATGGAACGGAATGAAATGGAATGGAATGACTTGGAATCAACTCGAATGGAATGGAATGGAATGGAATGGAACGGAATGGATGTAACACGAATGGAATAGAATGGAATGGAATGGCATGGAATGGAGTGGAATGGAATGGAATGGAATCAACCCGAATGGAATGGAATGGAATGGAACGGAATGGAATGGAATGGAATCAACACGAATGGAATGGAATGGAATGGAACGGAATGGAATGGAATGGAATCAACCCTAATGGAACGGAATGGAATGGAATGGAATGGAATTTAATGGAATGGAATGGAATGGAATGGAATGGAATGGAATGGAATCAACCCGAATGGAATGGAATGGAACGGAATGGAATGGAATGGAATGCAATGGAATGGAACCAACCCGAATGGAATGGAAAGGAATGGAATCAACCTGAATGGAATGGAATGGAGGGGAATGGAAGGGAATGGAATCAACCCGAATGGAAGTGAATGGAAATGATTGGAATGGAAAGGAATGGAATCAACACGAAACGAATGGAACGGAATGGAATGCAGTGGAATGGAGTGGAATCAACCGGAATGGAATGGAATGGAATGGAATGGAATGGAATGAAATGGAATCAACCGGAATGTAACGTAATGGAATGGAATGGAATGGAATGGAAAGGAATCAACTCGAATGGCATGGAATGGAATGGAATGGAATCACATGGCATGGAATGGAATGGAGTCAACCCGAACGGAATGGAATGGAATGCAGTGGAATGGAATGGAATCAACCCGAATGGAGTGGAATGCAATGGACTGGAATAGAATGGAATGGAATGGAATGGAATGGAACGGAATGGAATTAACACGAAAGGAATGGAATGCAATGGAAGGGAATGGAATGGAACACAATCGAACCGAAAAGAATGGAATGGAATGGAATGGAATGGAATGGAATCAACCCGAATGGAATGGAATGCAATGGCATGGAATGGAATGGATTGGAATGGAATGGAATGCAATGGAATCTACACGAATGGAATGGAATGGAATGGAATGGGATGGAATGGACTGGATTGGAATCAACCCGAATGGAATGGAATGGAATGGAATGGAATCAACCCGAATGGAATGGAATGGAATGGAGTGGAATGGAATCAACACGAATGGAATGGAATGGAATGGAATGGAATCAACCCGAATCTATTGGAATGGAAAGGAATGGAATGGAATGGAATCGAATGGAATGGAATCAATCCGAATGGATTGGAATGGAATGGAAAGGAATGGAATGGAATGGAATGGAATGGAATGCAATCAACCCGAATGGAAAGGAATGGAATGGAATGGAATCAACACGAATGGAATGGAATGGAATGCAATGGAATGGAATGGAATGGATGTAACACGAATGGAATGGAATGGAATGGAATGGAATCAACACGAATGGAATGGAATGGAATGGAACGGAATGCAATGGAATGGAGTCAAACCGAAAGGAATGGAACGGAATGGAATGGAATGGATTGGAATCAATCCGAATGGAATGGAATGGCATGGAATGGAATGGAATGGAATGGAATCAACCCGAATGGAATGGAATGGAATGGAATTGAATCAACCCGAATGGAATATAATGGAATCAACTCGAGTGGAATTGAATTTAATGAAATGGAAATAACCCGAATGGAACGGAATGGAATGGAGTGGAATCAACGAGAATTGAATCGAATGGAATGGAATGGAGTGGAATGGAATTGAATGGAATGGAATCAACCCGAATGGAGTGGAATGCAATGGAATGGAATGGAATGGAATGGAACGGAATGGAATGGAATCAACACGAAAGGAATGGAATGCAATGGAATGGAATGGAATGGAATATAATCGACCCGAAAGGAATGGAATGGAATGCAATGGAATGGAATGGAATGGAATCAACCCGAATGGAATGCAATGGAATGGAATGGAATCAAGACGAATGGAATCGAATGGAATGGGATGCAATGGAATGGAATCAACCCGAATGGAATGGAAAGGAATGTAATCAACCCGAATGGAATGGAAGGGAGGGGAATGGAAGGGAATGGAATCAACCCGAATTGAAGGGAAAGGAATGGAATGTAATGGAAAGGAATGGAATCAACACGAATGGAATGGAACGGAATGGAATGCAATGGAATGGAGTGGATTCAACCCGAATGGAATGGAATGGAATGCAATGGAATGGAATGGAATGGAATGGAATGGAATAAACCGGAATGAAATGTAATGGAATGGAATGGAATGGAATGGAATGGAATGGAATCAACTCGAATGGCATGGAATGGAATGGAATGGAACCATATGCATGGAATGGAATGGAATCAACCCGAACGGAATGGAATGAAATGCAATGGAATGGAAAGGAATCAACCCGAATGGAGTGGAATGCAATGGTATGGAATGGAATGGAATGGAATGGAACTGAACGGAATGGAATCAACACGAAAGGAATGGAATGCAATGGAATGGAATGGAATGGAACAGAATCGACCCGAAAAGAAAGGAATGGAATTGAATGGAATGGAATGGAAAGGAATTGAATGGAATGGAATCAACCCGAATGGAATGGAATGGAATGGAATGGAATGGAATCAACACGAATGCAATAGAATGGAATGGAATGGGATGGAATGGAATTGGATGGAATGGAATCCAGCCGAATGGAATGGAATGGAATGGAATCAATTCATATGTATTGGAATGGAATGGAATGGAATGGAATCAACCGGAATGGAATAGAATGGAATGGAATGACATGGAATGAAATGGAATGCAATGGAATCAACCCAAATGGAATGGAATGGAATGGAATCAACACGAATGGAATTTAATGGAAAGGAATGGAATGGAATCAATCCGAATGGAATGGAATGGAATGGAATGGAATCAACCCAAATGGAATGGAATGGAATGGAATGGAAGCAACACGAATGGAATGGAATGGAATGGAATGAATGGAATGGAATGGAATCAACCCGAATGGAATGGAATGGAATGGAACGGAATGGACAGGAATGGAATCAACCCGAATGGAATGGAATGGAATGGAATGGAAAGATATGGAATGGAATCAACCTGAATGGAATGGAATGGAATGGAATGGAATGGAATCAAAGCGAATGGAATTGAATGAAATGGAATCAACCCGAATGGAATGGAATGGAAAGGAAAGGAATGGAATGGAATGGAATGGAATGGAATCAATCCGAATGGAATCGAAAGGAATGGAATGGAATGGAATGGAATGGAGTCAACCCGAATGGAAAGGAATGGAATGGAATGGAATCAACCCGAATGGAATGGAAAGGAATGGAATGGAATGGAATGGAATGGATGTAACACGAACGGAATGGAATGGAATGGAATGGAATGGAGTCAACCCGAAAGCAATGGAACGGAATGGAATGGAGTGGAATGGAATGGAATGGAATCAATCCGAATGGAATGGAATGGAATGGAATGGAATGGAATGGAACGGAAAGGATTCAACCACAATGTAATGGAATGGAATGGAATGGAATCATCCCGAATGGAATATAATGGAATCAACCCGAGTGGAATTGAATGGAATGGAATGGAAATAACCTGAATGGAATGGAATGGAATGGAATGGAATCAACGAGAATGGAATCGAATGGAATGGAATGTAGTGAAATGGAATTGAATGGAATGGAATCAAGCCGAATGGAATGGAATGGAATGGAATCATCCCGAATGGAATGGAATGGAATCAGATGGAATGTAATGGAATGTAATGGAATAAAACCGAATGGAATGGAATGGAATAGAATGGAATGGAATCAATGCGAATGGAATGGAATGGAATGCAATTGAATGGAATGGAATCAACCAAAAAGGAATGGAATGGAATGGAATGGAATCAACCCGAATGGAATGGAATGGAATAGAATGAAATGGAATAGAATGGAATAGAATCACCCCGAAAGGAATGGAATGGAATGGAATGGAATGGAATGGAGTGGAATGGAATTAACCCGAATGGAATGGAATGGCATGGAATGGAATTGAATGGAATGGAATGGAATGGAAACAACCCGATTGGAATGGAATGGAATGGAATGGATTGGAATGGAATGGATTTAACCCAAATGGAATGGATTGGAATGGAATGGAGTTGAAGGGAATGGAATGGATTGGAATCAACCCAAATGGAATGGAATGGAATGGAATGGAATGGAATGGAATGGAATAGAGTCACCCCGAAACGAATGGAGTGGAATCGAATGAAACGGAATGGAATGGAATAGAATGATTTGGAATCAACACGAATGTAATGGAATGGAATGGAAAGGATTGGATGTAACACGAATGGAATGGAATGGAATGGAATGGAATGGAATGGAATCAACCCGAATGGAATGGAATGGAATGGAATGGAATGGAATGGAATGGAATGGAAAGGAATGGAATGGAGTCAACCTGAAATGAATGGAATGGAATGGAATGGAATGGAATGGAATCAAACAGAATGGAATGGAATGGAATGGAATGGAATGGAATGGAATCAACCCGATTGGAATGGAATGGAATGGAATGGAATGGAATGGAGTGGCATGCAATGCAATGGAGTTAACCGAAAAGGAATGGAATGGAATGGAGTGGAATGGAATGGAAAAGAATCACCCCGAAAGGAACGGAGTGGAATGGAATGGAACGGAATGGAATGGAATAGAATGATTTGGAATCAACCCGAATGGAATGGAATGGAATGGAATGGAATGGAATGGAATGGATGTAACACGAATGGAATGGAATGGAATGGAATGGAATCAACCCGAATGGAATGGAATGGAATGGAAAGGAATGGAATGGAATGGAATCAACACGAAAGGAATGGAATACAATGGAATGGAATGGAATGGAAGAGAATCGACCCGAAAAGAATGGAATGGAATTGAGTGGAATAGAATGGAATTGAATGGAATGGAATCAACCCGAATGGAATGGAAAGGAATGGAATCAACACGAATGGAATAGAATGGAATGGAATGGGATGTAATGGAATTGAATGGAATGGAATCCAGCCGAATGGAATGGAGTGGAATGGAATGGAATAAAGCCGAATGGAATGGAATGGAATGGAATGGAATGGAATCAACCCAAATGCAATGGAATGGAATGGAATCAACCCGAATGGAATATAATGTAATCAACCCGAGTGGAATTGAATGGAATGGAATTGAAAGAACCCGAATGGAATGGAATGGATTGGAATGGAATCAACGAGAATAGAATCGAATGGAATGGAATGGAGTGGAATGGAACTGAATGGAAAGGAATCAACCCGAATGGAATGGAATGGAATGGAATGGAATCAAAACGAATGGAATGGAATGGAATGGAATCAAAACGAATGGAATGGAATGGAATAGAAGGGAATGAAATCAAGCTGAATGGAATAGAACGGAATGGAATCATTCCGAATGGAATGGAATGGAATGAAATGGAATGGAATGGAATGGAATGGAATGGAATAGAATGGATTGGAATAAAACAGAATGGAATGGAATGGAATGGAATGCAATCAACCCGAATGGCATGGAATGGAATGGAATCATCCCGAATGTAATGGAATGGAATGAAATGGAATGGAATGGAATGGAATGGAATAGAATGGAATGGAATAAAACAGAATGGAATGGAATGGAATGGAATGCAATCAACCCGAATGGAATGGAATGGAATGCAATTGAATGGAATGGAATCAACCCGAATGGAAAGGAATGGAATGGAATGGAATGGAATGGAATGGAATCAAGTCATATGTAATGGAATGGAATGGAATGGAATGGAATGGAAGCAACACGAATGGAATGTACTGGAATGGAATGGAATGGAATGGAATCAACCCGAATGGAATGGAATGGAATGGAATGGAATGGAATGGAATGGAATGGACTGGAATGCAATCAACCAGAATGGAATGGAATGGAATGGAATGGAATCCACCCGAATGGAGTGGAATGGAATGGAATGGAATCAACCCGAATGGAATGGAATGGAATAGAATGAAATGGAATAGAATGGAATATAATCACCCAGAAAGGAATGGAATGGAATGGAATGGAATGCAATGGAAAAAACCCGACTGAAATGGAATGGCATAGAATGGAATGGAATGGAATGGAATGCAATCAACACAAAAGGAATGGAATGTAATGTAATGGAATGGAATGGAATCAACACGAATGGCATGGAATGGAATGGAATGGAATGGAATGGAATGGAATCAACCCGATTGGAATGGAATGGAATGGAATGCAATGGAATGGAGTTAACCCAAATGGAACGGAATGGAATGGAATGGAGTGGAAGGGAATGGAATGGAATGGAATCAACCTGAATGGATTGGAATGGAATGGAATGGAATGGAATGGAATGGAATAGAATCACCCCGAAAGGAATGGAGTGGAATGGAATGGAACGGAATGGAATTGAATAGAATGATTTGGAATCAACCCGAATGGAATGGAATGGAATGGAATGGAATCAACCCGAATGGAATATAATGGTATGGAATGGAATGGAATGGAATGGAGTCAACCTGAAAGGAATGGAATGGAATGGAATGGAATGGAATGGAATGGAATGGAATCAATCCGAAAGGAATGGAATGGAATGGAATGGAATGGAATGGAATGGAATGGAATGGAATCAACACGAATGGAATGGAATGGAATGGAATGGAATCGACCAGAATAGAATATAATGGAATGACCCTGAGTGGAATTGAAAGGAATGGAATGGAAATAACCCGAATGGAATGGAATGTAATGGAATGGAATCAACGAGAATGAAATGGAATGGAATGGAATGGAGTGGAATGGAATTGAATGGAATGGAATCAACCAGAATGGAATGGAATTTAATGGAATGGAATCAAAACGAATGGAATGGAATGGAATGGAATGGAATGGAATGGAATGGAATGGAATGGAAAGGAATCAAGCCGAATGGAATGGAAGGGAATGGAATCATCCCGAATGAAATGGAATGGAATGAAATGGAATGGAATGGAATGGAATAAACCCGAATGGAATGGAATGGAATGGAATGGAATGGAATGGAATGGAATGGAATGGAATGGAATGGAAAGGAATCAAGCCAAATGGAATGGAAGGGAATGGAATCATCCCGAATGAAATGGAATGGAATGAAATGGAATGGAATGGAATGGAATAAACCCGAATGGAATGGAATGGAATGGAATCAACCCGAATGGAATGGAATGGAATGCAATTGAATGGAATGGAATCAACACGAATGGAATGGAATGGAATGGAATGGAATGGAATGGAATGGAATGGAATGGAATCAACCCGAATGGAATGGAATGGAATAGAATGAAATGGAATAGAATGGAATAGAATCACCCCGAAAGGAATGGAATGGAATGGAATGGAATGGAATGGACCCAACCCGAATGGAATGGAATGGCATGGAATGGAATGCAATGGAATGGAATGAACCCAAATGGAATGGAATGGAATGGAATCAACACGAATGGAATGGAATGCAATGGAATGGAAAGGAATGGAATCAAATCGAATGGAATGGAATGGAATGGAATGGAATGGAGTGGAATGGAAAGGAATGGAATCAACCCGATTGGAATGGAATTGAATGGAATGGAATGGAATGGAATGGATTGGAATGAAGTTAACACAAATGGAATGGAACGGAATGGAATGGAACGGAATGGAATGGAATCAAACCGAAAGAATTGGAATGGAATGGAATGGAATGGAATGGAATAGAATCACCCCGAAAGGAATAGATTGGGATGGAATGGAAAGGAATGGAATGGAATGGAATGACTTGGAATCAACTCGAATGGAATGGAATGGAATGGAATGGAATGGATTCAACCTGAATGGAATAGAATGGAATGGAATGGCATGGAATGGAGTGGAATGGAATGGAATGGAATGGAATCAACACGAATGGAATGGAATGGAATGGAATAGAATGGAATGGAATGGCATGGAATGGAATGGAATGGCATGGAATGGAATGGAAGGGAATGGAATGGAATCAATCCGAATGGAATGGAATGGAATGGAACGGAATGCAATGGAATGGAGTCAACCCGAAAGGAATGGAACGGAATGGAAAGGAATGGAATGGAATGGAATGGAATGCAATGGAATCAATCCGAATGGAATGGAATGGCATGGAATGGAGTGGAATGGAAAGGAATGGAATCCACCCGAATGGAATGGAATGGAATGGAATGGAATGGAATGGAGTTAACCCAAATGGAATGGAACGGAATGGAATGGAACGGAATGGAAGGGAATCAACCCGAATGGAATGGAAAGGAATGGAATGGAATGGAATGGAATGGAATAGAATCCCCTCGAAAGGAATAGAGTGGATTGGAATGGAACGGAATGAAATGGAATGGAATGACTTGGAATCAACTCGAATGGAATGAAATGGAATGGAATGGAACGGAATGGATGTAACACGAATGGAATAGAATGGAATGGAATGGCATGGAATGGAGTGGAATGGAATGGAATGGAATCAACCCGAATGGAATGGAATGGAATGGAACGGAATGGAATGGAATGGAATCAACCCCAATGGAACGGAATGGAATGGAATGGAATGGAATTTAATGGAATGGAATGGAATGGAATCAACCCGAATGGAATGGAATGGAAAGGAATGGAATGGAATGGAATGCAATGGAATGGAACCAACCCGAATGGAAAGGAAAGGAATGGAATCAACCTGAATGGAATGGAATGGAGGGGAATGGAAGGGAATGGAATCAACCCGAATGGAAGTGAATGGAAATGATTGGAATGGAAAGGAATGGAATCAACACGAAACGAATGGAACGGAATGGAATGCAGTGGAATGGAGTGGAATCAACCGGAATGGAATGGAATGGAATGGAATGGAATGGAATGGAATGAAATGGAATCAACCGGAATGTAATGTAATGGAATGGAATGGAATGGAATGGAAAGGAATCAACTCGAATGGCATGGAATGGAATGGAATGGAATCACATGGCATGGAATGGAATGGAATCAACCCGAACGGAATGGAATGGAATGCAGTGGAATGGAATGGAATCAACCCGAATGGAGTGGAATGCAATGGACTGGAATAGAATGGAATGGAATGGAATGGAATGGAATGGAACGGAATGGAATCAACACGAAAGGAATGGAATGCAATGGAAGGGAATGGAATGGAACACAATCGAACCGAAAAGAATGGAATGGAATGGAATGGAATGGAATGGAATGGAATGGAATCAACCCGAATGGAATGGAATGCAATGGCATGGAATGGAATGGATTGGAATGGAAAGGAATGCAATGGAATCTACACGAATGGAATGGAATGGAATGGAATGGGATGGAATGGACTGGATTGGAATCAACCCGAATGGAATGGAATGGAATGGAATGGAATGGAATGGAATCAACCCGAATGGAATGGAATGGAATGGAGTGGAATGGAATCAACAAGAATGGAATGGAATGGAATGGAATGGAATGGAATCAACCCGAATCTATTGGAATGGAAAGGAATGGAATGGAATGGAATCGAATGGAATGGAATCAATCCGAATGGATTGGAATGGAATGGAAAGGAATGGAATGGAATGGAATGGAATGGAATGGAATGGAATGGAATGCAATCAACCCGAATGGAAAGGAATGGAATGGAATGGAATCAACACGAATGGAATGGAATGAAATGCAATGGAATGGAATGGAATGGATGTAACACGAATGGAATGGAATGGAATGGAATGGAATGGAATGGAATGGAATGGAATGGAATCAACCCGAATGGAATGGAATGGAATGGAACGGAATGCAATGGAATGGAGTCAAACCGAAAGCAATGGAACGGAATGGAATGGAATGGATTGGAATCAATCCGAATGGAATGGAATGGCATGGAATGGAATGGAATGGAATGGAATCAACCCGAATGGAATGGAATGGAATGGAATTGAGTCAACCCGAATGGAATATAATGGAATCAACTCGAGTGGAGTTGAATTTAATGGAATGGAAATAACCCGAATGGAACGGAATGGAATGGAGTGGAATCAACGAGAATTGAATCGAATGGAATGGAATGGAGTGGAATGGAATTGAATGGAATGGAATCAACCCGAATGGAGTGGAATGCAATGGAATGGAATGGAATGGAATGGAACGGAATGGAATGGAATCAACACGAAAGGAATGGAATGCAATGGAATGGAATGGAATGGAATATAATCGACCCGAAAGGAATGGAATGGAATGCAATGGAATGGAATGGAATGGAATCAACCCGAATGGAATGCAATGGAATGGAATGGAATCAAGACGAATGGAATCGAATGGAATGGGATGCAATGGAATGGAATCAACCCGAATGGAATGGAAAGGAATGTAATCAACCCGAATGGAATGGAAGGGAGGGGAATGGAAGGGAATGGAATCAACCCGAATTGAAGGGAAAGGAATGGAATGTAATGGAAAGGAATGGAATCAACACGAATGGAATGGAACGGAATGGAATGCAATGGAATGGAGTGGATACAACCCGAATGGAATGGAATGGAATGCAATGGAATGGAATGGAATGGAATGGAATGGAATGGAATGGAATAAACCGGAATGAAATGTAATGGAATGGAATGGAATGGAATGGAATGGAATGGAATCAACTCGAATGGCATGGAATGGAATGGAATGGAACCATATGCATGGAATGGAATGGAATCAACCCGAACGGAATGGAATGAAATGCAATGGAATGGAAAGGAATCAACCCGAATGGAGTGGAATGCAATGGTATGGAATGGAATGGAATGGAATGGAACTGAACGGAATGGAATCAACACGAAAGGAATGGAATGCAATGGAATGGAATGGAATGGAACAGAATCGACCCGAAAAGAAAGGAATGGAATTGAATGGAATGGAATGGAAAGGAATTGAATGGAATGGAATCAACCCGAATGGAATGGAATGGAATGGAATGGAATGGAATCAACACGAATGCAATAGAATGGAATGGAATGGGATGGAATGGAATTGGATGGAATGGAATCCAGCCGAATGGAATGGAATGGAATGGAATCAATTCATATGTATTGGAATGGAATGGAATGGAATGGAATCAACCGGAATGGAATAGAATGGAATGGAATGACATGGAATGAAATGGAATGCAATGGAATCAACCCAAATGGAATGGAATGGAATGGAATCAACACGAATGGAATTTAATGGAAAGGAATGGAATGGAATCAATCCGAATGGAATGGAATGGAATGGAATGGAATCAACCCAAATGGAATGGAATGGAATGGAATGGAAGCAACACGAATGGAATGGAATGGAATGGAATGAATGGAATGGAATGGAATCAACCCGAATGGAATGGAATGGAATGGAACGGAATGGACAGGAATGGAATCAACCCGAATGGAATGGAATGGAATGGAATGGAAAGATATGGAATGGAATCAACCTGAATGGAATGGAATGGAATGGAATGGAATGGAATCAAAGCGAATGGAATTGAATGAAATGGAATCAACCCGAATGGAATGGAATGGAAAGGAATGGAATGGAATGGAATGGAATGGAATCAATCCGAATGGAATCGAAAGGAATGGAATGGAATGGAATGGAATGGAGTCAACCCGAATGGAAAGGAATGGAATGGAATGGAATCAACCCGAATGGAATGGAAAGGAATGGAATGGAATGGAATGGAATGGATGTAACACGAACGGAATGGAATGGAATGGAATGGAATGGAGTCAACCCGAAAGCAATGGAACGGAATGGAATGGAATGGAATGGAATGGAATGGAATCAATCCGAATGGAATGGAATGGAATGGAATGGAATGGAATGGAATGGAACGGAAAGGATTCAACCACAATGTAATGGAATGGAATGGAATGGAATCATCCCGAATGGAATATAATGGAATCAACCCGAGTGGAATTGAATGGAATGGAATGGAAATAACCTGAATGGAATGGAATGGAATGGAATGGAATCAACGAGAATGGAATCGAATGGAATGGAATGTAGTGAAATGGAATTGAATGGAATGGAATCAAGCCGAATGGAATGGAATGGAATGGAATCATCCCGAATGGAATGGAATGGAATCAGATGGAATGTAATGGAATGTAATGGAATAAAACCGAATGGAATGGAATGGAATAGAATGGAATGGAATCAATGCGAATGGAATGGAATGGAATGCAATTGAATGGAATGGAATCAACCAAAAAGGAATGGAATGGAATGGAATGGAATCAACCCGAATGGAATGGAATGGAATAGAATGAAATGGAATAGAATGGAATAGAATCACCCCGAAAGGAATGGAATGGAATGGAATGGAATGGAATGGAGTGGAATGGAATTAACCCGAATGGAATGGAATGGCATGGAATGGAATTGAATGGAATGGAATGGAATGGAAACAACCCGATTGGAATGGAATGGAATGGAATGGATTGGAATGGAATGGATTTAACCCAAATGGAATGGATTGGAATGGAATGGAGTTGAAGGGAATGGAATGGATTGGAATCAACCCAAATGGAATGGAATGGAATGGAATGGAATGGAATGGAATGGAATAGAGTCACCCCGGAACGAATGGAGTGGAATCGAATGAAACGGAATGGAATGGAATAGAATGATTTGGAATCAACACGAATGTAATGGAATGGAATGGAAAGGATTGGATGTAACACGAATGGAATGGAATGGAATGGAATGGAATGGAATGGAATCAACCCGAATGGAATGGAATGGAATGGAATGGAATGGAATGGAATGGAATGGAAAGGAATGGAATGGAGTCAACCTGAAATGAATGGAATGGAATGGAATGGAATGGAATGGAATCAAACAGAATGGAATGGAATGGAATGGAATGGAATGGAATCAACCCGATTGGAATGGAATGGAATGGAATGGAATGGAATGGAGTGGCATGCAATGCAATGGAGTTAACCGAAAAGGAATGGAATGGAATGGAGTGGAATGGAATGGAAAAGAATCACCCCGAAAGGAACGGAGTGGAATGGAATGGAACGGAATGGAATGGAATAGAATGATTTGGAATCAACCCGAATGGAATGGAATGGAATGGAATGGAATGGAATGGAATGGATGTAACACGAATGGAATGGAATGGAATGGAATGGAATCAACCCGAATGGAATGGAATGGAATGGAAAGGAATGGAATGGAATGGAATCAACACGAAAGGAATGGAATACAATGGAATGGAATGGAATGGAAGAGAATCGACCCGAAAAGAATGGAATGGAATTGAGTGGAATAGAATGGAATTGAATGGAATGGAATCAACCCGAATGGAATGGAAAGGAATGGAATCAACACGAATGGAATAGAATGGAATGGAATGGGATGTAATGGAATTGAATGGAATGGAATCCAGCCGAATGGAATGGAGTGGAATGGAATGGAATAAAGCCGAATGGAATGGAATGGAATGGAATGGAATGGAATCAACCCAAATGCAATGGAATGGAATGGAATCAACCCGAATGGAATATAATGTAATCAACCCGAGTGGAATTGAATGGAATGGAATTGAAAGAACCCGAATGGAATGGAATGGATTGGAATGGAATCAACGAGAATAGAATCGAATGGAATGGAATGGAGTGGAATGGAACTGAATGGAAAGGAATCAACCCGAATGGAATGGAATGGAATGGAATGGAATCAAAACGAATGGAATGGAATGGAATGGAATCAAAACGAATGGAATGGAATGGAATAGAAGGGAATGAAATCAAGCTGAATGGAATAGAACGGAATGGAATCATTCCGAATGGAATGGAATGGAATGAAATGGAATGGAATGGAATGGAATGGAATGGAATAGAATGGATTGGAATAAAACAGAATGGAATGGAATGGAATGGAATGCAATCAACCCGAATGGCATGGAATGGAATGGAATCATCCCGAATGTAATGGAATGGAATGAAATGGAATGGAATGGAATGGAATGGAATAGAATGGAATGGAATAAAACAGAATGGAATGGAATGGAATGGAATGCAATCAACCCGAATGGAATGGAATGGAATGCAATTGAATGGAATGGAATCAACCCGAATGGAAAGGAATGGAATGGAATGGAATGGAATGGAATGGAATCAAGTCATATGTAATGGAATGGAATGGAATGGAATGGAATGGAAGCAACACGAATGGAATGTACTGGAATGGAATGGAATGGAATGGAATCAACCCGAATGGAATGGAATGGAATGGAATGGAATGGAATGGAATGGAATGGAATGGACTGGAATGCAATCAACCAGAATGGAATGGAATGGAATGGAATGGAATCCACCCGAATGGAGTGGAATGGAATGGAATGGAATCAACCCGAATGGAATGGAATGGAATAGAATGAAATGGAATAGAATGGAATAGAATCACCCAGAAAGGAATGGAATGGAATGGAATGGAATGCAATGGAAAAAACCCGACTGAAATGGAATGGCATAGAATGGAATGGAATGGAATGGAATGCAATCAACACAAAAGGAATGGAATGTAATGTAATGGAATGGAATGGAATCAACACGAATGGCATGGAATGGAATGGAATGGAATGGAATGGAATGGAATCAACCCGATTGGAATGGAATGGAATGGAATGCAATGGAATGGAGTTAACCCAAATGGAACGGAATGGAATGGAATGGAGTGGAAGGGAATGGAATGGAATGGAATCAACCTGAATGGATTGGAATGGAATGGAATGGAATGGAATGGAATGGAATAGAATCACCCCGAAAGGAATGGAGTGGAATGGAATGGAACGGAATGGAATTGAATAGAATGATTTGGAATCAACCCGAATGGAATGGAATGGAATGGAATGGAATCAACCCGAATGGAATATAATGGTATGGAATGGAATGGAATGGAATGGAGTCAACCTGAAAGGAATGGAATGGAATGGAATGGAATGGAATGGAATGGAATGGAATGGAATCAATCCGAAAGGAATGGAATGGAATGGAATGGAATGGAATGGAATGGAATGGAATGGAATGGAATCAACACGAATGGAATGGAATGGAATGGAATGGAATCAACCAGAATAGAATATAATGGAATGACCCCGAGTGGAATTGAAAGGAATGGAATGGAAATAACCCGAATGGAATGGAATGTAATGGAATGGAATCAACGAGAATGAAATGGAATGGAATGGAATGGAGTGGAATGGAATTGAATGGAATGGAATCAACCAGAATGGAATGGAATTTAATGGAATGGAATCAAAACGAATGGAATGGAATGGAATGGAATGGAATGGAATGGAATGGAATGGAATGGAAAGGAATCAAGCCGAATGGAATGGAAGGGAATGGAATCATCCCGAATGAAATGGAATGGAATGAAATGGAATGGAATGGAATGGAATAAACCCGAATGGAATGGAATGGAATGGAATGGAATGGAATGGAATGGAATGGAATGGAAAGGAATCAAGCCAAATGGAATGGAAGGGAATGGAATCATCCCGAATGAAATGGAATGGAATGAAATGGAATGGAATGGAATGGAATAAACCCGAATGGAATGGAATGGAATGGAATCAACCCGAATGGAATGGAATGGAATGCAATTGAACGGAATGGAATCAACACGAATGGAATGGAATGGAATGGAATGGAATGGAATGGAATGGAATGGAATCAACCCGAATGGAATGGAATGGAATAGAATGAAATGGAATAGAATGGAATAGAATCACCCCGAAAGGAATGGAATGGAATGGAATGGAATGGAATGGACCCAACCCGAATGGAATGGAATGGCATGGAATGGAATGCAATGGAATGGAATGAACCCAAATGGAATGGAATGGAATGGAATCAACACGAATGGAATGGAATGCAATGGAATGGAAAGGAATGGAATCAAATCGAATGGAATGGAATGGAATGGAATGGAATGGAGTGGAATGGAAAGGAATGGAATCAACCCGATTGGAATGGAATTGAATGGAATGGAATGGAATGGAATGGATTGGAATGAAGTTAACCCAAATGGAATGGAACGGAATGGAATGGAACGGAATGGAATGGAATCAAACCGAAAGAATTGGAATGGAATGGAATGGAATGGAATGGAATAGAATCACCCCGAAAGGAATAGATTGGGATGGAATGGAAAGGAATGGAATGGAATGGAATGACTTGGAATCAACTCGAATGGAATGGAATGGAATGGAATGGAATGGATTCAACCTGAATGGAATAGAATGGAATGGAATGGCATGGAATGGAGTGGAATGGAATGGAATGGAATGGAATCAACACGAATGGAATGGAATGGAATGGAATAGAATGGAATGGAATGGCATGGAATGGAATGGAATGGCATGGAATGGAATGGAAGGGAATGGAATGGAATCAATCCGAATGGAATGGAATGGAATGGAACGGAATGCAATGGAATGGAGTCAACCCGAAAGGAATGGAACGGAATGGAAAGGAATGGAATGGAATGGAATGGAATGCAATGGAATCAATCCGAATGGAATGGAATGGCATGGAATGGAGTGGAATGGAAAGGAATGGAATCCACCCGAATGGAATGGAATGGAATGGAATGGAATGGAATGGAGTTAACCCAAATGGAATGGAACGGAATGGAATGGAACGGAATGGAAGGGAATCAACCCGAATGGAATGGAAAGGAATGGAATGGAATGGAATGGAATAGAATCCCCTCGAAAGGAATAGAGTGGATTGGAATGGAACGGAATGAAATGGAATGGAATGACTTGGAATCAACTCGAATGGAATGAAATGGAATGGAATGGAACGGAATGGATGTAACACGAATGGAATAGAATGGAATGGAATGGCATGGAATGGAGTGGAATGGAATGGAATGGAATCAACCCGAATGGAATGGAATGGAATGGAACGGAATGGAATGGAATGGAATCAACCCTAATGGAACGGAATGGAATGGAATGGAATGGAATTTAATGGAATGGAATGGAATGGAATCAACCCGAATGGAATGGAATGGAAAGGAATGGAATGGAATGGAATGCAATGGAATGGAACCAACCCGAATGGAAAGGAAAGGAATGGAATCAACCTGAATGGAATGGAATGGAGGGGAATGGAAGGGAATGGAATCAACCCGAATGGAAGTGAATGGAAATGATTGGAATGGAAAGGAATGGAATCAACACGAAACGAATGGAACGGAATGGAATGCAGTGGAATGGAGTGGAATCAACCGGAATGGAATGGAATGGAATGGAATGGAATGGAATGGAATGAAATGGAATCAACCGGAATGTAATGTAATGGAATGGAATGGAATGGAATGGAAAGGAATCAACTCGAATGGCATGGAATGGAATGGAATGGAATCACATGGCATGGAATGGAATGGAATCAACCCGAACGGAATGGAATGGAATGCAGTGGAATGGAATGGAATCAACCCGAATGGAGTGGAATGCAATGGACTGGAATAGAATGGAATGGAATGGAATGGAATGGAATGGAACGGAATGGAATCAACACGAAAGGAATGGAATGCAATGGAAGGGAATGGAATGGAACACAATCGAACCGAAAAGAATGGAATGGAATGGAATGGAATGGAATGGAATGGAATGGAATCAACCCGAATGGAATGGAATGCAATGGCATGGAATGGAATGGATTGGAATGGAAAGGAATGCAATGGAATCTACACGAATGGAATGGAATGGAATGGAATGGGATGGAATGGACTGGATTGGAATCAACCCGAATGGAATGGAATGGAATGGAATGGAATGGAATGGAATCAACCCGAATGGAATGGAATGGAATGGAGTGGAATGGAATCAACACGAATGGAATGGAATGGAATGGAATGGAATGGAATCAACCCGAATCTATTGGAATGGAAAGGAATGGAATGGAATGGAATCGAATGGAATGGAATCAATCCGAATGGATTGGAATGGAATGGAAAGGAATGGAATGGAATGGAATGGAATGGAATGGAATGGAATGGAATGCAATCAACCCGAATGGAAAGGAATGGAATGGAATGGAATCAACACGAATGGAATGGAATGAAATGCAATGGAATGGAATGGAATGGATGTAACACGAATGGAATGGAATGGAATGGAATGGAATGGAATGGAATGGAATGGAATCAACCCGAATGGAATGGAATGGAATGGAACGGAATGCAATGGAATGGAGTCAAACCGAAAGCAATGGAACGGAATGGAATGGAATGGATTGGAATCAATCCGAATGGAATGGAATGGCATGGAATGGAATGGAATGGAATGGAATCAACCCGAATGGAATGGAATGGAATGGAATTGAGTCAACCCGAATGGAATATAATGGAATCAACTCGAGTGGAGTTGAATTTAATGGAATGGAAATAACCCGAATGGAACGGAATGGAATGGAGTGGAATCAACGAGAATTGAATCGAATGGAATGGAATGGAGTGGAATGGAATTGAATGGAATGGAATCAACCCGAATGGAGTGGAATGCAATGGAATGGAATGGAATGGAATGGAACGGAATGGAATGGAATCAACACGAAAGGAATGGAATGCAATGGAATGGAATGGAATGGAATATAATCGACCCGAAAGGAATGGAATGGAATGCAATGGAATGGAATGGAATGGAATCAACCCGAATGGAATGCAATGGAATGGAATGGAATCAAGACGAATGGAATCGAATGGAATGGGATGCAATGGAATGGAATCAACCCGAATGGAATGGAAAGGAATGTAATCAACCCGAATGGAATGGAAGGGAGGGGAATGGAAGGGAATGGAATCAACCCGAATTGAAGGGAAAGGAATGGAATGTAATGGAAAGGAATGGAATCAACACGAATGGAATGGAACGGAATGGAATGCAATGGAATGGAGTGGATACAACCCGAATGGAATGGAATGGAATGCAATGGAATGGAATGGAATGGAATGGAATGGAATGGAATGGAATAAACCGGAATGAAATGTAATGGAATGGAATGGAATGGAATGGAATGGAATGGAATCAACTCGAATGGCATGGAATGGAATGGAATGGAACCATATGCATGGAATGGAATGGAATCAACCCGAACGGAATGGAATGAAATGCAATGGAATGGAAAGGAATCAACCCGAATGGAGTGGAATGCAATGGTATGGAATGGAATGGAATGGAATGGAACTGAACGGAATGGAATCAACACGAAAGGAATGGAATGCAATGGAATGGAATGGAATGGAACAGAATCGACCCGAAAAGAAAGGAATGGAATTGAATGGAATGGAATGGAAAGGAATTGAATGGAATGGAATCAACCCGAATGGAATGGAATGGAATGGAATGGAATGGAATCAACACGAATGCAATAGAATGGAATGGAATGGGATGGAATGGAATTGGATGGAATGGAATCCAGCCGAATGGAATGGAATGGAATGGAATCAATTCATATGTATTGGAATGGAATGGAATGGAATGGAATCAACCGGAATGGAATAGAATGGAATGGAATGACATGGAATGAAATGGAATGCAATGGAATCAACCCAAATGGAATGGAATGGAATGGAATCAACACGAATGGAATTTAATGGAAAGGAATGGAATGGAATCAATACGAATGGAATGGAATGGAATGGAATGGAATCAACCCAAATGAAATGGAATGGAATGGAATGGAATGGAATCAATCCGAATGGAATGGAATGGAATGGAAAGGAGTGGAATGGAATGGAATGTAATGGAAAGGAATGGAATGGAAACAACCCGAATGGAAAGGAATGGAATGGGATGGAATCAACCCGAATGGAATGGAATGTAATGGAATGGAATGGATGTAACACGAATGGAATGGAATGGAATGGAATGGAATGGAATCAATCCGAATGGAATGGAATGGAATGGAATGGAATGGAATCAACCCAAATGGAATGGAATGGAATGGAATGGAAGCAACACGAATGGAAAGGAATGGAATGGAATGAATGGAATGGAATGGAATCAACCCGAATGGAATGGAATGGAATGGAACGGAATGGACAGGAATGGAATCAACCCGAATGGAATGGAATGGAATGGAATGGAAAGATATGGAATGGAATCAACCTGAATGGAATGGAATGGAATGGAATGGAATGGAATCAAAGCGAATGGAATTGAATGAAATGGAATCAACCCGAATGGAATGGAATGGAAAGGAATGGAATGGAATGGAATGGAATGGAATCAATCCGAATGGAATCGAAAGGAATGGAATGGAATGGAATGGAATGGAGTCAACCCGAATGGAAAGGAATGGAATGGAATGGAATCAACCCGAATGGAATGGAAAGGAATGGAATGGAATGGAATGGAATGGATGTAACACGAACGGAATGGAATGGAATGGAATGGAATGGAGTCAACCCGAAAGCAATGGAACGGAATGGAATGGAATGGAATGGAATGGAATGGAATCAATCCGAATGGAATGGAATGGAATGGAATGGAATGGAATGGAACGGAAAGGATTCAACCACAATGTAATGGAATGGAATGGAATGGAATCATCCCGAATGGAATATAATGTAATCAACCCGAGTGGAATTGAATGGAATGGAATGGAAATAACCTGAATGGAATGGAATGGAATGGAATGGAATCAACGAGAATGGAATCGAATGGAATGGAATGTAGTGAAATGGAATTGAATGGAATGGAATCAAGCCGAATGGAATGGAATGGAATGGAATCATCCCGAATGGAATGGAATGGAATCAGATGGAATGTAATGGAATGTAATGGAATAAAACCGAATGGAATGGAATGGAATAGAATGGAATGGAATCAATGCGAATGGAATGGAATGGAATGCAATTGAATGGAATGGAATCAACCAAAAAGGAATGGAATGGAATGGAATGGAATCAACCCGAATGGAATGGAATGGAATAGAATGAAATGGAATAGAATGGAATAGAATCACCCCGAAAGGAATGGAATGGAATGGAATGGAATGGAATGGAGTGGAATGGAATGAACCCGAATGGAATGGAATGGCATGGAATGGAATTGAATGGAATGGAATGGAATGGAAACAACCCGATTGGAATGGAATGGAATGGAATGGATTGGAATGGAATGGATTTAACCCAAATGGAATGGAATGGAATGGAATGGAGTTGAAGGGAATGGAATGGATTGGAATCAACCCAAATGGAATGGAATGGAATGGAATGGAATGGAATGGAATAGAGTCACCCCGAAACGAATGGAGTGGAATCGAATGGAACGGAATGGAATGGAATAGAATGATTTGGAATCAACACGAATGTAATGGAATGGAATGGAAAGGATTGGATGTAACACGAATGGAATGGAATGGAATGGAATGGAATGGAATGGAATGGAATCAACCCGAATGGAATGGAATGGAATGGAATGGAATGGAATGGAATGGAATGGAAAGGAATGGAATGGAGTCAACCTGAAATGAATGGAATGGAATGGAATGGAATGGAATGGAATCAAACAGAATGGAATGGAATGGAATGGAATGGAATGGAATCAACCCGATTGGAATGGAATGGAATGGAATGGAATGGAATGGAGTGGCATGCAATGCAATGGAGTTAACCGAAAAGGAATGGAATGGAATGGAGTGGAATGGAATGGAAAAGAATCACCCCGAAAGGAACGGAGTGGAATGGAATGGAACGGAATGGAATGTAATAGAATGATTTGGAATCAACCCGAATGGAATGGAATGGAATGGAATGGAATGGAATGGAATGGAATGGATGTAACACGAATGGAATGGAATGGAATGGAATGGAATCAACCCGAATGGAATGGAATGGAATGGAAAGGAATGGAATGGAATGGAATCAACACGAAAGGAATGGAATACAATGGAATGGAATGGAATGGAAGAGAATCGACCCGAAAAGAATGGAATGGAATTGAGTGGAATAGAATGGAATTGAATGGAATGGAATGAACCCGAATGGAATGGAAAGGAATGGAATCAACACGAATGGAATAGAATGGAATGGAATGGGATGTAATGGAATTGAATGGAATGGAATCCAGCCGAATGGAATGGAGTGGAATGGAATGGAATAAAGCCGAATGGAATGGAATGGAATGGAATGGAATGGAATCAACCCAAATGCAATGGAATGGAATGGAATCAACCCGAATGGAATATAATGTAATCAACCCGAGTGGAATTGAATGGAATGGAATTGAAAAAACCCGAATGGAATGGAATGGATTGGAATGGAATCAACGAGAATAGAATCGAATGGAATGGAATGGAGTGGAATGGAACTGAATGGAAAGGAATCAACCCGAATGGAATGGAATGGAATGGAATGGAATCAAAACGAATGGAATGGAATGGAATGGAATCAAAACGAATGGAATGGAATGGAATAGAAGGGAATGAAATCAAGCTGAATGGAATAGAACGGAATGGAATCATTCCGAATGGAATGGAATGGAATGAAATGGAATGGAATGGAATGGAATGGAATGGAATGGAATAGAATGGATTGGAATAAAACAGAATGGAATGGAATGGAATGGAATGCAATCAACCCGAATGGCATGGAATGGAATGGAATCATCCCGAATGTAATGGAATGGAATGAAATGGAATGGAATGGAATGGAATGGAATAGAATGGAATGGAATAAAACAGAATGGAATGGAATGGAATGGAATGCAATCAACCCGAATGGAATGGAATGGAATGCAATTGAATGGAATGGAATCAACCCGAATGGAAAGGAATGGAATGGAATGGAATGGAATGGAATGGAATCAAGTCATATGTAATGGAATGGAATGGAATGGAATGGAATGGAAGCAACACGAATGGAATGTACTGGAATGGAATGGAATGGAATGGAATCAACCCGAATGGAATGGAATGGAATGGAATGGAATGGAATGGAATGGAATGGACTGGAATGCAATCAACCAGAATGGAATGGAATGGAATGGAATGGAATCCACCCGAATGGAGTGGAATGGAATGGAATGGAATCAACCCGAATGGAATGGAATGGAATAGAATGAAATGGAATAGAATGGAATAGAATCACCCAGAAAGGAATGGAATGGAATGGAATGGAATGCAATGGAAAAAACCCGACTGAAATGGAATGGCATAGAATGGAATGGAATGGAATGGAATGCAATCAACACAAAAGGAATGGAATGTAATGTAATGGAATGGAATGGAATCAACACGAATGGCATGGAATGGAATGGAATGGAATGGAATGGAATGGAATCAACCCGATTGGAATGGAATGGAATGGAATGCAATGGAATGGAGTTAACCCAAATGGAACGGAATGGAATGGAATGGAGTGGAAGGGAATGGAATGGAATGGAATCAACCTGAATGGATTGGAATGGAATGGAATGGAATGGAATGGAATAGAATCACCCCGAAAGGAATGGAGTGGAATGGAATGGAACGGAATGGAATTGAATAGAATGATTTGGAATCAACCCGAATGGAATGGAATGGAATGGAATGGAATCAACCCGAATGGAATATAATGGTATGGAATGGAATGGAATGGAATGGAGTCAACCTGAAAGGAATGGAATGGAATGGAATGGAATGGAATGGAATGGAATGGAATCAATCCGAAAGGAATGGAATGGAATGGAATGGAATGGAATGGAATGGAATGGAATGGAATCAACACGAATGGAATGGAATGGAATGGAATGGAATCAACCAGAATAGAATACAATGGAATGACCCCGAGTGGAATTGAAAGGAATGGAATGGAAATAACCCGAATGGAATGGAATGTAATGGAATGGAATCAACGAGAATGAAATGGAATGGAATGGAATGGAGTGGAATGGAATTAAATGGAATGGAATCAACCAGAATGGAATGGAATTTAATGGAATGGAATCAAAACGAATGGAATGGAATGGAATGGAATGGAATGGAATGGAATGGAATGGAATGGAATGGAAAGGAATCAAGCCGAATGGAATGGAAGGGAATGGAATCATCCCGAATGAAATGGAATGGAATGAAATGGAATGGAATGGAATGGAATAAACCCGAATGGAATGGAATGGAATGGAATGGAATGGAATGGAATGGAATGGAAAGGAATCAAGCCAAATGGAATGGAAGGGAATGGAATCATCCCGAATGAAATGGAATGGAATGAAATGGAATGGAATGGAATGGAATAAACCCGAATGGAATGGAATGGAATGGAATCAACCCGAATGGAATGGAATGGAATGCAATTGAATGGAATGGAATCAACACGAATGGAATGGAATGGAATGGAATGGAATGGAATGGAATGGAATCAACCCGAATGGAATGGAATGGAATAGAATGAAATGGAATAGAATGGAATAGAATCACCCCGAAAGGAATGGAATGGAATGGAATGGAATGGAATGGACCCAACCCGAATGGAATGGAATGGCATGGAATGGAATGCAATGGAATGGAATGAACCCAAATGGAATGGAATGGAATGGAATCAACACGAATGGAATGGAATGCAATGGAATGGAAAGGAATGGAATCAAATCGAATGGAATGGAATGGAATGGAATGGAATGGAGTGGAATGGAAAGGAATGGAATCAACCCGATTGGAATGGAATTGAATGGAATGGAATGGAATGGAATGGATTGGAATGAAGTTAACCCAAATGGAATGGAACGGAATGGAATGGAACGGAATGGAATGGAATCAAACCGAAAGAATTGGAATGGAATGGAATGGAATGGAATGGAATAGAATCACCCCGAAAGGAATAGATTGGGATGGAATGGAAAGGAATGGAATGGAATGGAATGACTTGGAATCAACTCGAATGGAATGGAATGGAATGGAATGGAATGGATTCAACCTGAATGGAATAGAATGGAATGGAATGGCATGGAATGGAGTGGAATGGAATGGAATGGAATGGAATCAACACGAATGGAATGGAATGGAATGGAATAGAATGGAATGGAATGGCATGGAATGGAATGGAATGGCATGGAATGGGATGGAAGGGAATGGAATGGAATCAATCCGAATGGAATGGAATGGAATGGAACGGAATGCAATGGAATGGAGTCAACCCGAAAGGAATGGAACGGAATGGAAAGGAATGGAATGGAATGGAATGGAATGCAATGGAATCAATCCGAATGGAATGGAATGGCATGGAATGGAGTGGAATGGAAAGGAATGGAATCCACCCGAATGGAATGGAATGGAATGGAATGGAATGGAATGGAGTTAACCCAAATGGAATGGAACGGAATGGAATGGAACGGAATGGAAGGGAATCAACCCGAATGGAATGGAAAGGAATGGAATGGAATGGAATGGAATGGAATAGAATCCCCTCGAAAGGAATAGAGTGGATTGGAATGGAACGGAATGAAATGGAATGGAATGACTTGGAATCAACTCGAATGGAATGAAATGGAATGGAATGGAACGGAATGGATGTATCACGAATGGAATAGAATTGAATGGAATGGCATGGAATGGAGTGGAATGGAATGGAATGGAATCAACCTGAATGGAATGGAATGGAATGGAACGGAATGGAATGGAATGGAATCAACCCTAATGGAACGGAATGGAATGGAATGGAATGGAATTTAATGGAATGGAATGGAATGGAATCAACCCGAATGGAATGGAATGGAAAGGAATGGAATGGAATGGAATGCAATGGAATGGAACCAACCCGAATGGAAAGGAAAGGAATGGAATCAACCTGAATGGAATGGAATGGAGGGGAATGGAAGGGAATGGAATCAACCCGAATGGAAGTGAATGGAAATGATTGGAATGGAAAGGAATGGAATCAACACGAAACGAATGGAACGGAATGGAATGCAGTGGAATGGAGTGGAATCAACCGGAATGGAATGGAATGGAATGGAATGGAATGGAATGGAATGAAATGGAATCAACCGGAATGTAATGTAATGGAATGGAATGGAATGGAATGGAAAGGAATCAACTCGAATGGCATGGAATGGAATGGAATGGAATCACATGGCATGGAATGGAATGTAATCAACCCGAACGGAATGGAATGGAATGCAGTGGAATGGAATGGAATCAACCCGAATGGAGTGGAATGCAATGGACTGGAATAGAATGGAATGGAATGGAATGGAATGGAATGGAACGGAATGGAATCAACACGAAAGGAATGGAATGCAATGGAAGGGAATGGAATGGAACACAATCGAACCGAAAAGAATGGAATGGAATGGAATGGAATGGAATGGAATGGAATGGAATCAACCCGAATGGAATGGAATGCAATGGCATGGAATGGAATGGATTGGAATGGAAAGGAATGCAATGGAATCTACACGAATGGAATGGAATGGAATGGAATGGGATGGAATGGACTGGATTGGAATCAACCCGAATGGAATGGAATGGAATGGAATGGAATCAACCCGAATGGAATGGAATGGAATGGAGTGGAATGGAATCAACACGAATGGAATGGAATGGAATGGAATGGAATGGAATCAACCCGAATCTATTGGAATGGAAAGGAATGGAATGGAATGGAATCGAATGGAATGGAATCAAACCGAATGGATTGGAATGGAATGGAAAGGAATGGAATGGAATGGAATGGAATGGAATGGAATGGAATGGAATGCAATCAACCCGAATGGAAAGGAATGGAATGGAATGGAATCAACACGAATGGAATGGAATGAAATGCAATGGAATGGAATGGAATGGATGTAACACGAATGGAATGGAATGGAATGGAATGGAATGGAATGGAATGGAATGGAATCAACCCGAATGGAATGGAATGGAATGGAACGGAATGCAATGGAATGGAGTCAAACCGAAAGCAATGGAACGGAATGGAATGGAATGGATTGGAATCAATCCGAATGGAATGGAATGGCATGGAATGGAATGGAATGGAATGGAATCAACCCGAATGGAATGGAATGGAATGGAATTGAGTCAACCCGAATGGAATATAATGGAATCAACTCGAGTGGAGTTGAATTTAATGGAATGGAAATAACCCGAATGGAACGGAATGGAATGGAGTGGAATCAACGAGAATTGAATCGAATGGAATGGAATGGAGTGGAATGGAATTGAATGGAATGGAATCAACCCGAATGGAGTGGAATGCAATGGAATGGAATGGAATGGAATGGAACGGAATGGAATGGAATCAACACGAAAGGAATGGAATGCAATGGAATGGAATGGAATGGAATATAATCGACCCGAAAGGAATGGAATGGAATGCAATGGAATGGAATGGAATGGAATCAACCCGAATGGAATGCAATGGAATGGAATGGAATCAAGACGAATGGAATCGAATGGAATGGGATGCAATGGAATGGAATCAACCCGAATGGAATGGAAAGGAATGTAATCAACCCGAATGGAATGGAAGGGAGGGGAATGGAAGGGAATGGAATCAACCCGAATGGAAGGGAAAGAAATGGAATGTAATGGAAAGGAATGGAATCAACAGGAATGGAATGGAACGGAATGGAATGCAATGGAATGGAGTGGATTCAACCCGAATGGAATGGAATGGAATGCAATGGAATGGAATGGAATGGAATGGAATGGAATAAACCGGAATGAAATGTAATGTAATGGAATGGAATGGAATGGAATGGAATCAACTCGAATGGCATGGAATGGAATGGAAAGGAACCATATGCATGGAATGGAATGGAATCAACCCGAACGGAATGGAATGAAATGCAATGGAATGGAAAGGAATCAACCCGAATGGAGTGGAATGCAATGGAATGGAATGGAATGGAATGGAATGGAACTGAACGGAATGGAATCAACACGAAAGGAATGGAATGCAATGGAATGGAATGGAATGGAACAGAATCGACCCGAAAAGAAAGGAATGGACTTGAATGGAATGGAATGGAATGGAATTGAATGGAATGGAATCAACCCGAATGGAATGGAATGGAATGGAATGGAATGGAATCAACACGAATGCAATAGAATGGAATGGAATGGGATGGAATGGAATTGGATGGAATGGAATCCAACCAAATGGAATAGAATGGAATGGAATCAATTCATATGTATTGGAATGGAATGGAATGGAATGGAATCAACCGGAATGGAATAGAATGGAATGGAATGACATGGAATGAAATGGAATGCAATGGAATCAACCCAAATGGAATGGAATGGAATGGAATCAACACGAATGGAATTTAATGGAAAGGAATGGAATGGAATGGAATGGAATCAATCCGAATGGAATGGAATGGAATGGAATGGAATCAACCCAAATGAAATGGAATGGAATGGAATGGAATGGAATCAATCCGAATGGAATGGAATGGAATGGAAAGGAGTGGAATGGAATGGAATGTAATGGAAAGGAATGGAATGGAAACAACCCGAATGGAAAGGAATGGAATGGGATGGAATCAACCCGAATGGAATGGAATGTAATGGAATGGAATGGATGTAACACGAATGGAATGGAATGGAATGGAATGGAATGGAATGGAATCAATCCGAATGGAATGGAATGGAATGGAATGGAATCAACCCAAATGGAATGGAATGGAATGGAATGGAAGCAACACGAATGGAATGGAATGGAATGGAATGGAATGAATGGAATGGAATGGAATCAACCCGAATGGAATGGAATGGAATGGAACGGAATGGACAGGAATGGAATCAACCCGAATGGAATGGAAGGGAATGGAATGGAAAGATATGGAATGGAATCAACCTGAATGGAATGGAATGGAATGGAATGGAATGGAATGGAATCAAAGCGAATGGAATTGAATGGAATGGAATCAACCCGAATGGAATGGAATGGAAAGGAATGGAATGGAATGGAATGGAATGGAACCAATCCGAATGGAATCGAAAGGAATGGAATGGAATGGAATGGAATGGAGTCAACCAGAATGGAAAGGAATGGAATGGAATGGAATCAACCAGAATGGAATGGAAAGGAATGGAATGGAATGGAATGGAATGGATGTAACACGAACGGAATGGAATGGAATGGAATGGAATGGAATGGAATGGAATGGAATCAACCCGAATGGAATGGAATGGAATGGAATGGAATGGAGTCAACCCGAAAGCAATGGAACGGAATGGAATGGAATGGAATGGAATGGAATGGAATCAATCCGAATGGAATGGAATGGAATGGAATGGAATGGAATGGAATGGAATGGAATGGATTCAACCCAAATGTAATGGAATGGAATGGAATGGAATGGAATCATCCCGAATGGAATATAATGGAATCAACCCGAGTGGAATTGAATGGAATGGAATGGAAATAACCTGAATGGAATGGAATGGAATGGAATAGAATCAACGAGAATGGAATCGAATGGAATGGAATGTAGTGAAATGGAATTGAATGGAATGGAATCAAGCCGAATGGAATGGAATGAACTGGAATCATCCCGAATGGAATGGAATGGAATCAGATGGAATGTAATGGAATGTAATGTAATAAAACCGAATGGAATGGAATGGAATAGAATGGAATGGAATCAACGCGAATGGAATGGAATGGAATGCAATTGAATGGAATGGAATCAACCAAAAAGGAATGGAATGGAATGGAATGGAATCAACCCGAATGGAATGGAATGGAATAGAATGAAATGGAATAGACTGGAATAGAATCACCCCGAAAGGAATGGAATGGAATGGAATGGAATGGAGTGGAATGGAATGAACCCGAATGGAATGGAATGGCATGGAATGGAATTGAATGGAATGGAATGGAATGGAAACAACCCGATTGGAATGGAATGGAATGGAATGGATTGGAATGGAATGGATTTAACCCAAATGGAATGGAATGGAATGGAATGGAATGGAATGGAATGGAAAGGAATGGAATGGAGTCAACCTGAAATGAATGGAATGGAATGGAATGGAATGGAATGGAATCAAACAGAATGGAATGGAATGGAATGGAATGGAATGGAATGGAATGGAATCAACCCGATTGGAATGGAATGGAATGGAATGGAATGGAATGGAATGGCATGCAATGCAATGGAGTTAACCGAAAAGGAATGGAATGGAATGGAGTGGAATGGAATGGAAAAGAATCACCCCGAAAGGAATGGAGTGGAATGGAATGGAACGGAATGGAATGGAAGAGAATGATTTGGAATCAACCCGAATGGAATGGAATGGAATGGAATGGAATGGAATGGAATGGATGTAACACGAATGGAATGGAATGGAATGGAATGGAATCAACCCGAATGGAATGGAATGGAATGGAAAGGAATGGAATGGAATGGAATCAACACGAAAGGAATGGAATACAATGGAATGGAATGGAATGGAAGAGAATCGACCCGAAAAGAATGGAATGGAATTGAGTGGCATAGAATGGAATTGAATGGAATGGAATCAACCCGAATGGAATGGAAAGGAATGGAATCAACACGAATGGAATAGAATGGAATGGAATGGGATGGAATGGAATTGAATGGAATGGAATCCAGCCGAATGGAATGGAATGGAATGGAATGGAATAAAGCCGAATGGAATGGAATGGAATGGAATGGAATGGAATGGAATCAACCCAAATGCAATGGAATGGAATGGAATCAACCCGAATGGAATATAATGTAATCAACCCGAGTGGAATTGTATGGAATGGAATTGAAAGAACCCGAATGGAATGGAATGGATTGGAATGGAATCAACGAGAATGGAATCGAATGGAATGGAATGGAGTGGAATGGAACTGAATGGAAAGGAATCAACCCGAATGGAATGGTATGGAATGGAATGGAATCCAAACGAATGGAATGGAATGGAATGGAATCAAAACGAATGGAATGGAATGGAATAGAAGGGAATGAAATCAAGCTGAATGGAATAGAATGGAATGGAATCATCCCGAATGGAATGGAATGGAATGAAATGGAATGGAATGGAATGGAATAGAATGGAATGGAATAAAACAGAATGGAATGGAATGGAATGGAATGCAATCAACCCGAATGGCATGGAATGGAATGGAATCATCCCGAATGGAATGGAATGGAATGAAATGGAATGGAATGGAATGGAATGGAATAGAATGGAATGGAATAAAACAGAATGGAATGGAATGGAATGGAATGCAATCAACCCGAATGGAATGCAATGGAATGAAATTGAATGGAATGGAATCAACCCGAATGGAAAGGAATGGAATGGAATGGAATGGAATGGAATGGAATCAAGTCATATGTAATGGAATGGAATGGAATGGAATGGAATGGAAGCAACACGAATGGAATGTACTGGAATGGAATGGAATGGAATGGAATCAACCCGAATGGAATGGAATGGAATGGAATGGAATGGAATGGAATGGAATGGAATGGACTGGAATGCAATCAACCCGAATGGAATGGAATGGAATGGAATGGAATGGAATGGAATGGAATGGAATCAAAACGAATTGAATGGAATGGAATGGAATCAACCCGAATGGAATGGAAGGGAAAGGACTGGAATGGAATGGAATGGAATGGAATCAATCTGAATGGAATGGAAAGGAATGGATTGGAATGGAGTCAACCCGAACGGAAAGGAATGGAATGGAATGGAATCAACCCGAATGGAATGGAACGGTATGGAATGGAATGGAGTCAACCCAAGAGGAATGGAACGGAATGGAATGGAATGGAATGGAACGGAATGGAATCATTCCGAATGGAATGGAATGGAATGGAATCAACGGGAATATAATGGAATGGAATGGAATGGAATGGTATTGAATGGAATGGAGTGGAATGGAATCAACACGAATGGAATGGAATGGAATGGAATCAACCTGAATGAAATGGAATGGAAAGGAATGAAATGGAATGGAATGGAATGGAATCAATCCGAATGGAATGCAATGGAATGGAAAGGAATGGAATGGAATGGAATGAAATGGAATGGAATGGAATGGAATTAACACAAATGGAAAGGAATGGAATGGAATGGAATCAACCCGAATGGAATGGAATGGAATGGATGTAACACGAATGGAATTGAATGGAATGGAATGGAATGGAATCAACCCGAATGGAATGGAATGGAATTGAACGGTATGGAATGGAATGGAGTCAACCCGAGAGGAATGGAACGGAATGGAATGGAATGGAATGGAATCATTCCGAATGGAATGGAATGGAATGGAATGGAATGGAATGGAATGGAATGGAATGGAATCAACCCGAATGGAATATAATGTAATCAACCCGAGTGGAATTGAATGGAATGGAATTGAAATAACCCGAATGGAATGGAATGCATTGGAATGGAATCAACGAGAATGGAATCGAATGGAATGGAATGGAGTGGAATGGAATTGAATGGAATGGAATCAACCCGAATGGAATGGAATGAAATGGAATAAAATCAAAACGAATGGAATGGAATGGAATGGAATGGAATGGAATGGAATAGAATCAAAACGAATGGAATGGAATGGAATGGAATGGAATCAACTAGAATGGCATGGAGTGGAATGGAATGGAATGGAATGGAATATAGTCGACCCGAAAGGAATGGAATGGAATGGAATGGAACGGAATGGAATGGAATCAACACGAAAGGAATTGAATGCAATGGAATGGAATGGAATGGAATATAATCGACCCGAAAGGAATGGAATGGAATGCAATGGAATGGAGTGGAATGGAATCAACCCAAATGGAATGGAATGGAATGGAATGGAATCAACACGAATGGAATCGAATGGAATGGGATGCAATGGAATGAAATCAATCCGAATGCAATGGAAAGGAATGGAATCAACCCGAATGGAATGGAAGGGAGGGGAATGGAAGGGAATGGAATCAACCCGAAAGGAACGGAATGGAATGGAATGGAATGGAGTGGATTCAACCCGAATGGAATGGAATTTAATGCAATGGAATGGAATGGAATGGAATGGAATGGAATGGAATAGAATGGAATGGAATCAACCGGAATGTAATGTAACGTAATGGAATGGAATGGAATGGAATGGAATGGAATGGAATCAACTCGAATGGCATGGAATGGAATGGAATGGAATCACATGCATGGAATGGAATGGAATCAACCTGAACGGAATGGAATGAAATGCAATGGAATGGAATGGAATCAACCCGAATGGAGTGGAAAGCAATGGAATGGAATGGAATGGAATGGAATGGAACGGAATGGAATCAACACGAAAGGAATGGAATGCAATGGAATGGAATGGAATGGAATGGAATTGAATGGAATGGAATCAACCCGAATGGACTGGAATGGAATGGAATGGAATGGAATGGAATGGAATGGAATGGAATGGAATCAACAAGAATGGAATAGAATGGAATGGAATGGGATGGAATGGAATTGAATGGAATGGAATCCAGCCGAATGGAATGGAATGGAATGGAGTCAAGTCATATATAATGGAATGGAATGGAATGGAATCAACCCGAATGGAATAGAATGGAATGGAATGGCATGGAATGAAATGGAATGGAAAGGAATGTAATCAACCCAAATGGAATGGAATCAACACGAATGGAATTTAATGGAAAGGAATGGAATGGAACGGAATGGAATCAACCCGAATGGAATGGAATGGAATGGAATGGAATGGAATGGAATGGAATCCACCCGAATGGAATGGAATGGAATGGAATGGAATGGAATGGAATGGAATCAACCCGAATGGAATGGAATGGAATGGAATGGAATGGAATGGAATGGAATCAACCGGAATGGAATGGAATGGAATGGAATGGTATTGAATGGAATGGAGTGGAATGGAATCAACACGAATGGAGTGGAATGGAAAGGAATCAACCTGAATGAAATGGAATGGAAAGGAATGAAATGGAACGGAATGGAATGGAATCAATCCGAATGGAATGCAATGGAATGGAAAGGAATGGAATGGAATGGAATCAACCCGAATGGAATGGAATGGAATGGAATGGAATGGAATGGAATGGAATGGATGTAACACGAATGGAATGGAATGGAATGGAATGGAATGGAATGGAATGGAATCAACCCGAATGGAATGGAATAGAATGGAACGGTATGGAATGGAATGGAGTCAACCCGAGAGGAATGGAACGGAATGGAAGGGAATGGAATGGAATGGAATCATTCCGAATGGAATGGAATGGAATGGAATGGAATGGAATGGAATGGAATCAACGCGAATGGAATGGAATGGAATGGAATGGACTGGAATGGAATCAACCCGAATGGATTGGAATTTAATGGAATGGAATGGAATCAATCGGAATGGAATGGAATGGAATGGTGTTGAATGGAATGGAGTGGAATGGAATCAACACGAATGGAATGGAATGGAATGGAATCAACATGAATGAAATGGAATGGAAACGAATGAAATCGAATGGAATGGAATGGAATCAATCCGAATGGAATGCAATGGAATGGAAAGGAATGGAATGGAATGGAATGGATGTAACACGAATGGAATGGAATGGAATGGAACGGTATGGAATGGAATGGAGTCAGCCCGAGAGGAATGGTACGGAATGGAATGGAATGGAATGGAATGGAATGGAATCATTCCGAATGGAATGGAATGGTATGAAATGGCATGGAATGGAATGGAATCAACCCGAATGGAATGGAATGGAATGGAATCAACCCGAATGGAATATAATGTAATCAACCCGAGTGGAATTGAATGGAATGGAATGGAAATAACCCGAATGGAATGGAATGGAATGGAATGGAATGGAATCAACGAGAATGGAATCGAATGGAATGGAATGGAATGGAATGGAATTGTATGGAACGGAATCAACCCGAATGGAATGGAATTTAATGGAATGGAATCAAAACGAATGGAATGGAATGGAATGGAATCAATCCGAATGGAATGGAAAGGAATGGAATGGAATGGATATAACACGAATGGAATGGAATGGAATGGAATGGAATGGAATCAACCCGAATGGAATGGATTGGAATGGAACGGTATGGAATGGAACGGAGTCAACCCGAGAGGAATGGAACGGAACGGAATGGAATGGAATGGAATGGAATCATTCAGAATGGAATGGAATGGAATGGAATGGAATGGAATGGAATGGAATCAACCCGAATGGAATGGAATGAAATGGAATAAAATCAAAACGAATGGAATGGAATGGAATGGAATGGAATCAAAACGAATGGAATGGAATGGAATGGAATGGATTGGAATGGAATGGAATGGAATCAAGCTGAATGGAATGGAATGGAATGGAATCATCCCGAATGGAATGGAATGGAATGAAATGCAATGGAATGGAATGGAATGCAATGGAATGGAATGGAATGGAATGGAATAAAACCGAATGGAATGGAATGGAATGGAATGGAATCAACACTAATGGAATGGAATGGAATGCAACTGAATGGAATGGAATCAAACCGAATGTAAAGGAATGGAATGGAATGGAATGGAATGGAATGGAATGGAATGGAATCAAGTCATATGTAATGAAATGAAATGGAATGGAATGGAATGGAATGGAATCAACCCGAATGCAATAGAATGGAATGGAATGTCATGGAATGAAATGGAATGGAATGGAATGGAATGGAATGGAAAGGAATCAACCCAAATGGAATGGAATGGAATGGAATGGAATGGAATGGAATGGAAGCAACACGAATGGAAAGGAATGGAATGGATTGGAATGAATGGAATGGAATGGCATCAACCCGAATGGAATGGATTGGAATGGAATTGAATGGAATGGACTGGAATGGAATCAACGCGAATGGAATGGAATGGAATGGAATGGAATGGAATCTAATCAACCCGAATGGAATGGAATGGAATGGAATGGAATCAAAACGAATGGAATGGAATGGAATGGATTCAACCCGAATGGAATGGAATGGAAAGGAATAGAATGGAATGGAATGGAATGGAATCAATCCGAATGGAATGGAAAGGAATGGAATGGAATGGAATGCAATGGAGTCAACCCGAATGGAAAGGAATGGAACGGAATGGAATTAACCCGAATGGAATGGAATGGAATGGAATGGAATGGAATGGAATGGAATGGAATCAACCCTAATGGAACGGAATGGAATGGAATGGAATGGAATTTAATGGAATGGAATGGAATGGAATCAACCCGAATGGAATGGAATGGAAAGGAATGGAATGGAATGGAATGCAATGGAATGGAACCAACCCGAATGGAAAGGAAAGGAATGGAATCAACCTGAATGGAATGGAATGGAGGGGAATGGAAGGGAATGGAATCAACCCGAATGGAAGTGAATGGAAATGATTGGAATTGAAAGGAATGGAATCAACACGAAACGAATGGAACGGAATGGAATGCAGTGGAATGGAGTGGAATCAACCGGAATGGAATGGAATGGAATGGAATGGAATGGAATGGAATGAAATGGAATCAACCGGAATGTAATGTAATGGAATGGAATGGAATGGAATGGAAAGGAATCAACTCGAATGGCATGGAATGGAATGGAATGGAATCACATGGCATGGAATGGAATGGAATCAACCCGAACGGAATGGAATGGAATGCAGTGGAATGGAATGGAATCAACCCGAATGGAGTGGAATGCAATGGACTGGAATAGAATGGAATGGAATGGAATGGAATGGAATGGAACGGAATGGAATCAACACGAAAGGAATGGAATGCAATGGAAGGGAATGGAATGGAACACAATCGAACCGAAAAGAATGGAATGGAATGGAATGGAATGGAATGGAATGGAATGGAATCAACCCGAATGGAATGGAATGCAATGGCATGGAATGGAATGGATTGGAATGGAAAGGAATGCAATGGAATCTACACGAATGGAATGGAATGGAATGGAATGGGATGGAATGGACTGGATTGGAATCAACCCGAATGGAATGGAATGGAATGCAATGGAATCAACCCGAATGGAATGGAATGGAATGGAGTGGAATGGAATCAACACGAATGGAATGGAATGGAATGGAATGGAATGGATTCAACCCGAATCTATTGGAATGGAAAGGAATGGAATGGAATGGAATCGAATGGAATGGAATCAAACCGAATGGATTGGAATGGAATGGAAAGGAATGGAATGGAATGGAATGGAATGGAATGGAATGGAATGGAATGCAATCAACCCGAATGGAAAGGAATGGAATGGAATGGAATCAACACGAATGGAATGGAATGAAATGCAATGGAATGGAATGGAATGGATGTAACACGAATGGAATGGAATGGAATGGAATGGAATGGAATGGAATGGAATGGAATCAACCCGAATGGAATGGAATGGAATGGAACGGAATGCAATGGAATGGAGTCAAACCGAAAGCAATGGAACGGAATGGAATGGAATGGATTGGAATCAATCCGAATGGAATGGAATGGCATGGAATGGAATGGAATGGAATGGAATCAACCCGAATGGAATGGAATGGAATGGAATTGAGTCAACCCGAATGGAATATAATGGAATCAACTCGAGTGGAGTTGAATTTAGTGGAATGGAAATAACCCGAATGGAACGGAATGGAATGGAGTGGAATCAACGAGAATTGAATCGAATGGAATGGAATGGAGTGGAATGGAATTGAATGGAATGGAATCAACCCGAATGGAGTGGAATGCAATGGAATGGAATGGAATGGAATGGAACGGAATGGAATGGAATCAACACGAAAGGAATGGAATGCAATGGAATGGAATGGAATGGAATATAATCGACCCGAAAGGAATGGAATGGAATGCAATGGAATGGAATGGAATGGAATCAACCCGAATGGAATGCAATGGAATGGAATGGAATCAAGACGAATGGAATCGAATGGAATGGGATGCAATGGAATGGAATCAACCCGAATGGAATGGAAAGGAATGTAATCAACCCGAATGGAATGGAAGGGAGGGGAATGGAAGGGAATGGAATCAACCCGAATGGAAGGGAAAGGAATGGAATGTAATGGAAAGGAATGGAATCAACAGGAATGGAATGGAACGGAATGGAATGCAATGGAATGGAGTGGATTCAACCCGAATGGAATGGAATGGAATGCAATGGAATGGAATGGAATGGAATGGAATGGAATGGAATGGAATAAACCGGAATGAAATGTAATGGAATGGAATGGAATGGAATGGAATGGAATCAACTCGAATGGCATGGAATGGAATGGAAAGGAACCATATGCATGGAATGGAATGGAATCAACCCGAACGGAATGGAATGAAATGCAATGGAATGGAAAGGAATCAACCCGAATGGAGTGGAATGCAATGGAATGGAATGGAATGGAATGGAATGGAACTGAACGGAATGGAATCAACACGAAAGGAATGGAATGCAATGGAATGGAATGGAATGGAACAGAATCGACCCGAAAAGAAAGGAATGGACTTGAATGGAATGGAATGGAATGGAATTGAATGGAATGGAATCAACCCGAATGGAATGGAATGGAATGGAATGGAATGGAATCAACACGAATGCAATAGAATGGAATGGAATGGGATGGAATGGAATTGGATGGAATGGAATCCAACCGAATGGAATAGAATGGAATGGAATCAATTCATATGTATTGGAATGGAATGGAATGGAATGGAATCAACCGGAATGGAATAGAATGGAATGGAATGACATGGAATGAAATGGAATGCAATGGAATCAACCCAAATGGAATGGAATGGAATGGAATCAACACGAATGGAATTTAATGGAAAGGAATGGAATGGAATGGAATGGAATCAATCCGAATGGAATGGAATGGAATGGAATGGAATCAACCCAAATGAAATGGAATGGAATGGAATGGAATGGAATCAATCCGAATGGAATGGAATGGAATGGAAAGGAGTGGAATGGAATGGAATGTAATGGAAAGGAATGGAATGGAAACAACCCGAATGGAAAGGAATGGAATGGGATGGAATCAACCCGAATGGAATGGAATGTAATGGAATGGAATGGATGTAACACGAATGGAATGGAATGGAATGGAATGGAATGGAATGGAATCAATCCGAATGGAATGGAATGGAATGGAATCAACCCAAATGGAATGGAATGGAATGGAATGGAAGCAACACGAATGGAATGGAATGGAATGGAATGGAATGAATGGAATGGAATGGAATCAACCCGAATGGAATGGAATGGAATGGAACGGAATGGACAGGAATGGAATCAACCCGAATGGAATGGAATGGAATGGAATGGAAAGATATGGAATGGAATCAACCTGAATGGAATGGAATGGAATGGAATGGAATGGAATGGAATCAAAGCGAATGGAATTGAATGGAATGGAATCAACCCGAATGGAATGGAATGGAAAGGAATGGAATGGAATGGAATGGAATGGAACCAATCCGAATGGAATCGAAAGGAATGGAATGGAATGGAATGGAATGGAGTCAACCAGAATGGAAAGGAATGGAATGGAATGGAATCAACCAGAATGGAATGGAAAGGAATGGAATGGAATGGAATGGAATGGATGTAACACGAACGGAATGGAATGGAATGGAATGGAATGGAATGGAATGGAATGGAATGGAATCAACCCGAATGGAATGGAATGGAATGGAATGGAATGGAGTCAACCCGAAAGCAATGGAACGGAATGGAATGGAATGGAATGGAATGGAATGGAATCAATCCGAATGGAATGGAATGGAATGGAATGGAATGGAACGGAATGGATTCAACCCCAATGTAATGGAATGGAATGGAATGGAATGGAATCATCCCGAATGGAATATAATGGAATCAACCCGAGTGGAATTGAATGGAATGGAATGGAAATAACCTGAATGGAATGGAACGGAATGGAATGGAATCAACGAGAATGGAATCGAATGGAATGGAATGTAGTGAAATGGAATTGAATGGAATGGAATCAAGCCGAATGGAATGGAATGAACTGGAATCATCCCGAATGGAATGGAATGGAATCAGATGGAATGTAATGGAATGTAATGGAATAAAACCGAATGGAATGGAATGGAATAGAATGGAATGGAATCAACGCGAATGGAATGGAATGGAATGCAATTGAATGGAATGGAATCAACCAAAAAGGAATGGAATGGAATGGAATGGAATCAACCCGAATGGAATGGAATGGAATAGAATGAAATGGAATAGACTGGAATAGAATCACCCCGAAAGGAATGGAATGGAATGGAATGGAATGGAGTGGAATGGAATGAACCCGAATGGAATGGAATGGCATGGAATGGAATTGAATGGAATGGAATGGAATGGAAACAACCCGATTGGAATGGAATGGAATGGAATGGATTGGAATGGAATGGATTTAACCCAAATGGAATGGAATGGAATGGAATGGAATGGAAAGGAATGGAATGGAGTCAACCTGAAATGAATGGAATGGAATGGAATGGAATGGAATGGAATCAAACAGAATGGAATGGAATGGAATGGAATGGAATGGAATGGAATGGAATCAACCCGATTGGAATGGAATGGAATGGAATGGAATGGAATGGAATGGCATGCAATGCAATGGAGTTAACCGAAAAGGAATGGAATGGAATGGAGTGGAATGGAATGGAAAAGAATCACCCCGAAAGGAATGGAGTGGAATGGAATGGAACGGAATGGAATGGAAGAGAATGATTTGGAATCAACCCGAATGGAATGGAATGGAATGGAATGGAATGGAATGGATGTAACACGAATGGAATGGAATACAATGGAATGGAATGGAATGGAAGAGAATCGACCCGAAAAGAATGGAATGGAATTGAGTGGCATAGAATGGAATTGAATGGAATGGAATCAACCCGAATGGAATGGAAAGGAATGGAATCAACACGAATGGAATAGAATGGAATGGAATGGGATGGAATGGAATTGAATGGAGTGGAATCCAGCCGAATGGAATGGAATGGAATGGAATGGAATAAAGCCGAATGGAATGGAATGGAATGGAATGGAATGGAATGGAATCAACCCAAATGCAATGGAATGGAATGGAATCAACCCGAATGGAATATAATGTAATCAACCCGAGTGGAATTGAATGGAATGGAATTGAAAGAACCCGAATGGAATGGAATGGATTGGAATGGAATCAACGAGAATGGAATCGAATGGAATGGAATGGAGTGGAATGGAACTGAATGGAAAGGAATCAACCCGAATGGAATGGTATGGAATGGAATGGAATCAAAACGAATGGAATGGAATGGAATGGAATCAAAACGAATGGAATGGAATGGAATAGAAGGGAATGAAATCAAGCTGAATGGAATAGAATGGAATGGAATCATCCCGAATGGAATGGAATGGAATGAAATGGAATGGAATGGAATGGAATAGAATGGAATGGAATAAAACAGAATGGAATGGAATGGAATGGAATGCAATCAACCCGAATGGCATGGAATGGAATGGAATCATCCCGAATGGAATGGAATGGAATGAAATGGAATGGAATGGAATGGAATGGAATAGAATGGAATGGAATAAAACAGAATGGAATGGAATGGAATGGAATGCAATCAACCCGAATGGAATGCAATGGAATGAAATTGAATGGAATGGAATCAACCCGAATGGAAAGGAATGGAATGGAATGGAATGGAATCAAGTCATATGTAATGGAATGGAATGGAATGGAATGGAATGGAATGGAAGCAACACGAATGGAATGTACTGGAATGGAATGGAATGGAGTGGAATCAACCCGAATGGAATGGAATGGAATGGAATGGAATGGAATGGAATGGAATGGAATGGAATGGACTGGAATGCAATCAACCCGAATGGAATGGAATGGAATGGAATGGAATGGAATGGAATGGAATGGAATGGAATCAAAACGAATTGAATGGAATGGAATGGAATCAACCCGAATGGAATGGAAGGGAAAGGACTGGAATGGAATGGAATGGAATGGAATCAATCTGAATGGAATGGAAAGGAATGGATTGGAATGGAGTCAACCCGAACGGAAAGGAATGGAATGGAATGGAATCAACCCGAATGGAATGGAACGGTATGGAATGGAATGGAGTCAACCCAAGAGGAATGGAACGGAATGGAATGGAATGGAATGGAACGGAATGGAATCATTCCGAATGGAATGGAATGGAATGGAATGGAATGGAATCAACGGGAATATAATGGAATGGAATGGAATGGAATGGTATTGAATGGAATGGAGTGGAATGGAATCAACACGAATGGAATGGAATGGAATGGAATCAACCTGAATGAAATGGAATGGAAAGGAATGAAATGGAATGGAATGGAATGGAATCAATCCGAATGGAATGCAATGGAATGGAAAGGAATGGAATGGAATGGAATGAAATGGAATGGAATGGAATGGAATTAACACAAATGGAAAGGAATGGAATGGAATGGAATCAACCCGAATGGAATGGAATGGAATGGATGTAACACGAATGGAATTGAATGGAATGGAATGGAATGGAATCAACCCGAATGGAATGGAATGGAATTGAACGGTATGGAATGGAATGGAGTCAACCCGAGAGGAATGGAACGGAATGGAATGGAATGGAATGGAATCATTCCGAATGGAATGGAATGGAATGGAATGGAATGGAATGGAATGGAATCAACCCGAATGGAATATAATGTAATCAACCCGAGTGGAATTGAATGGAATGGAATTGAAATAACCCGAATGGAATGGAATGCATTGGAATGGAATCAACGAGAATGGAATCGAATGGAATGGAATGGAGTGGAATGGAATTGAATGGAATGGAATCAACCCGAATGGAATGGAATGAAATGGAATAAAATCAAAACGAATGGAATGGAATGGAATGGAATGGAATGGAATGGAATAGAATCAAAACGAATGGAATGGAATGGAATGGAATGGAATCAACTAGAATGGCATGGAGTGGAATGGAATGGAATGGAATGGAATATAGTCGACCCGAAAGGAATGGAATGGAATGGAATGGAACGGAATGGAATGGAATCAACACGAAAGGAATTGAATGCAATGGAATGGAATGGAATGGAATATAATCGACCCGAAAGGAATGGAATGGAATGCAATGGAATGGAGTGGAATGGAATCAACCCAAATGGAATGGAATGGAATGGAATGGAATCAACACGAATGGAATCGAATGGAATGGGATGCAATGGAATGAAATCAATCCGAATGCAATGGAAAGGAATGGAATCAACCCGAATGGAATGGAAGGGAGGGGAATGGAAGGGAATGGAATCAACCCGAAAGGAACGGAATGGAATGGAATGGAATGGAGTGGATTCAACCCGAATGGAATGGAATTTAATGCAATGGAATGGAATGGAATGGAATGGAATGGAATGGAATAGAATGGAATGGAATCAACCGGAATGTAATGTAACGTAATGGAATGGAATGGAATGGAATGGAATGGAATGGAATCAACTCGAATGGCATGGAATGGAATGGAATGGAATCACATGCATGGAATGGAATGGAATCAACCTGAACGGAATGGAATGAAATGCAATGGAATGGAATGGAATCAACCCGAATGGAGTGGAAAGCAATGGAATGGAATGGAATGGAATGGAATGGAACGGAATGGAATCAACACGAAAGGAATGGAATGCAATGGAATGGAATGGAATGGAATGGAATTGAATGGAATGGAATCAACCCGAATGGACTGGAATGGAATGGAATGGAATGGAATGGAATGGAATGGAATGGAATGGAATCAACAAGAATGGAATAGAATGGAATGGAATGGGATGGAATGGAATTGAATGGAATGGAATCCAGCCGAATGGAATGGAATGGAATGGAGTCAAGTCATATATAATGGAATGGAATGGAATGGAATCAACCCGAATGGAATAGAATGGAATGGAATGGCATGGAATGAAATGGAATGGAAAGGAATGTAATCAACCCAAAAGGAATGGAATCAACACGAATGGAATTTAATGGAAAGGAATGGAATGGAACGGAATGGAATCAACCCGAATGGAATGGAATGGAATGGAATGGAATGGAATGGAATGGAATCCACCCGAATGGAATGGAATGGAATGGAATGGAATGGAATGGAATGGAATCAACCCGAATGGAATGGAATGGAATGGAATGGAATGGAATGGAATCAACCGGAATGGAATGGAATGGAATGGAATGGTATTGAATGGAATGGAGTGGAATGGAATCAACACGAATGGAGTGGAATGGAAAGGAATCAACCTGAATGAAATGGAATGGAAAGGAATGAAATGGAACGGAATGGAATGGAATCAATCCGAATGGAATGCAATGGAATGGAAAGGAATGGAATGGAATGGAATCAACCCGAATGGAATGGAATGGAATGGAATGGAATGGAATGGAATGGAATGGATGTAACACGAATGGAATGGAATGGAATGGAATGGAATGGAATGGAATGGAATCAACCCGAATGGAATGGAATAGAATGGAACGGTATGGAATGGAATGGAGTCAACCCGAGAGGAATGGAACGGAATGGAAGGGAATGGAATGGAATGGAATCATTCCGAATGGAATGGAATGGAATGGAATGGAATGGAATGGAATGGAATCAACGCGAATGGAATGGAATGGAATGGAATGGACTGGAATGGAATCAACCCGAATGGATTGGAATTTAATGGAATGGAATGGAATCAATCGGAATGGAATGGAATGGAATGGTGTTGAATGGAATGGAGTGGAATGGAATCAACACGAATGGAATGGAATGGAATGGAATCAACATGAATGAAATGGAATGGAAACGAATGAAATCGAATGGAATGGAATGGAATCAATCCGAATGGAATGCAATGGAATGGAAAGGAATGGAATGGAATGGAATGGATGTAACACGAATGGAATGGAATGGAATGGAACGGTATGGAATGGAATGGAGTCAGCCCGAGAGGAATGGTACCGAATGGAATGGAATGGAATGGAATGGAATGGAATCATTCCGAATGGAATGGAATGGTATGAAATGGCATGGAATGGAATGGAATCAACCCGAATGGAATGGAATGGAATGGAATCAACCCGAATGGAATATAATGTAATCAACCCGAGTGGAATTGAATGGAATGGAATGGAAATAACCCGAATGGAATGGAATGGAATGGAATGGAATGGAATCAACGAGAATGGAATCGAATGGAATGGAATGGAATGGAATGGAATTGTATGGAACGGAATCAACCCGAATGGAATGGAATTTAATGGAATGGAATCAAAACGAATGGAATGGAATGGAATGGAATCAATCCGAATGGAATGGAAAGGAATGGAATGGAATGGATATAACACGAATGGAATGGAATGGAATGGAATGGAATGGAATCAACCCGAATGGAATGGATTGGAATGGAACGGTATGGAATGGAACGGAGTCAACCCGAGAGGAATGGAACGGAACGGAATGGAATGGAATGGAATGGAATCATTCAGAATGGAATGGAATGGAATGGAATGGAATGGAATGGAATGGAATCAACCCGAATGGAATGGAATGAAATGGAATAAAATCAAAACGAATGGAATGGAATGGAATGGAATGGAATCAAAACGAATGGAATGGAATGGAATGGAATGGATTGGAATGGAATGGAATGGAATCAAGCTGAATGGAATGGAATGGAATGGAATCATCCCGAATGGAATGGAATGGAATGAAATGCAATGGAATGGAATGGAATGCAATGGAATGGAATGGAATGGAATGGAATAAAACCGAATGGAATGGAATGGAATGGAATGGAATCAACACTAATGGAATGGAATGGAATGCAACTGAATGGAATGGAATCAAACCGAATGTAAAGGAATGGAATGGAATGGAATGGAATGGAATGGAATGGAATGGAATGGAATGGAATCAAGTCATATGTAATGAAATGGAATGGAATGGAATGGAATGGAATCAACCCGAATGCAATAGAATGGAATGGAATGTCATGGAATGAAATGGAATGGAATGGAATGGAATGGAATGGAAAGGAATCAACCCAAATGGAATGGAATGGAATGGAATGGAATGGAATGGAATGGAATGGAAGCAACACGAATGGAAAGGAATGGAATGGATTGGAATGAATGGAATGGAATGGCATCAACCCGAATGGAATGGATTGGAATGGAATTGAATGGAATGGACTGGAATGGAATCAACGCGAATGGAATGGAATGGAATGGAATGGAATGGAATCTAATCAACCCGAATGGAATGGAATGGAATGGAATGGAATCAAAACGAATGGAATGGAATGGAATGGATTCAACCCGAATGGAATGGAATGGAAAGGAATAGAATGGAATGGAATGGAATGGAATCAATCCGAATGGAATGGAAAGGAATGGAATGGAATGGAATGCAATGGAGTCAACCCGAATGGAAAGGAATGGAACGGAATGGAATTAACCCGAATGGAATGGAATGGAATGGAATGGAATGGAATGGAATGGAATGGAATGGAATGGAGTCAACCCGAAAGGAATGGAACGGAATGGAATGGAATGGAATGGAAAGGAATGGAATGGAATGGAATGCAATGGAGTCAACCCGAATGGAAAGGAATGGAACGGAATGGAATTAACCCGAATGGAATGGAATGGAATGGAATGGAATGGAATCAACCCGAAAAGAATGGAACGGAATGGAATGGAATGGAATGGAACGGAATGGAATGGAATGGAATGGAATGGAATGGAATGGAATGGAATCAATCGGAATGGAATGGAATGGAATGGAATGGAATGGAATGGAATGGAACGGAATGGAATCAAACCCAACGGAATGGAATGGAATGGAAAGGAATCATCCCGAATGCAATATAATGGAATCAACCCGAGCGGAATGGAATGGAATGGAAGTAACCCGAATGGAATGGAATGGAATTCATTGGAATCAACGAGTATGGAATCGAATGGAATGGAATGGAGTGGAATGGAATTGAATGGAATGCAATCAACCCGAATGGAATGGAATGGAATGGAAAGGAATGGAATGGAATCAAGCCGAATGGAATGGAATGGAATGGAATCATCCCGAATGGAATGGAATGGAATGGAATCAAATGGAATGGAATGGAATGGAATGGAATGGAATGGAATGGAATAAAACCGAATGGAATGGAATGGAATGGAATGGAATAGAATGGAATGGAATGGCATGGAATGAAATGGAATGGAAAGGAATGTAATCAACCCAAATGGAATGGAATCAACACGAATGGAATTTAATGGAAAGGAATGGAATGGAACGGAATGGAATCAACTCGAATGGAATGGAATGGAATGGAATGGAATGGAATGGAATGGAATGGAATCCACCCGAATGGAATGGAATGGAATGGAATGCAATGGAATGGAATCAACCCGAATGGAATGGAATGGAATGGAATGGAATGGAATGGAATCAACCGGAATGGAATGGAATGGAATGGAATGGAATGGAATGGTATTGAATGGAATGGAGTGGAATGGAATCAACACGAATGGAGTGGAATGGAATGGAATCAACCTGAATGAAATGGAATGGAAAGGAATGAAATGGAACGGAATGGAATGGAATCAATCCGAATGGAATGCAATGGAATGGAAAGGAATGGAATGGAATGGAATCAACCCGAATGGAATGGAATGGAATGGAATGGAATGGAATGGAATGGATGTAACACGAATGGAATGGAATGGAATGGAATGGAATGGAATGGAATCAACCCGAATGGAATGGAATAGAATGGAACGGTATGGAATGGAATGGAGTCAACCCGAGAGGAATGGAACGGAATGGAAGGGAATGGAATGGAATGGAATCATTCCGAATGGAGTGGAATGGAATGGAATGGAATGGAATGGAATGGAATCAACGCGAATGGAATGGAATGGAATGGAATGGACTGGAATGGAATCAACCCGAATGGATTGGAATTTAATGGAATGGAATGGAATCAATCGGAATGGAATGGAATGGAATGGTGTTGAATGGAATGGAGTGGAATGGAATCAACACGAATGGAATGGAATGGAATGGAATCAACATGAATGAAATGGAATGGAAACGAATGAAATCGAATGGAATGGAATGGAATCAATCCGAATGGAATGCAATGGAATGGAAAGGAATGGAATGGAATGGAATGGATGTAACACGAATGGAATGGAATGGAATGGAACGGTATGGAATGGAATGGAGTCAGCCCGAGAGGAATGGTACGGAATGGAATGGAATGGAATGGAATGGAATGGAATCATTCCGAATGGAATGGAATGGTATGGAATGGCATGGAATGGAATGGAATCAACCCGAATGGAATGGAATGGAATGGAATCAACCCGAATGGAATATAATGTAATCAACCCGAGTGGAATTGAATGGAATGGAATGGAAATAACCCGAATCGAATGGAATGGAATGGAATGGAATGGAATCAACGAGAATGGAATCGAATGGAATGGAATGGAATGGAATGGAATTGTATGGAACGGAATCAACCCGAATGGAATGGAATTTAATGGAATGGAATCAAAACGAATGGAATGGAATGGAATGGAATCAATCCGAATGGAATGGAAAGGAATGGAATGGAATGGATATAACACGAATGGAATGGAATGGAATGGAATGGAATGGAATCAACCCGAATGGAATGGATTGGAATGGAACGGTATGGAATGGAACGGAGTCAACCCGAGAGGAATGGAACGGAACGGAATGGAATGGAATGGAATGGAATCATTCAGAATGGAATGGAATGGAATGGAATGGAATGGAATGGAATGGAATGGAATGGAATCAACCCGAATGGAATGGAATGAAATGGAATAAAATCAAAACGAATGGAATGGAATGGAATGGAATGGAATCAAAACGAATGGAATGGAATGGAATGGAATGGATTGGAATGGAATGGAATGGAATCAAGCTGAATGGAATGGAATGGAATGGACTCATCCCGAATGGAATGGAATGGAATGAAATGCAATGGAATGGAATGGAATGCAATGGAATGGAATGGAATGGAATGGAATAAAACCGAATGGAATGGAATGGAATGGAATGGAATCAACACTAATGGAATGGAATGGAATGCAACTGAATGGAATGGAATCAAACCGAATGTAAAGGAATGGAATGGAATGGAATGGAATGGAATGGAATGGAATGGAATCAAGTCATATGTAATGAAATGGAATGGAATGGAATGGAATGGAATCAACCCGAATGCAATAGAATGGAATGGAATGTCATGGAATGAAATGGAATGGAATGGAATGGAATGGAATGGAAAGGAATCAACCCAAATGGAATGGAATGGAATGGAATGGAATGGAATGGAATGGAATGGAAGCAACACGAATGGAAAGGAATGGAATGGATTGGAATGAATGGAATGGAATGGCATCAACCCGAATGGAATGGATTGGAATGGAATTGAATGGAATGGACTGAAATGGAATCAACGCGAATGGAATGGAATGGAATGGAATGGAATGGAATCTAATCAACCCGAATGGAATGGAATGGAATGGAATGGAATCAAAACGAATGGAATGGAATGGAATGGATTCAACCCGAATGGAATGGAATGGAATGGAATAGAATGGAATGGAATGGAATGGAATCAATCCGAATGGAATGGAAAGGAATGGAATGGAATGGAATGCAATGGAGTCAACCCGAATGGAAAGGAATGGAACGGAATGGAATTAACCCGAATGGAATGGAATGGAATGGAATGGAATGGAGTCAACCCGAAAGGAATGGAACGGAATGGAATGGAATGGAATGGAAAGGAATGGAATGGAATGGAATGCAATGGAGTCAACCCGAATGGAAAGGAATGGAACGGAATGGAATTAACCCGAATGGAATGGAATGGAATGGAATGGAATGGAATGGAATGGAGTCAACCCGAAAAGAATGGAACGGAATGGAATGGAATGGAATGGAACGGAACGGAATGGAATGGAATGGAATGGAATGGAATGGAATGGAATCAATCGGAATGGAATGGAATGGAATGGAATGGAATGGAATGGAACGGAATGGAATCAAACCCAACGGAATGGAATGGAATGGAAAGGAATCATCCCGAATGCAATATAATGGAATCAACCCGATCGGAATGGAATAGAATGGAAGTAACCCGAATGGAATGGAATGGAATGGATTGGAATCAACGAGTATGGAATCGAATGGAATGGAATGGAGTGGAATGGAATTGAATGGAATGCAATCAACCCGAATGGAATGGAATGGAATGGAAAGGAATGGAATGGAATCAAGCCGAATGGAATGGAATGGAATGGAATCATCCCGAATGGAATGGAATGGAATGGAATCAAATGGAATGGAATGGAATGGAATGGAATGGAATGGAATGGAATGGAATAAAACCGAATGGAATGCAATGGAATGGAATGGAATAGAATGGAATGGAATCAACGCGAATGGAATGGAATGGAATGCAATTCAGTGGAATGGAATCAACCCGAAAGGAATGGAATGGAATGGAATGGATGTAACACAAATGGAATGGAATGGAATGGAATGGAATGGAATGGAATGGAATTTATTGGAATGGAATCAACCCAAATGGAATGGAATGGAATGGAATGAACACAAATGGCATGGAATGGAATGGAATGAAATGGAATGGAATCAACCGGATTGGAATGAAATGGAATGGAATGGAATGAACACAAATGGCATGGAATGGAGTGGAATTGAATGGAATGGAATCAACCCGAATGGAATGGAATGGAATGCAATTGAATGGAATGGAATGGAATAGGAACAACCCGAAAGGAATGTAATGGAATGGAATGGAATCAAACCGAATGGAATGGAATGGAATGGAATGGAATGGATTCAACCCGAATGGAATGGAATGGAATGGAATGGAATCAACTCGAATGGCATGGAGTGGAATGGAATGGAATGGAATGGAATGGAATGGAATGGAATATATTCCACCGAAAGGAATGGAATGGAATGGAATGGAATGGAATGGAATGAAATGGAATGGAATGGAATGGAATCAACACGAAAGGAATGGAATGCAATGGAATGGAATGGAATGGAATATAATCGACCCGAAAGGAATGGAATGGAATGGAATCAACCAAAATGGAATGGAATGGAATCAACCAAAATGGAATGGAATGGAATGGAATGGAATCAACACGAATGGAATCGAATGGAATGCGATGCAATGGAATGGAATCAACCCGAATGGAATGGAAAGGAATGGAATCAACCCGAATGGAATGGAATGGAGGGGAATGGAAGGGAATGGAATCAACCCGAATGGAAGGGAATGGAATGGAATGGAATGGAATGCAATGGAATGGAGTGGATTCAAACCGAATGGAATGGAATTTAATGGAATGGAATGGAATGGAATGGAATGGAATGGAATGGAATAGAATGGAATGGATTCAACCGGAATGTAATGGAATGGAATGGAATGGAATGGAATGGAATGGAATGGAATCAACTCGAATGGCATGGATTGGAATGGAATGGAATCACATGCATGGAATGGAATGGAATCAACCTGAACGGAATGGAATGAAATGCAATGGAATGGAATGGATTCAACCCGAATGGAGTGGAATGCAGTGGAATGGAATGGAATGGAATGGAATGGAATGGAACAGAATCGACCCGAAAAGAATGGAATGGAATTGAGTGGAATAGAATGGAATTGAATGGAATAGAATCAACCCGAATGGAATGGAATGGAATGGAATGGAATGGAATGGAATCAACACGAATGGAATAGAATGGAATGGAATGGGATGGAATGGAATTGAATGGAATGGAATCCAGCCGAATGGAATGGAATGGAATGGAACGGAATAAAGCCGAATGGAATGGAATGGAATGGAATGGAATGGAATCAACCCAAATGCATTGGAATGGAATGGAATCAACCCGAATTGAATATAATATAAACAACCCGAGTGGAATTGAATGGAATGGAATTGAAATAACCCGAATGGAATGGAATGGATTGGAATGGAATCAACGAGAATGGAATCGAATGGAATGGAATGGAGTGGAATGGAACTGAATGGAAAGGAATCAACCCGAATGGAATGGAATGGAATGGAATGGAATGGAATCAAAACGAATGGAATGGAATGGAATGGAAGGGAATGGAATCAAGCTGAATGGAATAGAATGGAATGGAATCATCCCGAATGGAATGGAATGGAATGGAATGAAATGGAATGGAATGGAATGGAATGGAATAGAATGGAATGGAATAAAACAGAATGGAATGGAATGGAATGGAATGCAATCAACCCGAATGGAATGGAATGGAATAGAATCATCCCGAATGGAATGGAATGGAATGAAATGGAATGGAATGGAATGGAATAGAATGGAATGGAATAAAACAGAATGGAATGGAATGGAATGGAATGCAATCAACCCGAATGGAATGGAATGGAATGCAATTGAATGGAATGGAATCAACCCGAATGGAAAGGAATGGAATGGAATGGAATGGAATGGAATGGAATGGAATCAACCCGAATGGAATGGAATGGAATGGAATGGAATGGACTGGAATGCAATCAACCCGAATGGAATGGAATGGAATGGAATGGAATAGAATGGAATCAACCCGAATGGAACGGAATGGAATGGAATGGAAAGGAATCAAAACGAATGGAATGGAATGGAATGGAATCAACCCGAATGGAATGGAAGGGAAAGGAATGGAATGGAATGGAATGGAATGGAATGGAATGGAATCAATCCGAATGGAATGGAAAGGAATGGAATGGAATGGAATGGAATGGAGTCAACCCGAATGGAAAGGAATGGAATGGAATGGAATCAACCCGAATGGAATGGAATGGCATGGAATGGAATGGATGTAACTCGAATAGAATGGAATGGAATGGAATGGAATGGAATGGAATCAACCCGAATGGAATGGAATGGAATGGAATGAAATGGAGTCAACCCGAAAGGAATGGAACGGAATGGAATGGAATGGAATGGAATGGAATCAATCCGAATGGAATGGAATGGAATGGAATGGAATGGATTGGAATGGAATCAACCCCAGTGGAATGGAACGGAATCAACCCGAATGGAGTGGAATGCAATGGAATGGAATGGAAGGGAATGGAATTGAATGGAATAGAATCGACCCGAAAGGAATGGAATGGAATGGAATGGAATGGAATGGAATGGAATGGAATCAACCCGAAGGGAATGGAATGGAATGGAATGGAATGGAATCAACACGAATGGAATCGATTGGAATGGGATGGGATGGAATGGAATTGAATGGAATGGAATCCAGCCGAATGGAATGGAATGGAATAAAGCCGAGTGGAATGGAATGGAATGGAATGGAATCAAGTCATATGAAATGGAATGGAACGGAATGGAATGGAATGGAGTGGAATGGAATCAATCCGAATGGAATGGAATGGAATGGAAAGGAATGGAATGGAATGGAATGGAATCAACCCCAATGGAATGGAATGTAATGGAATGGAATCAACCCGAATGCAATATAATGGAATCAAACCGAGTGAAATTGAATGGAATGGAATGGAAATAACCCGAATGGAATGGAATGGAATGGAATGGAATGGAATGGAATGGAATGGAATCAACGATAATGGAATCGAATGGAATGGAATGGAGTGGAATGGAATTGAATGGAATGGAATCTACCCGAATGGAATGGAATGGAATGGAATGGAATCAAAACGAATGGAATGGAATGGAATGGAAAGGAATGGAATGGAATCAAGCCGAATGGAATGGAATGGAATGGAATCATCCCGAATGGAAAGGAATGGAATCAAATGGAATTGAATGGAATGGAATGGAATGGAATGGAATGGAATAAAACCGAATGGAATGGAATGGAATGGAATGGAATGGAATGGAATGGAATGAAGTGGAATCAACCCGAATGGAATGGAACGGAATGCAATTGAATGGAATGGAATCAACCCGAATGGAATGGAATGGAATGAAATGGAATGGAATGGAATAGAATCACCCCGAAAGGAAAGGAGTGGAATGTAATGGAACGGAATGGAATGGAATGGAATGGAATGGAATCAACCCGAATGGAATGGAATGGAATGGAATGCAATGGAATGCAATGGAATGGAATGGAGTCAACCTGAAAGGAATGGAATGGAATGGAATGGAATGGAATGGAATGGAATCAACCGGAATGGAATGGAATAGAATGGAATTGAATGGAATGGAATCAAATCGAATGTAATGGAATGGAATGCAATGGAATGGAATGGAATGGAACAGAATCAACCAGAAAGGAATGGAATGGAATGGAATGGAATCAACCCGAATGGAATGGAATGGAATGGAATGGGATAGAGTCAACGCGAAAGGAATGGAATGGAATTGAATGGAATGGAATCAACCCGAATGGAATGGAATGGAATGCAATTGAATGGAATGGAATGGAATAGCATCAACCCGAAAGGAATGTAATGGAATGGAATGGAATCAAACCGATTGGAATGGAATGGAATGGAATGGAATGGAATGGATTCAACCCGAATGGAATGGAATGGAATGGAATGGAATGGAATCAACTCGAATGGCATGGAGTGGAATGGAATGGAATGGAATGGAATATATTCGACCCGAAAGGAATGGAATGGAATGGAACGGAATGGAATGGAATGGAATGGAACGGAATGGAATGGAATCAACACGAAAGGAATGGAATGCAATGGAATGGAATGGAATGGAATATAATCGACCCGAAAGGAATGGAATGGAATGGAATGGAATGGAATGGAATGGAATGGAATCAACCAAAATGGAATGGAATGGAATGGAATGGAATCAACACGAATGGAATCGAATGGAATGCGATGCAATGGAATTGAATCAACCCGAATGGAATGGAAAGGAATGGAATCAACCCGAATGGAATGGAATGGTGGGGAATGGAAGGGAATGGAATCAACCCGAATGGAAGGAATGGAATGGAATGGAATGGAATGGAATGCAATGGAATGGAGTGGATTCAACCCGAATGGAATGGAATTTAATGAAATGGAATGGAATGGAATGGAATGGAATGGAATAGAATGGAATGGATTCAACCGGAATGTAATGGAATGGAATGGAATGGAATGGAATGGAATGGAATGGAATGGAATGGAATCAACTCGAATGGCATGGAATGGAATGCAATGGAATCACATGCATGGAAAGGAATGGAATCAACCTGAACGTAATGGAATGAAATGCAATGGAATGGAAAGGAATGGAATCAACCCGAATGGAGTGGAATGCAATGGAATGGAATGGAATGGAATGGAATGGAATGGAATGGAATGGAATGGAACGGAGTGGAATCAACACGAAAGGAATGGAATGCAATGGAATGGAATGGAATGGAAGAGAATCGACCCGAAAAGAATGGAATGGAATTGAATGGAATGGAATGGAATGCAATTGAATGGAATGGAATCAACCGGAATGGAATGGAATGGAATGGAATGGAATGGAATGGAATGGAATGGAATGGAATGGAATGCAATGGAATGGAATCAACAGGAATGGAATAGAATTGAATGGAATGGGATGGAATGGAATTGAATGCCATGGAAGCCAGCCGAATGGAATGGAATGGAATGGAATGGAATAAAGCCGAATGGAATGGAATGGAATGGAATCAAGTCATATATAATGAAATGGAAGGGAATGGAATGGAATCAACCCGAATGGAATAGAATGGAATGGAATGGCATGGAATGAAAAGGAATGGAATGGAATGGAATCAACCCAAATGGAATGGAATGGAATGGAATCAACACGAATGGAATTTAATGGAAAGGAATGGAATGGAATGGAATGGAATCAACCCGAATGGAATGGAATGGAATGGAATGGACTGGAATGGAATCAACCCGAATGGAATGGAATGGAATGGAATGGAATGGATGTAACACGAATGGAATGGAATGGAATGGAATGGAATGGAATCAACCCGAATGGAATGGAATGGAATGGAACGGAATGGAATGGAATGGAGTCAACCCGAGAGGAATGGAACGGAATGGAATGGAATGGAATGGAATGGAATGGAATGGAATCATTCCGAATGGACTGGAATGGAATGGAATGGAATGGAATGGAATGGAATCAACAGGAATATAATGTAATGGAATGGAATGGAGTGGTATTGAATGGAATGGAGTGGAATGGAATCAACACGAATGGAATGGAATGGAATGGAATCAACCTGAATGAAATGGAATGGAAAGGAATGAAATGGAATGGAATGGAATGGAATCAATCCGAATGAAATGCAATGGAATGGAAAGGATTGGAATGGAATGGAATGAAATGGAATGGAATGGAATGGAATTAACCCAAATGGAAAGGAATGGAATGGAATGGAATCAACCCGAATGGAATGGAATGGAATGGAATGGAATGGATGTAACACGAATGGAATTGAATGGATTGGAATGGAATGGAATCAACCCGAATGGAATGGAATGGAATGGAACGTTATGGAATGGAATGGAGTTACCCCGAGAGGAATGGAACGGAATGGAATGGAATGGAATAGAATGGAATGGAATGGAATCATTCCGAATGGAATGGAATGGTATGGAATGGCATGGAATGGAATCAACCCGAATGGAATGGAATGGAATGGAATCAACCCGAATGGAATATAATGTAATCAGCCCGAGTGGAATTGAATGGAATGGAATTGAAATAACCCGAATGGAATGGAATGCATTGGAATGGAATCAACGAGAATGGAATCGAATGGAATGGAATGGAGTGGAATGGAATTGAATGGAATGGAATCAACCTGAATGGCATGGAATGAAATGGAATAAAATCAAAACGAATGGAATGGAATGGAATGGAATGGAATGGAATGGAATAGAATCAAAACGAATGGAATGGAATGGAATGGAATGGAATCAACTAGAATGGCATGGAGTGGAATGGAATGGAATGGAATGGAATATAGTCGACCCGAAAGGAATGGAATGGAATGGAATGGAATGGAATGGAATGGAATGGAATGGAATGCAACGGAAAGGAATGGAATCAACACGAAAGGAATTGAATGCAATGGAATGGAATGGAATGGAATATAATCGACCCGATAGGAATGGAATGGAATGGAATGGAATGGAGTGGAATGGAATCAACCCAAATGGAATGGAATGGAATGGAATGGAATCAACACGAATGGAATCGAATGGAAGGGATGCAATGGAATGGAATCAACCCGAATGCAATGGAAAGGAATGGAATCAACCCGAATGGAATGGAATGGAGGGGAATGGAAGGGAATGGAATCAACCCAAAAGGAACGGAATGGAATGGAATGGAATGGAGGGGATTCAACCCGAATGGAATGGAATTTAATGCAATGGAATGGAATGGAATGGAATGGAATGGAATAGAATGGAATGGAATCAACCAGAATGTAATGTAACGTAATGGAATGGAATGGCATGGAATGGAATGGAATGGAATCACATGCATGGAATGGAATGGAATCAACCTGAACGGAATGGAATGAAATGCAATGGAATGGAATGGAATCAACCCGAATGGAGTGGAATGCAATGGAAACGAATGGAATGGAATGGAATGGAATGGAATGGAATGGAATGGAATGGAACGGAATGGAATCAACACGAAAGGAATGGAATGCAATGGAATGGAATGAAACAGAATCGACCCGAAAAGAATGGAATGGAATTGAATGGAATGGAATGGAATGGAATTGAATGGAATGGAATCAACCCGAATGGAATGGAATGGAATGGAATGGAATGGAATGGAATGGAATGGAATCAACACGAATGGAATAGAATGGAATGGAATGGGATGGAATGGAATTGAATGGAATGGAATCCAGTCGAATGGAATGGAATGGAATGGAGTCAAGTCATATATAATGGAATGGAATGGAATGGAATCAACCCGAATGGAATAGAATGGAATGGAATGGCATGGAATGAAATGGAATGGAAAGGAATGGAATCAACCCAAATGCAATGGAATCAACACGAATGGAATTTAATGGAAAGGAATGGAATGGAATGGAATGGAATCAACCCGAATGGAATGGAATGGAATGGAATGGAATCAAACCGAATGGAATGGAATGGAATGGAATGGAATGGAATCAACCGGAATGGAATGGAATGGAATGGAATGGAATGGTATTGATTGGAATGGAGTGGAATGGAATCAACACGAATGGAGTGGAATGGAATGGAATCAACCTGAATGAAATGGAATGGAAATGAATGAAATGGAATGGAATGGAATGGAATCAATCCGAATGGAATGCAATGGAATTGAAAGGAAAGGAATGGAATGGAATCAACCCGAATGGAATGGAATGGAATGGAATGGAATGGAATGGAATGGAATGGAATGGAATGGATGTAACACGAATGGAATGGAATGGAATGGAATTGAATGGAATGGAATCAACACGAATGGAATGGAATACAATGGAACGGTATGGAATGGAATGGAGTCAACCCGAGAGTAATGGAATGGAATGGAATGGAATGGAATGGAATGGAATGGAATCATTCCGAATGGAATGGAATGGAATGGAATGGAATGGAATGGAATGGAATGGAATCAACCCGAATGGAATGGAATGGAATAGAATGGACTGGAATGGAATCAACCCGAATGGAATGGAATGGAATGGAATGGAATCAACCTGAATGAAATGGAATGGAAACGAATGAAATCGAATGGAATGGAATGGAATCAATCCGAATGGAATGCAATGGAATGGAAAGGAATGGAATGGAATGGAATGGATGTAACACGAATGGAATGGAATGGAATGGAATGGAATCAACCCGAATGGAATGGAATGGAATGGAACGGTATGGAATGGAATGGAGTCAACCCGAGAGCAATGGAACGGAATGGAATGGAATGGAATGGAATGGAATGGAATCATTCCGAATGGAATGGAATGGTATGGAATGGAATGGAATGGAATGGAAACAACCCGAATGGAATGGAAAGGAATGGAATGGAATGGAATGGAAAGGAATGGAATGGAATCAATTAGAATGGAATGGAATGGAATGGAATGGAATGGAATGGAATCAACCCGATTGGAATGGAATGGAATGGAATGGAATGGAATGGAATGGAATTGAATGCAATGCAATGGAGTTAACCCAAATGGAATGGAATGGAATGGAGTGGAAAGGAATGGAATGGAATGGAATCACCCCGAATGGAAAGGAATGGAATGGAATGGAATAGAATCTCCCCGAAAGGAATAGAGTGGAATGGAATGGAACGGAATGGAATGGAATAGAATGATTTGGAATCAACCCGAATGGAATGGAAAGGAATGCAATGGAATGGATGTAACACGAATGGAATGGAATGGAATGGAATGGAATCAACCCGAATGGAATGGAATGGAATGGAAAGGAATGGAATGGAATGGAATCAACACGAAAGGAATGGAATGCAATGGAATGGAATGGAATGGATCAGAATCGACCCTAAAAGAATGGAATGGAATGGAATGGAATGGAATGGAATGGAATGGAATGGAATCATCCCGAATGGAAAGGAATGGAATGAAATGGAATGGAATGGAATGGAATGGAAAGGAATGGAATGGAATCAATTAGAATGGAATGGAATGGAATGGAATGGAATGGAATGCAATGGAATGGAATCAACCGGATTGGAATGGAATGGAATGGAGTGGAATGGAATGGAATGGATGTAGCACGAATGGAATGGAATGGAATGGAATGGAATCAACCCGAATGGAATGGAATGGAATGGAAAGGAATGGAATGGAATGGAATCAACACGAAAGGAATGGAATGCAATGGAAAGGAAGGAAATGGAACAGAATCGACCCGAAAAGAATGGAATGGAATTGAATGGAATGGAATGGAATGGAATGGAATGGAATGGAATGGAATCAAAACGAATGGAATGGAATGGAATGGAATCAACCCGAATGGAATGGAATGGAAAGGAATGGAATGGAATGGAATCAATCCGAATGGAATGGAAAGGAATGGAATGGAATGGAATGGAATGGAGTCAACCCGAATGGAAAGGAATGGAATGGAATGGAATCAACCGGAATGGAATGGAATGGAATGGAATGGAATGGAATGGAATGGAATGGAATGGAATCAACGAGAATGGAATGGAATGGAATGGAATCATCCCGAATGGAATGGAATGGAATCAAATGGAATGGAATGGAATAAAACCGAATGGATTTTATTGGAATGGAATGGAATGGAATGAACCCGAATGGAATGGAATGGAATGCAACTGAATGGAATGGAATCAACCCGAATGGAATGGAATGGTATGGAATGGAATGTAAAGGAATAGAATCACCCCGAAAGGAATGGAGTCGAATGGAATGGAACGGAATGGAATGGAATAGAATGATTTGGAATCAACCTGAATGGAATGGAATGGAATGGAATGGAATGGATATAACACGAATTGAATGGAATGGAATGGAATGGAATCAACCCGAATGGAATGGAATGGAATGGAAAGGAACGGAATGGAATGGAATCAACACGAAAGGAATGGAATGAAATGGAATGGAATGGAATGGAACAGAATCGACACGAAAAGAATGCAATGGAATTGAATGGAATGGAATGGAATGGAATGGAATGGAATCAAAACGAATGGAATGGAATGGAATGGAATGGAATCAACCCGAATGGAATGGAATGGAAAGGAATGGAATGGAATGGAATCAATCCGAATGGAATGGAAAGGAATGGAATGGAATGGAATGGAATGGAGTCAACCCGAATGGAAAGGAATGGAATGGAATCATCCCGAATGGAATGGAATGGAATAAAATGGAATGGAATGGAATAAAACCGAATGGAATTTAATGGAATGGAATGGAATGGAATCAACCCGAATGGAATGGAATGGAATGCAACTGAATGGAATGGAATCAACCCGAATGGAATCGAATGGTATGGAATGGAATGTAAAGGAATAGAATCACCCCGAAAGGAATGGAGTCGAATGGAATGGAACGGAATGGAATGGAATGGATCTAACACGAATGGAATGGAATGGAATGGAATGGAATGGATCTAACACGAATGGAATGGAATGGAATGGAATGGAATGGAATCAACCCGAATGGAATGGAATGGAATGGAATGGAATGGAATGGAATGGAATGGAATTGAATGGAATGGAATGGAGTCAACCTGAAAGGAATGGAATGGAATGGAATGGAATGGAATGGAATGCAATCAATCCGAATGGAATGGAATGGAATGGAATGGAATGGAATGGATTGGAATCAACCCGAATGGAATGGAATAGAAAGGAATAGAATGGAATGGAATGGAATGGAATCAATCCGAATGGAATGGAAGGGAATGGAATGGAATGGAATGCAATGGAGTCAACCCGAATGGAAAGGAATGGAACGGAATGGAATTAACCCGAATGGAATGGAATGGAATGGAATGGAATGGAATGGAATGGAATGGAGTCAACCCGAAAGCAATGGAACGGAATGGAATGGAATGGAATGGAACGGAATGGAATGGAATGGAATGGAATGGAATGCAATGGAATCAATCGGAATGGAATGGAATGGAATGGAATGGAATGGAATGGAATGGAACGGAATGGAATCAAACCCAACGGAATGGAATGGAATGGAATGGAATCATCCCTAATGGAATATAATGGAATCAACCCGAGTGGAAAGGAATGGAATGCAAGTAACCCGAATGGAATGGAATGGAATGGATTGGAATCAACGAGAATGGAATCGAATGGAATGGAATGGAGTGGAATGGAATTGAATGGAATGAAATCAACCCGAATGGAATGGAATGGAATGGAATGGAATCAAAACGAATGGAATGGAATGGAATGGAAAGGAATGGAATGGAATCAAGCCGATTGGAATGGAATGGAATGGAATCATCCCGAATGGAATGGAATGGAATCAAATGGAATGGAATGGAATGGAATGGAATGGAATGGAATAAAACCGAATGGAATGGAATGGAATGGAATGGAATAGAATGGAATGGAATCAACGAGAATGGAATCGAATGGAATGGAATGGAGTGGAATGGAATTGAATGGAATGGAATCCACCCGAATGGCATGGAATGAAATGGAATAAAATCAAAACGAATGGAATGGAATGGAATGGAATGGAATAGAATCAAAACGAATGGAATGGAATGGAATGGAATGGAATCAACTAGAATGGCATGGAGTGGAATGGAATGGAATGGAATGGAATATAGTCGACCCGAAAGGAATGGAATGGAATGGAATGGAATGGAATGCAATGGAATCAATCGGAATGGAATGGAATGGAATGGAATGGAATGGAATGGAATGGAACGGAATGGAATCAAACCCAACGGAATGGAATGGAATGGAATGGAATCATCCCTAATGGAATATAATGGAATCAACCCGAGTGGAATGGAATGGAATGGAAGTAACCCGAATGGAATGGAATGGAATGGATTGGAATCAACGAGAATGGAATCGAATGGAATGGAATGGAGTGGAATGGAATTGAATGGAATGAAATCAACCCGAATGGAATGGAATGGAATGGAATGGAATCAAAACGAATGGAATGGAATGGAATGGAAAGGAATGGAATGGAATCAAGCCGATTGGAATGGAATGGAATGGAATCATCCCGAATGGAATGGAATGGAATCAAATGGAATGGAATGGAATGGAATGGAATGGAATGGAATAAAACCGAATGGAATGGAATGGAATGGAATGGAATAGAATGGAATGGAATCAACGAGAATGGAATCGAATGGAATGGAATGGAGTGGAATGGAATTGAATGGAATGGAATCAACCCGAATGGCATGGAATGAAATGGAATAAAATCAAAACGAATGGAATGGAATGGAATGGAATGGAATAGAATCAAAACGAATGGAATGGAATGGAATGGAATGGAATCAACTAGAATGGCATGGAGTGGAATGGAATGGAATGGAATGGAATATAGTCGACCCGAAAGGAATGGAATGGAATGGAATGGAATGGAATGGAATGGAATGGAATGCAACGGAAAGGAATGGAATCAACACGAAAGGAATTGAATGCAATGGAATGGAATGGAATGGAATATAATCGACCCGAAAGGAATGGAATGGAATTGAATGGAATGGAGTGGAATGGAATCAACCCAAATGGAATGGAATGGAATGGAATGGAATCAACACGAATGGAATCGAATGGAAGGGATGCAATGGAATGGAATCAACCCGAATGCAATGGAAAGGAATGGAATCAACCCGAATGGAATGGAATGGAGGGGAATGGAAGGGAATGGAATCAACCCAAAAGGAACGGAATGGAATGGAATGGAATGGAGTGGATTCAACCCGAATGGAATGGAATTTAATGCAATGGAATAGAATGGAATGGAATGGAATGGAATAGAATGGAATGGAATCAACCAGAATGTAATGTAACGTAATGGAATGGAATGGCATGGAATGGAATGGAATGGAATCACATGCATGGAATGGAATGGAATCAACCTGAACGGAATGGAATGAAATGCAATGGAATGGAATGGAATCAACCCGAATGGAGTGGAATGCAATGGAATCGAATGGAATGGAATGGAATGGAATGGAATGGAATGGAATGGAATGGAATGGAACGGAATGGAATCAACACGAAAGGAATGGAATGCAATGGAATGGAATGAAACAGAATCGACCCGAAAAGAATGGAATGAAATTGAATGGAATGGAATGGAATGGAATTGAATGGAATGGAATCAACCCGAATGGAATGGAATGGAATGGAATCAACACGAATGGAATAGAATGGAATGGAATGGGATGGAATGGAATTGAATGGAATGGAATCCAGTCGAATGGAATGGAATGGAATGGAGTCAAGTCATATATAATGGAATGGAATGGAATGGAATCAACCCGAATGGAATAGAATGGAATGGAATGGCATGGAATGAAATGGAATGGAAAGGAATGGAATCAACCCAAATGGAATGGAATCAACACGAATGGAATTTAATGGAAAGGAATGGAATGGAATGGAATGGAATCAACCCGAATGGAATGGAATGGAATGGAATGGAATGGAATCAAACCGAATGGAATGGAATGGAATGGAATGGAATGGAAAGGAATCAAACGGAATGGAATGGAATGGAATGGAATGGAATGGAATGGAATGGAATGGTATTGATTGGAATGGAGTGGAATGGAATCAACACGAATGGAGTGGAATGGAATGGAATCAACCTGAATGAAATGGAATGGAAAGGAATGAAATGGAATGGAATGGAATGGAATCAATCCGAATGGAATGCAATGGAATTGAAAGGAAAGGAATGGAATGGAATCAACCCGAATGGAATGGAATGGAATGGAATGGAATGGAATGGATGTAACACGAATGGAATGGAATGGAATGGAATGGAATGGAATGGAATGGAATCAACCCGAATGGAATGGAACAGAATGGAACGGTATGGAATGGAATGGAGTCAACACGAGAGTAATGGAATGGAATGGAATGGAATGGAATGGAATGGAATGGAATTGAATGGAATCATTCCGAATGGAATGGAATGGAATGGAATGGAATGGAATGGAATGGAATCAACCCGAATGGAATGGAATGGAATGGAATGGACGGGAATGGAATCAACCCGAATGGAATGGAATGGAATGGAATGGAATCAATCGGAATGGAATGGAATGGAATGGTATTGAATGGAAAGGAGTGGAATGGAATCAACACGAATGGAATGGAATGGAATGAAATCAACCTGAATGAAATGGAATGGAAACGAATGAAATCGAATGGAATGGAATGGAATCAATCCGAATGGAATGCAATGGAATGGAAAGGAATGGAATGGAATGGAATGGAAAGGAATGGAATGGAATAAATTAGAATGGAATGGAATGGAATGGAATGGAATGGAATGGAATCAACCCGATTGGAATGGAATGGATTGGAATGGAATGGAATGGAATGGAATGGAATGCAATGCAATGGAGTTATCCCAAATGGAATGGAGTGGAATGGAATGGAATGGAATGGAATCACCCCGAATGGAATGGAATGGAATGGAATGGAATAGAATCTCCCCGAAAGGAATAGAGTGGAATGGAATGGAACGGAATGGAATGGAATAGAATGATTTGGAATCAACCGGAATGGAATGGAAAGGAATGGAATGGAATGGATGTAACACGAATGGAATGGAATGAAATGGAATGGAATCAACCCGAATGGAATGGAATGGAATGGAAAGGAATGGAATGGAATGGAATCAACACGAAAGGAATGGAATGCAATGGAATGGAATAGAATGGATCAGAATCGACCCGAAAAGAATGGAATGGAATTGAATGGAATGGAATGGAATGGAATGGAATGGAATGGAATGGAATCATCCCGAATGGAAAGGAATGGAATGAAATGGAATGGAATGGAATGGAATGGAAAGGAATGGAATGGAATCATTTAGAATGGAATGGAATGGAATGGAATGGAATGCAATGGAATGGAATCAACCGGATTGGAATGGAATGGAATGGAGTGGAATGGAATGGAATGGAATGGAATGCAATGCAATGGAGTTAACCCAAATGGAATGGAATGGAATGGAGTGGAATGGAATGGAATGGAATGGAATCACCCCGAATGGAATGGAATGGAATGGAATGGAATGGAATGGAATGGAATAGAATCACCCCGAAAGGAATGGAGTGGAATGGAATGGAACGGAATGGAATGGTATAGAGTGATTTGGAATCAACCCGAATGGAATGGAGAGGAATGGAATGGAATGGATGTAGCACCAATGGAATGGAATGGAATGGAATGGAATCAACCCGAATGGAATGGAATGGAATGGAAAGGAATGGAATGGAATGGAATCAACACGAAAGGAATGGAATGCAATGGAAAGGAATGAAATGGAACAGAATCGACCCGAAAAGAATGGAATGGAATTGAATGGAATGGAATGGAATGGAATGGAATGGAATGGAATCAAAACGAATGGAATGGAATGGAATGGAATCAACCCGAATGGAATGGAATGGAAAGGAATGGAATGGAATGGAATCAATCCGAATGGAATGGAAAGGAATGGAATGGAATGGAATGGAATGGAGTCAACCCGAATGGAAAGGAATGGAATGGAATGGAATCAACCGGAATGGAATGGAATGGAATGGAATGGAATGGAATGGAATGGAATGGAATGGAATGGAATGGAATCAACGAGAATGGAATGGAATGGAATGGAATCATCCCGAATGGAATGGAATGGAATCAAATGGAATGGAATGGAATAAAACCGAATGGAATTTAATGGAATGGAATGGAATGGAATGAACCCGAATGGAATGGAATGGAATGCAACTGAATGGAATGGAATCAACCCGAATGGAATGGAATGGTATGGAATGGAATGTAAAGGAATAGAATCACCCCGAAAGGAATGGAGTCGAATGGAATGGAACGGAATGGAATGGAATAGAATGATTTGGAATCAACCTGAATGGAATGGAATGGAATGGAATGGAATGGAATGGATATAACACGAATTGAATGGAATGGAATGGAATGGAATCAACCCGAATGGAATGGAATGGAATGGAAATGAACGGAATGGAATGGAATCAACACGAAAGGAATGGAATGAAATGGAATGGAATGGAATGGAACAGAATCGACTCGAAAAGAATGGAATGGAATTGAATGGAATGGAATGGAATGGAATGGAATTGAATGGAATCAAAACGAATGGAATGGAATGGAATGGAATGGAATCAACCCGAATGGAATGGAATGGAAAGGAATGGAATGGAATGGAATCAATCCGAATGGAATGGAAAGGAATGGAATGGAATGGAATGGAATGGAGTCAACCCGAATGGAAAGGAATGGAATGGAATCATCCCGAATGGAATGGAATGGAATCAAATGGAATGGAATGGAATAAAACCGAATGGAATTTAATGGAATGGAATGGAATGGAATCAGCCCGAATGGAATGGAATGGAATGCAACTGAATGGAATGGAATCAACCCGAATGGAATCGAATGGTATGGAATGGAATGTAAAGGAATAGAATCACCCGGAAAGGAATGGAGTCGAATGGAATGGAACGGAATGGAATGGAATAGAATGATTTGGAATCAACCTGAATGGAATGGAATGGAATGGAATGGAATGGAATGGATCTAACACGAATGGAATGGAATGGAATGGAATGGAATGGAATGGAATCAACCCGAATGGAATGGAATGGAATGGAATGGAATGGAATGGAATGGAATGGAATGGAATGGAATGAAATGGAATTGAATGGAATGGAATGGAGTCAACCTGAAAGGAATGGAATGGAATGGAATGGAATGGAATGAAATCAATCCGAATGGAATGGAATGGAATGGAATGCAATGGAATGGAATGGATTGGAATCAACCCGAATGGAATGGAATAGAAAGGAATAGAATGGAATGGAATGGAATGGAATCAATCGGAATGGAATGGAAAGGAATTTAATGGAATGGAATGCAATGGAGTCAACCCGAATGGAAAAGAATGGAACGGAATGGAATTAACCCGAATGGAATGGAATGGAAAGGAATGGAATGGAATGGAATGGAATGGAATGGAGTCAACCCGAAAGCAATGGAACGGAATGGAATGGAATGGAATGGAACGGAACGGAATGGAATGGAATGGAATGGAATGGAATGGAATGGAATGCCATGGAATCAATCGGAATGGAATGGAATGGAATGGAATGGAATGGAACGGAATGGAATCAAACCGAACGGAATGGAATGGAATGGAATGGAATCATCCCTAATGGAATATAATGGAATCAACCCGAGTGGAATGGAATGGAATCGAAGAAACCCGAATGGAATGGAATGGAATGGATTGGAATCAACGAGAATGGAATCGAATGGAATGGAATGGAGTGGAATGGAATTGAATGGAATGGAATCAACCCGAATGGAATGGAATGGAATGGAATGGAATCAAAACGAATGGAATGGAATGGAATGGAAAGGAATGGAATGGAATCAAGCCGAATGGAATGGAATGGAATGGAATCATCCCGAATGGAATGGAATGGAATCAAATGGAATGGAATGGAATGGAATGGAATGGAATGGAATAAAACCGAATGGAATGGAATGGAATGGAATGGAATAGAATGGAATGGAATCAACGCAAATGGAATGGAATGGAATGCAATTCAATGGAATGGAATCAACCCAAAAGGAATGGAATGGAATGGAATGGAATCAACGCGAATGGAATGGAATGGAATAGAATGAAATGGAATAGAATGGAATAGAATCACCCCGAATGGAATGGAATGGAATGGAATGGAATGGAATGAACACGAATGGAATGGAATGGCATGGAATGGAATGGAATTTATTGGAATGGAATCAACCCAAATGGAATGGAATGGAATGGAATGGAATGGAAAGCAATGCGATCAACACAAATGGCATGGAATGGAATGGAATGGAATCAACCCGATTGGAATGAAATGGAATGGAATGGAATAGAGTCAACGCGAAAGGAATGGAATGGAATTGAATGGAATGGAATCAAACCGAATGGAATGGAATGGAATGCAATTGAATGGAATGGAATGGAATAGGATCAACCCGAAAGGAATGTAATGGAATGGAATGGAATCAAACCGAATGGAATGGAATGGAATGGAATGGAATGGAATGGAATGGATTCAACCCGAATGGAATGGAATGGAATGGAATGGAATCAACTCGAATGGCATGGAGTGGAATGGAATGGAATGGAATGGAATATATTCGACCCGAAAGGAATGGAATGGAATGGAATGGAATGGAATGGAATGGAACGGAATGGAATGGAATCAACACGAAAGGAATGGAATGCAATGGAATGGAATGGAATGGAATATAATCGACCCGAAAGGAATGGAATGGAATGGAATGGAATGGAATGGAATGGAATGGAATGGAATCAACCAAAATGGAATGGAAAGGAATGTAATGGAATCATCACGAATGGAATCGAATGGAATGCGATGCAATGGAATGGAATCAACCCGAATGGAATGGAAAGGAATGGAATCAACCCGAATGGAATGGAATGGAGGGGAATGGAAGGGAATGGAATCAACCCGAATGGAAGGGAATGGAATGGAATGGAATGGAATGCATTGGAATGAAGTGGATTCAACCCGAATGGAATGGAATTTAATGAAATGGAATGGAATGGAATGGAATGGAATGCAATGGAATAGAATGGAATGGATTCAACCGGAATGTAATTTAATGTAATGTAATGGAATGGAATGGAATGGAATGGAATGGAATCAACTCGAATGGCATGGAATGGAATGGAATGGAATGGAATGGAATCACATGCATGGAATGGAATGGAATCAACCTGAACGGAATGGAATGAAATGCAATGGAATGGAATGGAATGGAATCAACCCGAACGGAGTGGAATGCAATGGAATGGAATGGAATGGAATGGATTGCAATGGAATGGAATGGAACGGAATGGAATCAACACGAAAGGAATGGAATACAATGGAATGGAATGGAATGGAATGGAATGGAATGGAATCAACCCGAATGGAATGGAATGGAATAGAATGAAATGGAATCAACACGAATGGAATAGAATGGAATGGAGTGGGATGGAATGGAATTGAATGGAATGGAATCCAGCCGAATGGAATGGAATGGAATGGAATAAAGCCGAATGGAATGGAATGGAATGGAATGGAATCAACCCAAATGCAATGGAATGGAATGGAATCAACCCGAATGGAATATAATGTAATCAACCGGAGTGGAATTGAATGGAATGGAATTGAAATAACCCGAATAGAATGGAATGCATTGGAATGGAATCCACGAGAATGGAATCGAATGGAATGGAATGGAGTGGAATGGAACTGAATGGAAAGGAATCAACCCGAATGGAATGGAATGGAATGGAATGGAATCAAAACGAATGGAATGGAATGGAATGGAATGGAATGGAATGGAATGGAATGGAATGGAATCAAAACGAATGGAATGGAATAGAATGGAATGGAATGGAATGGAATCAAGCTGAGTGGAAGAGAATGGAATGGAATCATCCCGAATGGAAAGGAATGGAATGGAATGGAATCAACCGGAATGGAATGGAATGGAATGGAATGGAATGGAATGGAATGGAATGGAATGGAATGGAATCAACCCGAATGGAATGCAATGGAATGGAATCAACCCGAATGGTATGGAATGGAATGCAACTGAATGGAATGGAATCAACCCGAATGGAATGGAATGGTATGGAATGGAATGTAAAGGAATAGAATCACCCCGAAAGGAATGGAGTCGAATGGAATGGAACGGAATGGAATGGAATAGAATGGTTTGGAATCAACCTGAATGGAATGGAATGGAATGGAATGGAATGGATATAACACGAATGGAATGGAATGGAATCAACCCGAATGGAATGGAATGGAAAGGAATGGAATGGAATGGAATGGAATGGAACGGAGTCAACCTGAAAGGAATGGAATGGAATGGAATGGAATGGTATGGAATGGAATGCAATCAATCCGAATGGAATGGGATGGAATGGAATGGAATGGAATGGAATGGAATGGAATGGAATGGATTGGAATCAACCCTAATGGAATGGAATGGAACGGAGTCAACCTGAAAGGAATGCAATGGAATGAAATGGAATGGAATGGAATGGAATGGAATCAATCCGAATGGAATGGAATGGAATGGAATGGAATGGAATGGAATGGAATGGAATGGAATGCATTGGAATCAACCCTAATGGAATGGAATGGAACGGAGTCAACCTGAAAGGAATGCAATGGAATGGAATGGAATGGAATGGAATGGAATGGAATCAATCCGAATGGAATGGAATGGAATGGAATGGAATGGAATGGAATGGAATGGAATGGAATGGAATCAACACGAATGGAATGGGATGGAATGGAATGGAATCAACCAGAATAGAATATAATGGAATCAACCCGAGTGGAATTGAATGGAATGGAATGGAAATAACACGAATGGAATGGAATGTAATGGAATGGAATCAACGAGAATGGAATCGAATGGAATGGCATGGAGTGGAATGGAATTGAATGGAATGGAATCAAACCGAATGGAATGGAATTTAATGGAATGGAATCAAAACGAATGGAATGGAATGGAATGGAATGGAAAGGAATTGAATCAAGCCGAATGGAAAGGAATGGAATGGAATCATCCCGAATGGAATGGAATGGAATGAAATGGAATGCAATGGAATGAAATGGAATGGAATGGAATGAAATGGAATGGAATGGAATGGAATGGAATGGAATAAACCCGAATGGAATGGAATGGAATGGAATGGAATGGAATGGAATGGAAAAGAATGGAATGGAATCAACCCAAATGGAATGGAATGGTATGCAATTGGAAAGAATGGAATCAACCCGAATGGAATGGAATGGAATGCAATGGAATGGAAGGGAATGGAATGGAATCAACCCGAATGGAATGGAATGGAATAGAATGAAATGGAATAGAATGGAATAGAATCACCCCGAAAGGAATGGAATGGAATGGAATGGAATCAACCCGAATGGAATGGAATGGCATGGAATGGAATGGAATGGAATGGAATCAACCAAAATGCAATGGAATGGAATGGAATGGAATGGAATGCAATGGAATGGAATGGAATGGAATCAACACGAATGGAATGGAATGCAAAGGAATGAAATGGAATGGAATCAAATCGAATGGAATGCAATGGAATGGAATGGAATGGAAAGGAATGGAATCAACCCGATTGGAATGGAATGGAATACAATGGAAAGGAATGGAATGGAATGGAGATAACCCAAATGGAATGGAACCGAATGGAATGGAACGTAATGGAATGGAATCAACCCGAATGGAATGGAATGGAATCAACTCGAATGGAATGGAATGGTATGGAATGGAATGTAATGGAATAGAATCACCCCGAAAGGAATGGAGTGGAATGGAATGGAACGGAATGGAATGGAATAGAATGATTTGGAATCCACCTGAATTGAATGGAATGGAATGGAATGGAATGGATGTAAGACGAATGGAATGGAATGGAATGGAATGGAATCAACCCGAATGGAATGGAATGGAATGGAATGGAATGGAATAGAATCACCCCGAAAGGAATGGAGTGTAATGGAATAGAACGGAATGGAATGAAATAGAATGATTTGGAATCAACCTGAATGGAATGGAATGGAATGGAATGGAATGGAATAAACCCGAATGGAATGGAATGGAATGGAAAGGAATGGAATGGAATGGAATCAACACGAAAGGAATGGAATGCAATGGAATGGAATGGATTGGAACAGAATCGACCCGAAAAGAATGGAATGGAATTGAATGGAATGGAATGGAATGGAATGGAATGGAATGGAATCAAAACGAATGGAATGGAATGGAATGGAATCAACGCGAATGGAATGGAATGGAAAGGAATGGAATGGAATGGAATCAATCCGAATGGAATGGAAAGGAATGGAATGGAATGGAATGGAATGGAGTCAACACGAATGGAAAGGAATGGAATGGAATGGAATCAACCGGAATGGAATGGAATGGAATGGAATGGAATGGAATGGAATGGAATGGAATGGAATGGAGAGGAATCAACCCGAATGGAATGGAATGGAATGGAATCATCCCGAATGGAATGGAATGGAATCAAAAGAATTGGAATGGAATAAAACCGAATGGAATTTAATGGCATGGAATGGAATGGAATCAACCCGAATGGAATGGAATGGAATGAAACTGAATGGAATGGAATCAACCCGAATGGAATGGAATGGTATGGAATGGAATGTAAAGGAACAGAATCACCCCGAAAGCAATGGAGTCGAATGGAATGCAACGGAATGGAATGGAATAGAACGATTTGGAATCAACCTGAATGGAATGGAATGGAATGGAATGGAATGGAATCGATATAACACGAATGGAATGGAATGGAATGGAAGGGAATCAACCCGAATGGAATGGAATGGAATGGAAAGGAACGGAATGGAATGGAATCAACACGAAAGGAATGGAATGCAATGGAATGGAATGGAATGGAACAGAATCGACCCGAAAAGAATGGAATGGAATGGAATGGAATGGAATGGAATGGAATGGAATGGAATCAAAACGAATGGAATGGAATGGAATGGAATGGAATCAACCCGAATGAAATGGAATAGAAAGTAATGGAATGGAATGGAATCAATCCGAATGGAATGGAAATGAATGGAATGGAATGGAATGGAATGGAGTCAACCCGAATGGAAAGGAATGGAATGGAATGGAATCAACCGGAATGGAATGGAATGGAATGGAATGGAATGGAATGGAATGGAATGGAATGGAATCAACCCGAATGTAATGGAATGGAATGGAATCATCCCGAATGGAATGGAATGGAATCATATGGAATGGAATGGAATAAAACCGAATGGAATTTAATGGAATGGAATGGAATGGAAGCAACCCGAATGGAATGGAATGGAATGCAACTGAATGGAATGGAATCAACCCGAATGGAATGGAATGGTATGGAATTGAATGTAAAGGAATAGAATCACCCCGAAAGGAATGGAGTCGAATGGAATGGAACGGAATGGAATGAAATAGAATGATTTGGAATCAACCTGAATGGAATGGAATGGAATGGAATGGAATGGATATAACACGAATGGAATGGAATGGAATCAACCCGAATGGAATGGAATGGAATGGAATGGAATGGAATTGAATGGAAGGGAACGAAGTCAACCTGAAAGGAATGGAATGGAATGGAATGGAATGGAATGGAATGCAATCAATCCGAATGGAATGGAATGGAATGGAATGGAATGGAATGGAATGGAATGGATTGGAATCAACCCGAATGGAATGGAATGGAACGGAGTCAACCTGAAAGGAATGCAATGCAATGGAATGGAATGGAATGGAATGGAATGGAATGGAAACAATCCGAATGGAATGGAATGGAATGGAATGGAATCAACCAGAATAGAATATAATGGAATCAACCCGAGTGGAATTGAATGGAATGGAATGGAAATAACACGAATGGAATGGAATGTAGTGGAATGGAATCAACGAGAATGGAATCGAATGGAATGGAATGGAGTGGAATGGAATTGAATGGAATGGAATCAACCCGAATGGAATGGAATTTAATGGAATGGAATCAAAACGAATGGAATGGAATGGAATGGAATGGAATGGAAAGGAATTGAATCAAGCCGAATGGAATGGAATGGAATGGAATCATCCCGAATGGAATGGAATGGAATGAAATGGAATGGAATGGAATGGAATGGAATGGAATAAACCCGAATGGAATGGAATGGAATGGAATGGAATGCAATAGAATGGAATGGAATCCACCCAAATGGAATGGAATGGAATGCAATTGAAAGGAATGGAATCAACCCGAATGGAATGGATTGGAATGCAATGGAATGGAATGGAATGGAACGGAATCAACCCGAATGGAAAGGAATGGAATAGAATGAAATGGAATAGAATGGAATAGAATCACCCCGAAAGGAATGGAATGGAATGGAATGGAATGGAATGGAATCAACCCGAATGGAATGGAATGGCATGGAATGGAATGGAATGGAATGGAATCAACCCAAATGCAATGGAATGGAATGGAATGGAATGGAATGGAATGGAATGGAATGGAATCAACACGAATGGAATGGAATGCAAAGGAATGGAATGGAATGGAAACAAATCGAATGGAATGCAATGGAATGGAATGGAATGGAAAGGAATGGAATCAACCCGATTGGAATGGAAAGGAATACAATGGAAAGGAATGGAATGGAATGGAGTTAACCCAAATGGAATGGAACCGAATGGAATGGAACATAATGGAATGGAATCAACCCGAATGGAATGGAATGGAATGGAATGGAATCAACCCGAATGGAATGGAATGGTATGGAATGGAATGTAATGGAATAGAATCACCCCGAAAGGAATGGAGTGGAATGGAATGGAACGGAATGGAATGGAATAGAATGATTTGGAATCAACCTGAATGGAATGGAATGGAATGGAATGGATGTAACACGAATGGAATGGAATGGAATGGAATGGAATCAACCCGAATGGAATGGAATGGAATGGAATGGAATGGAATGGAACAGAATCATCCCGAAAGGAATGGAGTGGAATGGAATGGAACGGAATGGAATGGAATAGAATGATTTGGAATCAACATGAATGGAATGGATTGGAATGGATGTAACACGAAAGGAATGGAATGGAATGGAATGGAATCAACCCGAATGGAATGGAATGGAATGGAATGGAATGGAATGGAAAGGAATGGAATGGAATCAATTAGAATGGAATGGAATGGAATGGAATGGAATGGAATGGAATGGAATGGAATCAACCTGATTGGAATGGAATGGAATGGAATGGAATGGAATGGAATGGAATGGAATGGAATGCAATGCAATGGAGTTAACCCAAATGGAATGGAATGGAATGGAGTGGAATGGAATGGAATGGAATGGAATCACCCCGAATGGAATGGAATGGAATGGAATGGAATGGAATAGAATCACCCCGAAAGGAATGGAGTGGAATGGAATGGAACGGAATGGAATGGAATAGAATGATTTGGAATCAACCCGAATGGAATGGAATGGAATGGAATGGAATGGAATGGATGTAACACGAATGGAATGGAATGGAATGGAATGGAATCAACCCGAATGGAATGGAAAGGAATGGAATGGAATGGAATCAACACGAAAGGAATGGAATGCAATGGAATGGAATGGAATGGAACAGAATCAACCCGAAAAGAATGGAATGGAATGGAATGGAATGGAATGGAATGGAATGGAATGGAATGGAATGCAATGCAATGGAGTTAACCCAAATGGAATGGAAAGGAATGGAGTGGAATGGAATGGAATGGAATGGAATCACCCCGAATGGAATGGAATGGAATGGAATGGAATGGAATGGAATAGAATCACCCTGAAAGGAATGGAGTGGAATGGAATGGAACGGAATGGAATGGAATAGAATGATTTGGAATCAACCCGAATGGAATGGAATGGAATGGAATGGAATGGATGTAACACGAATGGAATAGAATGGAATGGAATGGAATCAACCCGAATGGAATGGAATGGAATGGAAAGGATTCGAATGGAATGGAATCAACACGAAAGGAATGGAATGCAATGGAATGGAATGGAATGGAAGAGAATCGACCCGAAAAGAATGGAATGGAATTGAATGGAATGGAATGGAATGGAATGGAATGGAATCAAAACGAATGGAATGGAATGGAATGGAATCAACCCGAATGGAATGGAATGGAAAGGAATGGAATGGAATGGAATCAATCCGAAAGGAATGGAAAGGAATGGAATGGAATGGAATGGAATGGAATGGAGTCAACCCAAATGGAAAGGAATGGAATGGAATGGAATCAACCGGAATGCAATGGAATGGAATGGAATGGAATGGAATCACCCCGAATGGAATGGAATGGAATGGAATCATCCCGAATGGAATGGAATGGAATCAAATGGAAAGGAATGGAATAAAACCGAATGGAATTTAATGGAATGGAATGGAATGGAATCAACCCGAATGGAATGGAATGGAATGCAACTGAATGGAATGGAATCAACCCGAATGGAATGGAATGGTATGGAATGGAATGTAAAGGAATAGAATCACCCCGAAAGGAATGCAGTGGTATGGGATGGAATGGAATCGAATGGAATAGAATGATTTGGAATCAACCTGAAGGGAATGGAATGGAATGGAATGGAATGGATATAACACGAATGGAATGGAATGGAATGGAATGGAATCAACCCGAATGGAATGGAATGGATTGGAATGGTATGGAATGGAATGCAACGGAGTCAACCTGAAAGGAATGGAAGGGAATTGAATGGAATGGAATGGAATGGAATGCAATCAATCCGAATGGAATGGAATGGAATGGAATGGATTGGAATCAACCCGAATGGAATGGAATGGAACGGAGTCAACCTGAAAGGAATGCAATGGAATGGAATGGAATGGAATGGAATGGAATGGAATCAATCCGAATGGAATGGAATGGAATGGAATGGAATGGAATGGAATGGAATCAACACGAAAGGAATGGGATGGAATGGAATGGAATCAACCAGAATAGAATATAATGGAATCAACCCGAGTGGAATTGAATGGAATGGAATGGAAATAACACGAATGGAATGGAATGTAATGGAATGGAATCAACCCGAATTGAATATAATGGAATCAATCCGAGTGAAATTGAATGGAATGGAATGGAAATAACCCGAATGGAATGGAATGGAATGGAATGGAATCAACGAGAATTGAATCGAATGGAATGGAATGGAGTGGAATGGAATTGAATGGAATGGAATCAACCCGAATGGAATGGAATGGAATGGAATGGAATCAAAACGAATGGAATGGAATGGAATGGAATGGAAAGGAATGGAATCAAGCCAAATGGAATGGAATGGAATGGAATCATCCCGAATGGAAAGGAATGGAATGAAATGGAATGGAATGGAATGGAATGGAATGGAAAGGAATGGAATGGAATCAATTAGAATGGAATGGAATGGAATGGAATGGAATGGAATCAACCCGATTGGAATGGAATGGAATGGAATGGAATGGAATGGAATGGAATGCAATGCATTGCAGTTAACCCAAATGGAATGGAATGGAATGGAGTGGAATGGAATGGAATGGAATGGAATAACCCCGAATGGAATGGAATGGAATGGAATGGAATAGAATCACCCCGAAAGGAATGGAGTGGAATGGAATGGAAAAGAATGGAATGGAATAGAATGATTTGGAATCAACCCGAATGGAATGGAATGGAATGGAATGGAATGGAATGGATGTAACACGAATGGAATGGAATGGAAACTTATGGAATGGAATCAACCCGAATGGAATAAACCGAATGGAATGGATTGGAAAGGAATGGAATCAACCCAAATGAAATATAATGGAATCAACCCGAGTGGAATTGAATGGAATGGAATGGAAATAACACGAATGCAATGGAATGGAATGGAATGGAATGGAATCAATGAGAATGGAATCGAATGGAATGGAATTGAGTGGAATGGAATTGAATGGAATGGAATCAACCAGAATATAATGTAATGTAATGTAACGGATTGGAATGGAATGGAATGGAATCAACTCGAATGGCATGGAATGGAATGGAATGGAATGTCATGGCATGGAATGGAATAGAATCAACCCGAACAGATTGGAATGGAATGCAATGGAATCGAATGGAATCAACCCGAATGGAGTGCAATGCAATGGAATGGAATGGAATGGAATGGAATGGAATCAACACGAAAGGAATGGAATGCAATGGAATGGAATGGAATGGAAAAGAATCGACCCGAAAGGAATGGAATGGAATGGAATGTAGTGGAATGGAAACAACACGAATGGCATGGAATGGAATGGAATGGAATGGAATCAAACCGAATGGAATGGAATGCAATGGAATCAACACGTATGGAATGGAATGGAATGCATTGGAATGGAATGGACTGGAATCAACCCGAATGGAAAGGAATAGAATGGAATGGAATGGCATCATCCCGAATGGAATGGAATGGAATGGAATGGAAAGGAAACGAATGGATTCAACCCGAATTGAATGGAATGGAAGAGAATGGAATGGAGTGGAATCAACCCGAATGGAAGGGAATGGAATAGAATGGAATGGAATAGAATCAACCCGAATGGAATGGAATGGATTGGAATGGAATCAAATGGAATGGAATCAACCCGAATGGAATGGAATGGAAAGGAATGGAATGGAATGGAATGGATAGGAATGGAATGGAATGGAGGAAACCCGAATGGAATGGAATGGAACGGAATGGAATGGAATGGAATGGAATGGAATGGAATCAACGCGAATGGAATGGAATGGAATAGAATGGAATGGAATGGAATGGAATGGAATCAACACAAATGGAATGGAATGGAATGGAATGGAATGCAATGGAATGGAATCAACCGGAATGGAATGGAAAGGAATGCAATCTACTCGAATGGAATGGAATGGAGGGGAATGGAAGGGAATGGAATCAACCAGATTGGAATGTAATGTAATGGAATGGAATGGAATGGCATGGAATTAACCCAAATGGAATGGTATGGAATGGAATTGAATGCAATGCAATGGAATCAACCCGAATGGAATGGAATGGAATGGAATGGAATGGAATAGAATCACCCCGAAAGGAATGGAGTGGAATGGAATGGAACGGAATGGAATGGAATGGAATGATTTGGAATCAACCCGAATGGTATGGAACGGAATGGAATTGATTGGAGTGGATTCAACCTGAATGGAATAGAGTGGAATGGAATGGCATGGAATGGAATGGAATGGAATGGAATGGAATGCAATGGGGTTAACCCAAATGGAATGGAATGGAATGGAATGCAATGGAATCAACCCAAATGGAATGGAATGGAATAGAATGGAATGGAATTTAATGGAATACAATCACCCCGAAAGGAATGGAGTGGAATGGAATGGAACTGAATGGAATGGAATGGAATGATTTGGAATCACCCCGAAAGGAATGGAATGGAATGGAATGGAATGGATTGGATTCAACCTCAATGGAATAGAATGGAATGGAATGGCATGGAATGGAATGGAATGAAATGGAATGGAATGGAATGGAATGGAATGGAATGGAATGGAATTGAATCAACCCGAATGGAATGGAATGTAATAGAATGGAATGGAGTGGAGTGGAATCAACCCAAAAGGAATAGAATGGAATGGAATGGCATGGAATGGAATGGAATGGAATGGAATGGAATGGAATGGAATGGAATGGAATCAAACCGAATGGAATGGAATGGAATGCAATGGAATGGAATGGAATGGAAACAAAGGAAATGGAATGGAATGGAATGCAATTGAATGGAATGGAATGGAACAGAATCAACCCGAAAGGAATGGAATGGAATGGAATGGAATGGAATGGAATGGAATGGAATGGAATGGAATCAACCTGAATGGAATGGAATGGAAAGGAGTCAACGCGAATGGAATGGTATGGAATTGAATGAAATGGAATCAACCCGAATGGAATGGAATGGAATGGAATGGAGTGGAATGGAATGGAATAGAATCAACACGAAAGGAATGGAATGGAATGGAATGGAATCAACCCGAATGAAATGGAATTTAATGGAATGGAATCAACTCGAATGGCCTGGAATGGAACGGAATGGCATGACAAGGCATGGAAAGGAATGGAATCAACCCGAACGGAATGGAATGGAATGCATTGGAATGGAATGGAATCAACCCGAATGCACTGGAATGCAATGGAATGGAATGTAATGGAATGGAACGGAATGGAATCAACACGAAAGGAATGGAATGCAATGGAATGGAATGAAATGGAGTAGAATCGAACCGAAAGGAATGGAATGGTATGGAATGGAATGGAATGGAATGGAATCATCCCGAATGGAATGGAATGGAATGGATGTAACACGAATGGAATGGAATGGAAACTAATGGAATGGAATCAACCCGAATGGAATAAACCGAATGGAATGGATTGGAAAGGAATGGAATCAACCCAAATGAAATATAATGGAATCAACCCGAGTGGAATTGAATGGAATGGAATGGAAATAACACGAATGCAATGGAATGGAATGGAATGGAATGGAATCAATGAGAATGGAATCGAATGGAATGGAATTGAGTGGAATGAAATTGAATGGAATGGAATCAACCGGAATATAATGTAATGTAATGTAACGGATTGGAATGGAATGGAATGGAATCAACTCGAATGGCATGGAATGGAATGGAATGGAATGTCATGGCATGGAATGGAATAGAATCAACCCGAACAGATTGGAATGGAATGCAATGGAATCGAATGGAATCAACCCGAATGGAGTGCAATGCAATGGAATGGAATGGAATGGAATGGAATGGAATCAACACGAAAGGAATGGAATGCAATGGAATGGAATGGAATGGAAAAGAATCGACCCGAAAGGAATGGAATGGAATGGAATGTAGTGGAATGGAAACAACACGAATGGCATGGAATGGAATGGAATGGAATGGAATAGAATCACCCCGAAAGGAATGGAGTGGAATGGAATGGAACGGAATGGAATGCAATGGAATGATTTGGAATCAACCCGAATGGTATGGAACGGAATGGAATTGATTGGAGTGGATTCAACCTGAATGGAATAGAGTGGAATGGAATGGCATGGAATGGAATGGAATGGAATGGAATGGAATGGAATGCAATGGGGTTAACCCAAATGGAATGGAATGGAATGGAATGCAATGGAATGAACCCAAATGGAATGGAATGGAATAGAATGGAATGGAATTTAATGGAATACAATCACCCCGAAAGGAATGGAGTGGAATGGAATGGAACTGAATGGAATGGAATGGAATGATTTGGAATCACCCCGAAAGGAATGGAATGGAATGGAATGGAATGGATTGGATTCAACCTCAATGGAATAGAATGGAATGGAATGGCATGGAATGGAATGGAATGGAATGGAATGGAATGGAATGGAATTGAATCAACCCGAATGGAATGGAATGTAATAGAATGGAATGGAGTGGAGTGGAATCAACCCAAAAGGAATAGAATGGAATGGAATGGCATGGAATGGAATGGAATGGAATGGAATGGAATGGAATGGAATCAAACCGAATGGAATGGAATGGAATGCAATGGAATGGAATGGAATGGAAACAAAGGAAATGGAATGGAATGGAATGCAATTGAATGGAATGGAATGGAACAGAATCAACCCGAAAGGAATGGAATGGAATGGAATGGAGTGGAATGGAATGGAATGGAATCAACCTGAATGGAATGGAATGGAAAGGAGTCAACGCGAATGGAATGGTATGGAATTGAATGAAATGGAATCAACCCGAATGGAATGGAATGGAATGGAATGGAGTGGAATGGAATGGAATAGAATCAACACGAAAGGAATGGAATGGAATGGAATGGAATCAACCCGAATGAAATGGAATTTAATGGAATGGAATCAACTCGAATGGCCTGGAATGGAACGGAATGGCATGACAAGGCATGGAAAGGAATGGAATCAACCCGAACGGAATGGAATGGAATGCATTGGAATGGAATGGAATCAACCCGAATGCACTGGAATGCAATGGAATGGAATGTAATGGAATGGAACGGAATGGAATCAACACGAAAGGAATGGAATGCAATGGAATGGAATGAAATGGAGTAGAATCGAACCGAAAGGAATGGAATGGTATGGAATGGAATGGAATGGAATGGAATCATCCCGAATGGAATGGAATGGAATGGATGTAACACGAATGGAATGGAATGGAAACTAATGGAATGGAATCAACCTGAATGGAATAAACCGAATGGAATGGATTGGAAAGGAATGGAATCAACCCAAATGAAATATAATGGAATCAACCCGAGTGGAATTGAATGGAATGGAATGGAAATAACACGAATGCAATGGAATGGAATGGAATGGAATGGAATCAATGAGAATGGAATCGAATGGAATGGAATTGAGTGGAATGGAATTGAATGGAATGGAATCAACCGGAATATAATGTAATGTAATGTAACGGATTGGAATGGAATGGAATGGAATCAACTCGAATGGCATGGAATGGAATGGAATGGAATGTCATGGCATGGAATGGAATAGAATCAACCCGAACAGATTGGAATGGAATGCAATGGAATCGAATGGAATCAACCCGAATGGAGTGCAATGCAATGGAATGGAATGGAATGGAATGGAATGGAATCAACACGAAAGGAATGGAATGCAATGGAATGGAATGGAATGGAAAAGAATCGACCCGAAAGGAATGGAATGGAATGGAATGTAGTGGAATGGAAACAACACGAATGGCATGGAATGGAATGGAATGGAATGGAATCAACCCGAATGGAATGGAATGGAATGGAATGGAATGGAATAGAATCACCCCGAAAGGAATGGAGTGGAATGGAATGGAACGGAATGGAATGGAATGGAATGATTTGGAATCAACCCGAATGGTATGGAACGGAATGGAATTGATTGGAGTGGATTCAACCTGAATGGAATAGAGTGGAATGGAATGGCATGGAATGGAATGGAATGGAATGGAATGGAATGGAATGCAATGGGGTTAACCCAAATGGAATGGAATGGAATGGAATGCAATGGAATCAACCCAAATGGAATGGAATGGAATAGAATGGAATGGAATTTAATGGAATACAATCACCCCGAAAGGAATGGAGTGGAATGGAATGGAACTGAATGGAATGGAATGGAATGATTTGGAATCACCCCGAAAGGAATGGAATGGAATGGAATGGAATGGATTGGATTCAACCTCAATGGAATAGAATGGAATGGAATGGCATGGAATGGAATGGAATGGAATGGAATGGAATGGAATGGAATTGAATCAACCCGAATGGAATGGAATGTAATAGAATGGAATGGAGTGGAGTGGAATCAACCCAAAAGGAATAGAATGGAATGGAATGGCATGGAATGGAATGGAATGGAATGGAATGGAATGGAATGGAATGGAATCAAACCGAATGGAATGGAATGGAATGCAATGGAATGGAATGGAATGGAAACAAAGGAAATGGAATGGAATGGAATGCAATTGAATGGAATGGAATGGAACAGAATCAACCCGAAAGGAATGGAATGGAATGGAATGGAGTGGAATGGAATGGAATGGAATCAACCTGAATGGAATGGAATGGAAAGGAGTCAACGCGAATGGAATGGTATGGAATTGAATGAAATGGAATCAACCCGAATGGAATGGAATGGAATGGAATGGAGTGGAATGGAATGGAATAGAATCAACACGAAAGGAATGGAATGGAATGGAATGGAATCAACCCGAATGAAATGGAATTTAATGGAATGGAATCAACTCGAATGGCCTGGAATGGAACGGAATGGCATGACAAGGCATGGAAAGGAATGGAATCAACCCGAACGGAATGGAATGGAATGCATTGGAATGGAATGGAATCAACCCGAATGCACTGGAATGCAATGGAATGGAATGTAATGGAATGGAACGGAATGGAATCAACACGAAAGGAATGGAATGCAATGGAATGGAATGAAATGGAGTAGAATCGAACCGAAAGGAATGGAATGGTATGGAATGGAATGGAATGGAATGGAATCATCCCGAATGGAATGGAATGGAATGGATGTAACACGAATGGAATGGAATGGAAACTAATGGAATGGAATCAACCTGAATGGAATAAACCGAATGGAATGGATTGGAAAGGAATGGAATCAACCCAAATGAAATATAATGGAATCAACCCGAGTGGAATTGAATGGAATGGAATGGAAATAACACGAATGCAATGGAATGGAATGGAATGGAATGGAATCAATGAGAATGGAATCGAATGGAATGGAATTGAGTGGAATGGAATTGAATGGAATGGAATCAACCGGAATATAATGTAATGTAATGTAACGGATTGGAATGGAATGGAATGGAATCAACTCGAATGGCATGGAATGGAATGGAATGGAATGTCATGGCATGGAATGGAATAGAATCAACCCGAACAGATTGGAATGGAATGCAATGGAATCGAATGGAATCAACCCGAATGGAGTGCAATGCAATGGAATGGAATGGAATGGAATGGAATGGAATCAACACGAAAGGAATGGAATGCAATGGAATGGAATGGAATGGAAAAGAATCGACCCGAAAGGAATGGAATGGAATGGAATGTAGTGGAATGGAAACAACACGAATGGCATGGAATGGAACGGAATGGAATGGAATCAACCCGAATGGAATGGAATGCAATGGAATCAACACGTATGGAATGGAATGGAATGCATTGGAATGGAATGGAATGGAATCAACCCGAATGGAAAGGAATAGAATGGAATGGAAAGGCATCATCCCGAATGGAATGGAATGGAATGGAATGGAAAGGAAACGAATGGATTCAACCCGAATTGAATGGAATGGAAGAGAATGGAATGGAGTGGAATCAACCCGAATGGAAGGGAATGGAATAGAATGGAATGGAATAGAATCAACCGGAATGGAATGGAATGGATTGGAATGGAATCAAATGGAATGGAATCAACCCGAATGGAATGGAATGGAAAGGAATGGAATGGAATGGAATGGATAGGAATGGAATGGAAAGGAGCAAACCCGAATGGAATGGAATGGAACGGAATGGAATGGAATGGAATGGAATGGAATGGAATCAAGGCGAATGGAATGGAATGGAATAGAATGGAAAGGAATGGAATGGAATGGAATCAACACAAATGGAATGGAATGGAATGGAATGGAATGCAATGGAATGGAATCAACCGGAATGGAATGGAAAGGAATGCAATCTACTCGAATGGAATGGAATGGAGGGGAATGGAAGGGAATGGAATCAACCAGATTGGAAAGTAATGTAATGTAATGGAATGGAATGGCATGGAATTAACCCAAATGGAATGGTATGGAATGGAATTGAATGCAATGCAATGGAATCAACCCGAATGGAATGGAATGGAATGGAATGGAATGGAATGGAATGGAATAGAATCACCCCGAAAGGAATGGAGTGGAATGGAATGGAACGGAATGGAATGGAATGGAATGATTTGGAATCACCCCGAAAGGAATGGAATGGAATGGAATGGAATGGATTGGATTCAACCTCAATGGAATAGAATGGAATGGAATGGCATGGAATGGAATGGAATGAAATGGAATGGAATGGAATGGAATGGAATGGAATTGAATCAACCCGAATGGAATGGAATGTAATAGAATGGAATGGAGTGGAGTGGAATCAACCCAAAAGGAATAGAATGGAATGGAATGGCATGGAATGGAATGGAATGGAATGGAATGGAATGGAATGGAATGGAATCAAACCGAATGGAATGGAATGGAATGCAATGGAATGGAATGGAATGGAAACAAAGGAAATGGAATGGAATGGAATGCAATTGAATGGAATGGAATGGTACAGAATCAACCCGAAAGGAATGGAATGGAATGGAATGGAATGGAATGGAATGGAATGGAATGGAATGGAATGGAATCAACCTGAATGGAATGGAATGGAAAGGAGTCAACGCGAATGGAATGGTATGGAATTGAATGAAATGGAATCAACCCGAATGGAATGGAATGGAATGGAATGAAGTGGAATGGAATGGAATAGAATCAACCCGAAAGGAATGGAATGGAATGGAATGGAATCAACCCGAATGAAATGGAATTTAATGGAATGGAATCAACTCGAATGGCCTGGAATGGAACGGAATGGCATGACAAGGCATGGAAAGGAATGGAATCAACCCGAACGGAATGGAATGGAATGCATTGGAATGGAATGGAATCAACCCGAATGCACTGGAATGCAATGGAATGGAATGAAATGGAATCAACACGAATGGAATGGAATGGAATGGAATGGGATGGAATGGAATGGAATGGAATCAAGTCGAATGGAATGGAATGGAATGGAATGCAATGGAATGGATTAAACCCGAATGGAATGGAATGGAATGGAATGGAATGGAATGGTATGGAATCAAGTCTTATGTAATGGAATGGAATGGAATGGAATGGTATCAAACCGAATGGAATAGAATGGATTGGAATGGCATGGAATGAAATGGAATGGAAAGGAATGCAATGGATTCAACCGAAATGGAATGAAATGGAATGGAATGGAGTGGAATGGAATGGAATGGAATAAACACGAATGGAATGGAATGGAATGGAATGGAATGGAATGGAATGGAATGGAATGGAATCAACCCAAATGGAATCAACCCGAATGGAATGGATTGGAATGGAATGGAATCAACCCGAATGGGATATAACGGAATCAACCCGAGTGGAATTGAATGGAATGGAATGGAAATAACCCGAATGGAATGGAATAGTGTGGAATGGAATCAACGAGAATGGAATCGAATGGAATGGAATTGAGTGGAATGGAATTGAATGGAATGGAATCAACCCGAATGGAATGGAATGGAATGGAATCGAATCAAAACGAATGGAATGTAATGGAATGGAAAGGAAAGGAATGGAATCAAGCCGAATGGAATGGAATGGAATGGAATCATCCCGAATGGAATGGAATGGAATGGAATGGAATGGAATCAACCGGAATGTAATGAAATGTAATGTAATGGATTGGAATGGAATGGAATGGATTCAACTCGAATGGCACGGAATGGAATGGAATGGAATGACACAGCATGGAATGGAATGGAATCAACCCGAACGGATTGGAATGGAATGCAATGGAATCGAATGGAATCAACCCGAATGGAGTGCAATGCAATGGATTCGAATGCAAAGGAATTGAATGGAATCAACCCAAAAGGAATGGAATGCAATGGAATGAAATGGAATGGAAAAGAATCGACCCGAAAGGAAAGGAATGGAAGGGAATGAAGTGGAATGGAAACAACATGAATGGCACGGAATGGAATGGAATGGAATGGAATGGAATGGAATCAACCCGAATGAAATGGAATGCAATGGAATCAACGCGTATGGAATGGAATGGAACACATTGGAATGGAATGGAATGGAATGGACTGTAATAAACCCGAATGGAAAGGAATGGAATGGAATGGCATCAACCCGAATGGAATGGAAAGAAATGGAATGGAAAGGAAACGAATGGATTCAACCCGAATTTAATGGAATGGAACGGAATGGAACGGAATGGAATCAACCCGAATGGAAGGGAATGGAATAGAATGGAATGGAATAGAATCAACCCGAATGGAATGGAATGGAATGGAATGGAGTGGAATCGAATCGAATGGAATGGAATCAACCCGAATGGAATGGAATGGAAAGGAATGGAATGGAATGGAACGGAAAGGAATGGATTGGAATGGAGCAAACCCGAATGGAATGGAATGGAGTGGAATGGAAAGGAATCAACCCGAATGTAATGGAATGGAATAGAATGGAATGGAATGGAATCAACCCAAATGGAATGGAATGGAATGGAATGGAAAGCAATGGAATTGAATCAACCGGAATGAAATGGAAAGGAATGGAATCAACCCGAATGGAATAGAATGGAGGGGAATGGAAGGGAATGGAATGAATCCGATTGGAATGTAATGGAATGGAATGGAATGCAATGGCATGGAGTTAACCCAAATGGAATGGAATGGAATGGAATGCAATGGAATCAACCCGAATGGAATGGAATGGAATGGAATAGAATCACCCCGAAAAGAATAGAGTGGAATGGAATGGAACGGAATGGAATGGAATGGAATGATTTGGAATCAACCCGAATGGTATGGAATGGAATGGAATGAATTGGAGTGGAGTCATCCTGAATGGAATAGAATGGAATGGAATGGCATGGAATGGAATGGAATGGAATGCAATGGAGTTAACCCAAATGGAATGGAATGAAATGGAATGGAATGCAAAGGAAACGAATGGATTCAACCGGAATTGAATGGAATGGAAGGGAATGGAATGGAATGGAATCAACCCGAATGGAAGGGAATGGAATAGAATGGAATGGAATAGAATGAACCCGAATGGAATGGAATGGAATGGAATGGAATGGAATGGAATGGAATGGAATGGAATCGAATGGAATGGAATCAACCCGAATGGAATGGAATGGAAAGGAATGGAACGGAATGGAACGGAAAGGAATGGAATGGAATGGCATCAACCCGAATGGAACGGAATGGAATGGAGTGGAATGGAATGAAATGGAATGGAATGGAATGGAATGAAATGGAATGGAATCAAGCGGAATGGAATGGAAAGGAATGGAATCAACCCGAATGGAATGCAATGGAGGGGAATGGAAGGGAATGGAATCAACCCGATTGGAATGTAATGTAATGGAATTGAATGGAATGGCATGAAGTTAACCCAAATGGAATGGAATGGAATGGAATTGAATGGAATGCAATGGAATCAACCCGAAAGGAATGGAATGGAATGGAATAGAATGGAAAGGAATGGAATAGAATCACCCCGAAGGGATTGGAGTGGAATGGAAAGGAACGGAATGGAATGGAATGGAATGATTTGGAATCAACCCGAATGGAATGGAATGGATTGGAGTGGATTCAACCTGAATGGAATAGAATGGAATGGAATGGCATGGAATGGAATGGAATGGAATGGAATGGAATGGAATGGAATCAACCCGAATGGAATAAAATGTAGTGGAATGGAATGGAGTGGAGTGGAATCAACCCGAATGGAATAGAATCGAATGGAATGGCATGGAATGGAATGGAATGGAATGGAATGGAATGGAATAGAATCAACACGAATGGAATGGAATGGAATGCAATGGAATGGAATGGAGTCGAATCAAACCGAATGGAATGGAATGGAATGCAATGGAGTGGAATGGAATGGAACAGAACCAACCCGAAAGGAATGGAATGGAATGGAATGGAATGGAATGGAATGGAATGGAATGGAATGGAATGGAATGGAATGGAATCAACAGGAATGGAATGGATTGGAATGGAATGGAATGGAATGGAGTCAACGCGAATGGAATGGAATGGAATTGAATGGAAAGGAATCAACCCGAATGGAATGGAATGGAATGGAATGGAATAGAAACAACCCGAAAGGAAGGTAATGGAATGGAATGGAATCAACCCGAACGGAATGGAATGGAATGCAATCGAATGGAATGGAATCAACCCGAATGGAATGGAATGGAATCAAATGGAATGCAATGGAATGGAATGGAATGGGATGGAATGGAATCAACCCAAATGGAATGGAATGGAACGGAATGGAATGGAATGGAATGGAATGGAATGGAATGGAATCAACCCAAATGGAATGGAATGGAACGGAATGGAATAAACCCGAATGGAATGGAATGGAATCATCCCGAATGGAATGGAATGGATTGGAATGGAAGTAACCCGAAGGGAATGGAAAGTAATGGAATGGAATCAACCCGAATGGAATGGAATGGAATGGAATGGAATGAAATTGAATGGAATGGAATCAACCCGAATGGAATGGAATGGAAGGGAATGGAATGGAATGGAATCAAAACGAATGGAATGGAATGGAATGGAATGGAATGGAATGGAATGGAATCAAGTCGAATGGAATGGAATGGAATGGAATGGAATGGATTAAACCCGAATGGCATGGAATGGAATGGAATGGAATGGAATGGTATGGAATCAATTCTTATGTAAAGGAATGGAATGGAATGGAATGGAATCAACCCGAATGGAATAGAATGGATTGGAATGGCATGGAATGAAATGGAATGGAATGGAATCAACCCAAATGGAATGAAATGGAATGGAATGGAGTGGAATGGAGTGGAATGTAATGGAATGGAATCATCCCGAATGGAATGGAATGGAATGGAATGGAATGGAATCAACCGGAATGTAATGTAATGTAATGTAATGGATTGGAATGGAATGGAATGGAATCAACTCGAATGGCATGGAATGGAATGGAATGGAATGACATGGAATGGAATGGAATGGAATCAACCCGAACGGATTGGAATGGAATGCAATGGAATCGAATGGAATCAACCCGAATGGAGTGCAATGCAATGGAATGGAATGGAATAGAATGGAATGTAATCAACACGAAAGGAATGGAATGCAATGGAATGGAATGGAATGGAAAGGAATCGACCCGAAATGAATGGAATGGAATGGAATGTAGTGGAATGGAAACAACACGAATGGCATGGAATGGAATGGAATGGAATCAACCCGAATGGAATGGAATGCAATGGAATCAACACGTATGGAATGGAATGGAATGCATTGGAAAGAATGGAATGGAATGGACTGGAATCAACCCGAATGGAAAGGAATGGAATGGAATGGAATTGCATCAACCCGAATGGAATGGAATGGAATGGAATGGAAAGGAAACGAATGGATTCAACCCGAATTGAATGGAATGGAAGGGAATGGAATGGAATAGAATCAACCCGAATGGAATGGAATGGATTGGAATGGAATCGAATGGAATGGAATCAACCCGAATGGAATGGAATGGAAAGGAATGGAATGGAATGGAACGGAAAGGAATGGAATGGAATGCAGCAAACCCGAATGGAATGGAATGGAACGGAATGGAATGGAATGGAATGGAATGGAATCAACGCGAATGGAATGGAATGGAATAGAATGGAATGGAATGGAATGGAATGAAATCAACACAAATGGAATGGAATGGAATGGAATGGAATGGAATGGAATGCAATGGAATGGAATCAACCGGAATGGAATGGAAAGGAATGGAATCAACTCGAATGGAATGGAATGGAGGGGAATGGAAGGGAATGGAATCAACCCGATTGGAATGTAATGTAATGTAATGGAATGGAATGGCATGGAGTTAACCCAAATAGAATGGAATGGAATGGAATTGACTGCAATGCAATGGAATCAACCCGAATGGAATGGAATAGAATGGAATGGGATGGAATGGAATAGAATCACCCCGAAAGGAATGGAGTGGAATGGAATGTAACGGAATGGAATGGAATGGAATGATTTGGAATCAACCCGAATGGTATGGAACGGAATGGAATTGATTGGAGTGGATTCAACCTGAATGGAATAGAATGGAATGGAATGGCATGGAATGGAATGGAATGGAATGGAATGGAATGGAATGGAATGGAATGCAATGGGGTTAACCCAAATGGAATGGAATGGAATGGAATGGAATGGAATGCAATGGAATCAACACAAATGGAATGGAATGGAATAGAATGGAATGGAATTTAATGGAATACAATCACCCCGAAAGGAATGGAGTGGAATAGAATGGAACTGAATGGAATGGAATGGAATGATTTGGAATCACCCCGAATGGAATGGAATGGAATGGAATGGAATGGATTGGATTCAACCTCAATGGAATAGAATGGAATGGAATGGCATGGAATGGAATGGAATGCAATGGAACGGAATGGAATGTAATGGAATCAACCCGAATGGAATGGAATGTAATGGAATGGAATGGAGTGGAGAGGAATCAACCCGAAAGGAATAGAATGGAATGGAATGGCATGGCATGGAATGGAATGGAATAGAATCAACCCGAATGGAGTGGAATGGAATGCAATGGAATGGAATGGAGTGGAATCAAACCGAATGGAGTGGAATGGAATGCAATGGAGTGGAATGGAATGGAACAGAATCAACCCGAAAGGAATGGAATGGAATGGAATGGAATGGAATGGAATGGAATGGAATAGAAACAACCCGAAAGGAATGTAATGGAGTGGAATGGAATCAACCCGAACGGAATGGAATGGAATGCAATCGAATGGAATGGAATCAACCCGAATGGAATGGAATGGAATGGAATGGAATTGATTGGAATGGAATCAACCCGAATGGAATGGAATGGAATCAAATTGAATGCAATGGAATCCTATGGAATGGGATGGAATGGAACGGAATGGAATGGAATCAAGCCGAATGGAATGGAATGGAATGGAATCAAGCCGAATGGAATGGATTGAAATGGAATCGAATGGAATGGAATGGAATAAACCCGAATGGAATGGAATGGAATGGAATGGAATGGAATGGAATGGAATGGAATGGAATGGAATGGAATCAAGTCATATGTAATGAAATGGAATGCAATGGAATGGAATCAACGCGGATGGAATAGAATGGAATGGAATGGCATGGAATGGAATGGAATGGAATGGAATGGAATCAACCCAAATGGAATGGAATTTAATGGAAGGTAATGGAATGGAATCAACACGAATGGAATGGAATGGAATGGATTGGAATGGAATGGAATGGAATGGAATCCACCCGAATGGAATGGAATGGAATGGAATGGAATGGAATGGAATGGAATGGAATCAATCCGAACGGAATGGAATGGAATTGAATGGAATGGAATGGAGTCAACCTGAATAGAATGGAATGGAATGGAATGTTATGGAATGGAATGGAACGGAATGGAATCAACACGAATGGAATGGAATGGAATGGAATCAACACGAATGGAATGGAATGGAAAGGAATGGAATGGAATGGAATGGAACCAATCCGAATGGAATGGAATGGAATGGAAAGGAATGGAATGGAATAGAATGGAATGGAATCAAATCGAATGTAATGGAATGGAATGGTATCAAACCGATAGGAATGCAATGGAATGGAATGGAATGGAATGGAGTTAACCCAAATGGAATGGAATGGAACGGAATGGAGTCAACGCGAATGGAATGGAATAGAATTGAATGAAATGGAATGGAAAGAAGTTAACCCAAATGGAATGGAATAGAATGGAATGGAATGGAATGCAATGGAATCAACACGAATGGAATGGAATGGAATAGAATGGAATGGAATGGAATGGAATAGAATCACCCCGAAAGGAATGGAGTGGAATGGAATGGAACGGAATGGAATGGAATGGAATGATTTGGAATCAACCCGAATGGAATGGAATGGAATGGAATGGAGTTGATTCAACCTGAATGGAATAGAATGGAATGGAATGGAATGGAATGGAATGGGATTAAATGGATTCATTCCGAATGGAATGGAATGGAATGGAATGGAATGGAATGGAATGGAATCCATCCGAATGGAATGGAATGGAATGGAGTGAAATCAACCCGAATGGAATGGAATGGAATCAACCCGAGTGGAATGGAATGGAATGGAATGGAAGTAACTCGAATGGAATGGAATGGAATGGAATGGAATCAACCCGAATGGAATGGAAAGGATTGGAATGGAATGGAATGGAATGGTATCAACCCGAATGGAATGGAATGGAATGGAATGGAATCAACACGAATGGAATGGAATGGTATGTAATGGAATGCAATGGAATGGAATGGAATCAAGAAGAATGGAATGGAATTGAATGGAATCAACCCGAATGGAATGGAATGGAATGGAATGGAAAGGAAAGGAATGGAATCAACCAGAGAGGAATGGAATGGAATGGAATGGAATGGAATGGAATGGAATGGAATGGAAGTAACCCGAATGGAATGGAATGGAATGGAATGGAATGGAATGGAATGGAATGGAATCAAACCGAATTGAATGGAATGGAATGGAATGCAATGGAATCAACCCGAATGGAATGGAATGGAATGGAATGGAATGGAATAGAAACAACCCGAAAGGAATGTAATGGAATGGAATGGAATCAACCCGAACGGAATGGAATGGAATGCAATCGAATGGAATGGAATCAACCCGAATGGAATGGAATGGAATGGAATGGAATTGATTGGAATGGAAGCAACCCGAATGGAATGGAATGGAATCAAATGGAATGCAATGGAATCCTATGGAATGGGATGGAATGGAACGGAATGGAATGGAATCAAGCCGAATGGAATGGAATGGAATGGAATCAAGCCGAATGGAATGGATTGGAATGGAATCGAATGGAATGGAATGGAATAAACCCGAATGGAATGGAATGGAATGGAATGGAATGGAATGGAATGGAATGGAATGGAATCAAGTCATATGTAATGAAATGGAATGCAATGGAATGGAATCAACCCGGATGGAATAGAATGGAATGGAATGGCATGGAATGGAATGGAATGGAATGGAATAGAATGGAATCAACCCAAATGGAATGGAATTTAATGGAAGGTAATGGAATGGAATCAACACGAATGGAATGGAATGGAATGGATTGGAATGGAATGGAATGGAATGGAATCCACCCGAATGGAATGGAATGGAATGGAAAGGAATGGAATGGAATCAATCCGAACGGAATGGAATGGAATTGAATGGAATGGAATGGAATCAACCTGAATAGAATGGATTGGAATGGAATGTTATGGAATGGAATGGAACGGAATGGAATCAACACGAATGGAATGGAATGGAATGGAATCAACCCGAATGGAATGGAATGGAAAGGAATGGAATGGAATGGAATGGAACTAATCCGAATGGAATGGAATGGAGTGGAAAGGAATGGAATGGAATGGAATGGAATGGAATCAAATCGAATGTAATGGAATGGAATGGTATCAAACCGATAGGAATGCAATGGAATGGAATGGAATGGAATGGAATGGAATGGAGTTAACCCAAATGGAATGGAATGGAACGGAATGGAGTCAACGCGAATGGAATGGAATTGAATTGAATGGAATGGAATGGAATGGAAAGAAGTTAACCCAAATGGAATGGAATGGAATGGAATGGAATGGAATGGAATGCAATGGAATCAACACGAATGGAATGGAATGGAATAGAATGGAGTGGAATGGAATGGAATAGAATCACCCCGAAAGGAATGGAGAGGAATGGAATGGAACGGAATGGAATGGAATGGAATGATTTGGAATCAACCGGAATGGAATGGAATGGAATGGAATGGAATGGAATGGAGTGGATTCAACCTGAATGGAATAGAATGGAATGGAATGGAATGGCATGGAATGCAATGGAATGGCATGGAATGGAATGGAATGGAATGGGATTAAATGGATTCATTCCGAATGGAATGGAATGGAATGGAATGGAATGGAATGGAATGGAATGGAATTAAATGGATTCATTCCGAATGGAATGGATTGGAATGGAATGGAATGGAATGGAATGCAATGGAATGGAATCAACATGAATGGAATAGAATGGAATGGAATGGAATGGCATGGAATGCAATGGAATGGCATGGAATGGAATGGAATGGAATGGAATTAAATGGATTAATTCCGAATGGAATGGATTGGAATGGAATGGAATGGAATCCATCCGAATGGAATGGAATGGAATGGAGTGAAATCAACCCGAATGGAATGGAATGGAATCAACCCGAGTGGAATGGAATGGAATGGAATGGAAGTAACTCGAATGGAATGGAATGGAATGGAATGGAATCAACCCGAATGGAAAGGAAAGGATTGGAATGGAATGGAATGGAATGGTATGAACCCGAATGGAATGGAATGGAATGGAATGGAATCAACACGAATGGAATGGAATGGTATGTAATGGAATGCAATGGAATGGAATGGAATCAAGAAGAATGGAATGGAATTGACTGGAATCAACCCGAATGGAATGGAATGGAATGGAATGGAAAGGAAAGGAATGGAATCAACCAGAATGGAATGGAATGGAATGGAATGGAACGGAATGGAATGGAATGGAATGGAATGGAAGTAACCCGAACGGAATGGAATGGAATGGAATGGAATGGAATGGAATGGAATGGAATGGAAAGGAAAGGAATGGAATCAAACCGAATTGAATGGAATGGAATGGAATGCAATGGAATCAACCCGAATGGAATGGAATGGAATGGAATGGAATGGAATGGAATGGAACGTAACGGAATGTATTGGAAATGAATGGGTTGGAATCAACCGGAATCGAATGGAATGGAATGGAATGGAATCAACACGAATGTAATGGAATGGAATAGAATGGAATGGAATGGAATTGAACCAATCCGAATGGAATGGAATGGAATGGAAAGGAATGGAATGGAATGGAATGGAATGGAATCAAATCGAATGTAATGGAATGGAATGGTATCAAACCGATAGGAATGGAATGGAATGGAATGGAATGGAATGGAATGGAATTATCCCAAATGGAATGGAATGGAACGGAATGGAGTCAACGCGAATGGAATGGAATTGAATTGAATGGAATGGAATGGAATGGAAAGAAGTTAACCCAAATGGAATGGAATGGAATGGAATGGAATGGAATGCAATGGAATCAACACGAATGGAATGGAATGGAATAGAATGGAATGGAATGGAATGGAATAGAATCACCCCGAAAGGAATGGAGTGGAATGGAATGGAACGGAATGGAATGGAATGGAATGATTTGGAATCAACCAGAATGGAATGGAATGGAATGGAATGGAATGGAGTGGATTCAACCTGAATGGAATAGAATGGAATGGAATGGAATGGCATGGAATGCAATGGAATGGCATGGAATGGAATGGAATGGAATGGAATTAAATGGATTCATTCCGAATGGAATGGATTGGAATGGAATGGAATGGAATGGAATGGAATCCATCCGAATGGAATGGAATGGAATGGAGTGAAATCAACCCGAATGGAATGGAATGGAATCAACCCGAGTGGAATGGAATGGAATGGAATGGAAGTAACTCGAATGGAATGGAATGGAATGGAATGGAATCAACCCAAATGCAATGGAAAGGATTTGAATGGAATGGAATTGAATGGAATCAACCCAAATGCAATGGAAAGGATTTGAATGGAATGGAATGGAATGGTATCAACCCGAATGGAATGGAATGGAATGGAATGGAATCAACACGAATGGAATGGAATGGTATGTAATGGAATGCAATGGAATGGAATGGAATCAAGAAGAATGGAATGGAATTGAATGGAATCAACCCGAATGGAATGGAATGGAATGGAAAGGAAAGGAATGGAATCAACCAGAATGGAATGGAATGGAATGGAATGGAATGGAATGGAATGGAAGTAACCCAAATGGAATGGAATGGAATGGAATGGAATGGAATGGAATGAAATGGATAGGAAAGGAATGGAATCAAACCGAATTGAATGGAATGGAATGGAATGCAATGGAATCAACCCGAATGGAATGGAATGGAATGGAATGGAATGGAATGGAATGGAATGGAATCAACTCGAATGGCATGGAATGGAATGCAATGCAATCACATGCATGGAATGGAATGGAATCAACATGAACGTAATGGAATGAAATGCAATGGAATGGAATGGAATGGAATCAACCCGAATGGAGTGGAATGCAATGGAATGGAATGGAATGGAATGGAATGGAATGGAATGGAACGGAATGGAATCAACACGAAAAGAATGGAATGCAATGGAATGGAATGGAATGGAAGAGAATCGACCCGAAAAGAATGGAATGGAATAGAATGGAATGGAATGGAATGCAATTGAATGGAATGGAATCAACCCGAATGGAATGGAATGGAATGGAATGGAATGGAATGGAATGCAATGGAATGGAATCAACATGAATGGAATAGAATGGAATGGAATGGGATGGAATGGAATTGAATGCCATGGAATCCAGCCGAATGGAATGGAATGGAATGGAATGGAATAAAGCCGAATGGAATGGAATGGAATGGAATCAAGTCATATATAATGAAATGGAATGGAATGGAATGGAATCAACCCGAATGGAATAGAATGGTATGGAATGGCATGGAATGAAATGGAATGGAATGGAATGGAATCAACCCAAATGGAATGGAATGGAATGGAATCAACACGAATGGAATTTAATGGAAAGGAATGGAATGGAATGGAATGGAATCAACCCGAATGGAATGGAATGGAATGGAATGGACTGGAATGGAATCAACCCGAATGGAATGGAATGGAATGGAATGGAATGGAATGGATGTAACACGAATGGAATGGAATGGAATGGAATGGAATGGAATCAACCCGAATGGAATGGAATGGAATTGAACGGAATGGAATGGAATGGAGTCAACCCGAGAGGAATGGAACGGAATGGAATGGAATGGAATGGAATGGAATGGAATGGAATAATTCCGAATGGAATGGAATGGAATGGAATGGAATGGAATGGAAAGGAATCAACAGGAATATAATGTAATGGAATGGAATGGAATGGTATTGAGTGGAATGGAGTGGAATGGAATCAACACGAATGGAATGGAATGGAATGGAATCAACCTGAATGAAATGGAATGGAAAGGAATGAAATGGAATGGAATGGAATGGAATCAATCCGAATGAAATGCAATGGAATGGAAAGGAATGGAATGGAATGGAATGAAATGGAATGGAATGGAATGGAATTAACCCAAATGGAAAGGAATGGAATGGAATGGAATCAACCCGAATGGAATGGAATGGAATGGAATGGCATGGATGTAACAAGAATGGAATTGAATGGATTGGAATGGAATGGAATCAACCCGAATGGAATGGAATGGAATGGAACGGTATGGAATGGAATGGAGTCAACCCGAGAGGAATGGAACGGAATGGAATGGAATGTAATGGAATGGAATGGAATGGAATGGAATCCATCCGAATGGAATGGAATGGAATGGAGTGAAATCAACCCGAATGGAATGGAATGGAATCAACCCGAGTGGAATGGAATGGAATGGAATGGAAGTAACTCGAATGGAATGGAATGGAATGGAATCAACCCAAATGCAATGGAAAGGATTTGAATGGAATGGAATGGAATGGTATCAACCCGAATGGAATGGAATGGAATGGAATGTAATCAACACGAATGGAATGGAATGGTATGTAATGGAATGCAATGGAATGGAATGAAGAAGAATGGAATGGAATTGAATGGAATCTACCCGAATGGAATGGAATGGAATGGAATGGAAAGGAAAGGAATGGAATCAACCAGAATGGAATGGAATGGAATGGAATGGAATGGAATGGAATGGAAGTAACCCAAATGGAATGGAATGGAATGGAATGGAATGGAATGGAATGGAATGGAATGAAATGGATAGGAAAGGAATGGAATCAAACCGAATTGAATGGAATGGAATGGAATGCAATGGAATCAACCCGAATGGAATGGAATGGAATGGAATGGAATGGAATGGAATGGAATGGAATGGAATCAACTCGAATGGCATGGAATGGAATGCAATGCAATCACATGCATTTAATGGAATGGAATCAACCTGAACGTAATGGAATGAAATGCAATGGAATGGAATGGAATGGAATCAACCCGAATGGAGTGGAATGCAATGGAATGGAATGGAATGGAATGGAATGGAATGGAATGGAACGGAATGGAATCAACACGAAAAGAATGGAATGCAATGGAATGGAATGGAATGGAAGAGAATCGACCCGAAAAGAATGGAATGGAATTGAATGGAATGGAATGGAATGCAATTGAATGGAATGGAATCAACCCGAATGGAATGGAATGGAATGGAATGGAATGCAATGGAATGAAATCAACACGAATGGAATAGAATGGAATGGAATGGGATGGAATGGAATTGAATGCCATGGAATCCAGCCGAATGGAATGGAATGGAATGGAATGGAATAAAGCCGAATGGAATGGAATGGAATGGAATCAAGTCATATATAATGAAATGGAATGGAATGGAATGGAATCAACCCGAATGGAATAGAATGGAATGGAATGGCATGGAATGAAATGGAATGGAATGGAATGGAATCAACCCAAATGGAATGGAATGGAATGGAATCAACACGAATGGAATTTAATGGAAAGGAATGGAATGGAATGGAATGGAATCAACCCGAATGGAATGGAATGGAATGGAATGGACTGGAATGGAATCAACCCGAATGGAATGGAATGGAATGGAATGGAATGGAATGGATGTAACACGAATGGAATGGAATGGAATGGAATGGAATGGAATCAACCCGAATGGAATGGAATGGAATTGAACGGAATGGAATGGAATGGAGTCAACCCGAGAGGAATGGAATGGAATGGAATGGAATGGAATGGAATGGAATGGAATGGAATGGAATCATTCCGAATGGAATGGAATGGAATGGAATGGAATGGAATGGAATGGAAAGGAATCAACAGGAATATAATGTAATGGAATGGAATGGAATGGTATTGAATGGAATGGAGTGGAATGGAATCAACACGAATGGAATGGAATGGAATGGAATCAACCTGAATGAAATGGAATGGAAAGGAATGAAATGGAATGGAATGGAATGGAATCAATCCGAATGAAATGCAATGGAATGGAAAGGAATGGAATGGAATGGAATGAAATGGAATGGAATGGAATGGAATTAACCCAAATGGAAAGGAATGGAATGGAATGGAATCAACCCGAATGGAATGGAATGGAATGGAATGGATGTAACACGAATGGAATTGAATGGATTGGAATGGAATGGAATCAACCCGAATGGAATGGAATGGAATGGAACGGTATGGAATGGAATGGAGTCAACCCGAGAGGAATGGAACGGAATGGAATGGAATGGAATGGAATGGAATGGAATGGAATGGAATCATTCCGAATGGAATGGAATGGTATGGAATGGCATGGAATGGAATCAACCCGAATGGAATGGAATGGAATGGAATCAACCCGAATGGAATATAATGTAATAAACCCGAGTGGAATTGAATGGAATGGAATTGAAATAACCCGATTGGAATGGAATGCATTGGAATGGAATCAACGAGAATGGAATCGAATGGAATGGAATGGAGTGGAATGGAATTGAATGGAATGGAATCAACACGAATGGCATGGAATGAAATGGAATAAAATCAAAACGAATGGAATGGAATAGAATGGAATGGAATAGAATCAAAACGAATGGAATGGAATGGAATGGAATCAACTAGAATGGCATGGAGTGGAATGGAATGGAATGGAATGGAATATAGTCGACCCGAAAGGAATGGAATGGAATGGAATGGAATGGAATGGAATGGAATGGAATGCAACGGAAAGGAATGGAATCAACACGAAAGGAATTGAATGCAATGGAATGGAATGGAATGGAATATAATCGACCCGAAAGGAATGGAATGGAATGGAATGGAATGGAGTGGAATGGAATCAACCCAAATGGAATGGAATGGAATCAACACGAATGGAACGGAATGGAAGGGATGCAATGGAATGGAATCAAACCGAATGCAATGGAAAGGAATGGAATCAACCCGAATGGAATGGAATGGAGGGGAATGGAAGGGAATGGAATCAACCCAAAAGGAACGGAATGGAATGGAATGGAATGGAGTGGATTCAACCCGAATGGAATGGAATTTAATGCAATGGAATGGAATGGAATGGAATGGAATGGAATAGAATGGAATGGAATCAACCAGAATGTAATGTAACGTAATGGAATGGAATGGCATGGAATGGAATGGAATGGAATCACATGCATGAAATGGAATGGAATCAACCTGAACGGAATGGAATGAAATGCAATGGAATGGAATGGAATCAACCCGAATGGAGTGGAATGCAATGGAATCGAATGGAATGGAATGGAATGGAATGGAATGGAATGGAATGGAATGGAATGGAACGGAATGGAATCAAAACGAAAGGAATGGAATGCAATGGAATGGAATGGAATGAAACAGAATCGACCCGAAAAGAATGGAATGGAATTGAATGGAATGGAATGGAATGGAATTGAATGGAATGGAATCAACCGGAATGGAATGGAATGGAATGGAATGGAATGGAATGGAATGGAATGGAATCAACACGAATGGAATAGAATGGAATGGAATGGGATGGAATGGAATTGAATGGAATGGAATCCAGTCGAATGGAATGGAATGGAATGGAGTCAAGTCATATATAATGGAATGGAATGGAATGGAATCAACCCGAATGGAATAGAATGGAATGGAATGGCATGGAATGAAATGGAATGGAAAGGAATGGAATCAACCCAAATGGAATGGAATCAACACGAATGGAATTTAATGGAAAGGAATGGAATGGAATGGAATGGAATCAACCCGAATGGAATGGAATGGAATGGAATGGAATGGAATCAAACCGAATGGAATGGAATGGAATGGAATGGAATGGAATCAACCGGAATGGAATGGAATGGAATGGAATGGAATGGAATGGAATGGAACGGAATTGTATTGATTGGAATGGAGTGGAATGGAATCAACACGAATGGAGTGGAATGGAATGGAATCAACCTGAATGAAATGGAATGGAAAGGAATGAAATGGAATGGAATGGAATGGAATCAATCCGAATGGAATGCAATGGAATTGAAAGGAAAGGAATGGAATGGAATCAACCCGAATGGAATGGAATGGAATGGAATGGAATGGAATGGATGTAACACGAATGGAATGGAATGGAATGGAATGGAATGGAATGGAATGGAATCAACCCGAATGGAATGGAATAGAATGGAACGGTATGGAATGGAATGGAGTCAACCCGAGAGTAATGGAATGGAATGGAATGGAATGGAATGGAATGGAATCATTCCGAATGGAATGGAATGGAATGGAATGGAATGGAATGGAATGGAATGGAATCATTCCGAATGGAATGGAATGGAATGGAATGGAATGGAATGGAATGGAATCAACCCGAATGGAATGGAATGGAATGGAATGGACTGGAATGGAATCAACCCGAATGGAATGGAATGGAATGGAATGGAATCAATCGGAATGGAATGGAATGGAATGGTATTCAATGGAATGGAGTGGAATGGAATCAACACGAATGGAATGGAATGGAATGGAATCAACCTGAATGAAATGGAATGGAAACGAATGAAATCGAATGGAATGGAATGGAATCAATCCGAATGGAATGCAATTGAATGGAAAGGAATGGAATGGAATGGAATGGATGTAACACGAATGGAATGGAATGGAAAGGATTGGAATCAACCCGAATGGAATGGAATGGAATGGAACGGTATGGAATGGAATGGAGTCAACCCGAGAGCAATGGAACGGAATGGAATGGAATGGAATGGAATGGAATGGAATCATTCCGAATGGAATGGAATGGTATGGAATGGAATGGAAAGGAATGGAATGGAATCAATTAGAATGGAATGGAATGGAATGGAATGGAAACAACCCGAATGGAATGGAAAGGAATGGAATGGAATGGAATGGAAAGGAATGGAATGGAATCAATTAGAATGGAATGGAATGGAATGGAATGGAATGGAATGGAATGGAATGGAATGGAATCAACCCGATTGGAATGGAATGGAATGGAATGGAATGGAATGGAATGGAATGGAATGGAATGGAATGCAATGCAATGGAGTTAACCCAAATGGAATGGAATGGAATGGAGTGGAATGGAATGGAATGGAATGGAATCTCCCCGAATGGAATGGAATGGAATGGAATGGAATAGAATCTCCCCGAAAGGAATAGAGTGGAATGGAATGGAACGGAATGGAATGGAATAGAATGATTTGGAATCAACCCGAATGGAATGGAAAGGAATGGAATGGAATGGATGTAACACGAATGGAATGGAATGGAATGGAATGGAATCAACCCGAATGGAATGGAAAGGAATGGAATGGAATGGATGTAACACGAATGGAATGGAATGGAATGGAATGGAATCAACCCGAATGGAATGGAATGGAATGGAAAGGAATGGAATGGAATGGAATCAACACGAAAGGAATGGAATGCAATGGAATGGAATGGAATGGATCAGAATCGACCCGAAAAGAATGGAATGGAATGGAATGGAATGGAATGGAATGGAATGGAATGGAATCATCCCGAATGGAAAGGAATGGAATGAAATGGAATGGAATGGAATGGAATGGAAAGGAATGCAATGGAATCAATTAGAATTGAATGGAATGGAATGGAATGGAATGCAATGGAATGGAATCAACCGGATTAGAATGGAATGGAATGGAGTGGAATGGAATGGAATGGAATGGAATGCAATGCAATGGAGTTAACCCAAATGGAATGGAATGGAATGGAGTGGAATGGAATGGAATGGAATGGAATCACACCGAATGGAATGGAATGGAATGGAATGGAATGGAATGGAATGGAATAGAATCACCCCGAAAGGAATGGAGTGGAATGGAATGGAACGGAATGGAATGGTATAGAGTGATTTGGAATCAACCGGAATGGAATGGAGTGGAAAGGAATGGAATGGATGTAGCACGAATGGAATGGAATGGAATGGAATGGAATCAACCCGAATGGAATGGAATGGAATGGAAAGGAATGGAATGGAATGGAATCAACACGAAAGGAATGGAATGCAATGGAAAGGAATGAAATGGAACAGAATCGACCCGAAAATAATGGAATGGAATTGAATGGAATGGAATGGAATGGAATGGAATGGAATGGAATCAAAACGAATGGAATGGAATGGAATGGAATCAACCCGAATGGAATGGAATGGAAAGGAATGGAATGGAATGGAATCAATCCGAATGGAATGGAAAGGAATGGAATGGAATGGAATGGAATGGAGTCAACCCGAATGGAAAGGAATGGAATGGAATGGAATCAACCGGAATGGAATGGAATGGAATGGAATGGAATGGAATGGAATGGAATGGAATCAACGAGAATGGAATGGAATGGAATGGAATCATCCCGAATGGAATGGAATCAAATGGAATGGAATGGAATAAAACCGAATGGAATTTAATGGAATGGAATGGAATGGAATCAACCAGAATGGAATGAAATGGAATGCAACTGAATGGAATGGAATCAACCCGAATGGAATGGAATGGTATGGAATGGAATGTAAAGGAATAGAATCACCCCGAAAGGAATGGAGTCGAATGGAATGGAACGGAATGGAATGGAATAGAATGATTTGGAATCAACCTGAATGGAATGGAATGGAATGGAATGGAATGGATATAACACGAATTGAATGGAATGGAATGGAATGGAATCAACCCGAATGGAATGGAATGGAATGGAAAGGAACGGAATGGAATGGAATCAACACGAAAGGAATGGAATGAAATGGAATGGAATGGAATGGAACAGAATCGACTCGAAAAGAATGGAATGGAATTGAATGGAATGGAATTGAATGGAATGGAATGGAATGGAATCAACCCGAATGGAATGGAATGGAAAGGAATGGAATGGAATGGAATCAATCCGAATGGAATGGAAAGGAATGGAATGGAATGGAATGGAATGGAATGGAGTCAACACGAATGGAAAGGAATGGAATGGAATCACCCCGAATGGAATGGAATGGAATCAAATGGAATGGAATGGAATAAAACCGAATGGAATTTAATGGAATGGAATGGAATGGAATCAACCAGAATGGAATGGAATGGAATGCAACTGAATGGAATGGAATCAACCCGAATGGAATCGAATGGTATGGAATGGAATGTAAAGGAATAGAATCACCCCGAAAGGAATGGAGTCGAATGGAATGGAACGGAATGGAATGGAATAGAATGATTTGGAATCAACCTGAATGGAATGGAATGGAATGGAATGGAATGGAATGGAATTTATATAACACGAATGGAATGGAATGGAATGGAATGGAATGGAATGGAGTGGATTCAACCCGAATGGAATGGAATTTAATGCAATGGAATGGAATGGAATGGAATGGAATGGAATAGAATGGAATGGAATCAACCAGAATGTAATGGAACGTAATGGAATGGAATTGCATGGAATAGAATGGAATGGAATCACATGCATGGAATGGAATGGAATCAACCTGAACGGAATGGAATGAAATGCAATGGAATGGAATGGAATCAACCCGAATGGAGTGGAATGCAATGGAATCGAATGGAATGGAATGGAATGGAATGGAATGGAATGGAATGGAATGGAATGGAACGGAATGGAAACAACACGAAAGGAATGGAATGCAATGGAATGGAATGGAATGAAACAGAATGGACCCGAAAAGAATGGAATGGAATTGAATGGAATGGAATGGAATGGAATTGAATGGAATGGAATCAACCCGAATGGAATGGAATGGAATGGAATGGAATGGAATGGAATGGTATGGAATGGAATGGAATCAACACGAATGGAATAGAGTGGAATGGAATGGGATGGAATGGAATTGAATGGAATGGAATCCAGTCGAATGGAATGGAGTGGAATGGAGTCAAGTCATATATAATGGAATGGAATGGAATGGAATCAACCCGAATGGAATAGAATGGAATGGAATGGCATGGAAGGAAATGGAATGGAAAGGAATGGAATCAACCCAAATGGAATGGAATTAACACGAATGGAATTTAATGGAAAGGAATGGAATGGAATGGAATGGAATCAACCCGAATGGAATGGAATGGAATGGAATGGAATGGAATCAAACCGAATGGAATGGAATGGAATGGAATCAATCGGAATGGAATGGAATGGAATGGAATGGAATGGAATGGAATGAAATGGTATTGAATGGAATGGAGTGGAATGGAATCAACACGAATGGAGTGAAATGGAATGGAATCAACCTGAATGAAATGGAATGGAAAGGAATGAAATGGAATGGAATGGAATGGAATCAATCCGAATGGAATGCAATGGAATTGAAAGGAAAGGAATGGAATGGAATCAACCCGAATGGAATGGAATGGAATGGAATGGAATGGAATGGATGTAACACGAATGGAATGTAATGGAATGGAATGGAATGGAATGGAATCAACCCGAATGGAATGGAATAGAATGGAACGGTATGGAATGGAATGGAGTCACCCTGAGAGTAATGGAATGGAATGGAGTGGAATGGAATGGAATGGAATCATTCCGAATGGAATGGAAAGGAATGGAATGGAATGGAATGGAATCAACCCGAATGAAATGGAATGGAATGGAATGGACTGGAATGGAAAGGAATGGAATGGAATCAATTAGAATGGAATGGAATGGAATGGAATGGAATGGAATGGAATGGAATGGAATGGAATGGAATGGAATCAACCCGATTGGAATGGAATGGAATGGAATGGAATGGAATGGAATGGAATGGAATGGAATGGAATGCAATGCAATGGAGTTAACCCAAATGGAATGGAATGGAATGGAGTGGAATGGAATGGAATGGAATGGAATCACCCCGAATGGAATGGAATGGAATGGAATGGAATAGAATCTCCCCGAAAGGAATAGAGTGGAATGGAATGGAATGGAATGGAATGGATTGGAATCAACCCTAATGGAATGGAATGGAACGGAGTCAACCTGAAAGGAATGCAATGGAATGGAATGGAATGGAATGGAATGGAATGGAATCAATCCGAATGGAATGGAATGGAATGGAATGGAATGGAATGGAATGGAACGTAATGGAATGGAATGGATTGGAATCAACCCTAATGAAATGGAATGGAACGGAGTCAACCTGAAAGGAATGCAATGGAATGGAATGGAATGGAATGGAATGGAATGGAATGGAATGGAATGGAATGGAATCAATCCGAATGGAATGGAATGGAATGGAATGGAATGGAATGGAATCAACACGAATGGAATGGGATGGAATGGAATGGAATCAACCAGAATAGAATATAATGGAATCAACCCGAGTGGAATTGAATGGAATGGAATGGAAATAACACGAATGGAATGGAATGTAATGGAATGGAATCAACGAGAATGGAATCGAATGGAATGGCATGGAGTGGAATGGAATTGAATGGAATGGAATCAACCCGAATGGAATGGAATTTAATGGAATGGAATCAAAACGAATGGAGTGGAATGGAATGGAATGGAAAGGAATTGAATCAAGCCGAATGGAAAGGAATGGAATGGAATCATCCCGAATGGAATGGAATGGAATGAAATGGAATGCAATGGAATGAAATGGAATGGAATGCAATGGAATGGAATGGAATAAACCCGAATGGAATGGAATGGAATGGAATGGAATGGAATGGAATGGAATGGAAAAGAATGGAATGGAATCAACCCAAATGGAATGGAATGGAATGCAATTGGAAAGAATGGAATCAACCCGAATGGAATGGAATGGAATGCAATGGAATGGAATGGAATGGAATGGGATCTACCCGAATGGAATGGAATGGAATAGAATGAAATGGAATAGAATGGAATAGAATCACCCCGAAAGGAATGGAATGGAATGGAATCAACGCGAATGGAATGGAATGCAATGGAATGGAATGGAATGGAATTGAATCAACCCAAATGCAATGGAATGGAATGGAATGGAATGGAATGCAATGGAATGGAATGGAATGGAATCAACACGAATGGAATGGAATGCAAAGGAATGAAATGGAATGGAATCAAATCGAATGGAATGCAATGGAATGGAATGGAATGGAAAGGAATGGAATCAACGCGATTGGAATGGAATGGAATACAATGGAAAGGAATGGAATGGAATGGAGATAACCCAAATGGAATGGAACCGAATGGAATGGAACGTAATGGAATGGAATCAACCCGAATGGAATGGAATGGAATGGAATGGAATCAACCCGAATGGAATTGAATGGTATGGAATGGAATGTAATGGAATAGAATCACCCCGAAAGGAATGGAGTGGAATGGAATGGAACGGAATGGAATGGAATAGAATGATTTGGAATCCACCTGAATGGAATGGAATGGAATGGAATGGAATGGACGTAAGACGAATGGAATGGAATGGAATGGAATGGAATCAACCCGAATGGAATGGAATGGAATGGAATGGAATGGATTAGAATCACCCCGAAAGGAATGGAGTGTAATGGAATGGAACGGAATGGAATGAAATAGAATGATATGGAATCAACCTGAATGGAATGGAATGGAATGGAATGGAATGGAATAAACCCGAATGGAATGGAATGGAATGGAAAGGAATGGAATGGAATGGAATCAACACGAAAGGAATGGAATGCAATGGAATGGAATGGAATGGAACAGAATCGACCCGAAAAGAATGGAATGGAATTGAATGGAATGGAATGGAATGGAATGTAATGGAATGGAATGGAATGGAATGGAATCAAAACGAATGGAATGGAATGGAATGGAATCAACGCGAATGGAATGGAATGGAAAGGAATGGAATGGAATGGAATCAATCCGAATGGAATGGAAAGGAATGGAATGGAATGGAATGGAATGGAGTCAACTCGAATGGAAAGGAATGGAATGGAATGGAATCAACCGGAATGGAATGGAATGGAATGGAATGGAATGGAATGGAGTGGAATCAACCCGAATGGAATGGAATGGAATGGAATCATCCCGAATGGAATGGAATGGAAACAAAAGAATTGGAATGGAATAAAACCGAATGGAATTTAATGGAATGGAATGGAATGGAATCAACCCGAATGGAATGGAATGGAATGAAACTGAATGTAGTGGAATCAACCCGAATGGAATGGAATGGTATGGAATGGAATGTAATCAACCCAAATGGAAAGGAATGGAATGGAGTGGAATGGAATGGAATGGAATGGATTCATACCGAATGGAATTGAATGGAATGGAATGGAATGGTAATGAATGAAAGCAACACGAATGAAATGGAGCGGAATGGAATGGAATTGAATGGAATGGAATGGAATCAACCCTAATGGAATGGGATGGAATGCAGTGGAACGGAATGAAAGTGAATGGAATGGAATGGAGTGGAATGGAATGGAATGGAATCAACCCGAATGGAATGGAATGGAATGGAATGGAATGCAATGGAATGGAATCAGCTAGACTGGAATGGAATGGAATGGAATGAAATGGAATGGAATGGAATAAAACCGAATGGAATGGAATGGAATGGAGTCAATCCGAATGGAATGCAATGGAACGGAATGGAATGTAATGGAATGGAATGGAATGGAATGGAATGGAATGGAATCAACCCAAATGGAATGGAATGGAACGGAATGGAATCAACCCGAATGGACTGGAATGGAATCATCCCGAATGGAATGGAATGGATTGGAATGGAATTAACCCGAAGGGAATGGAAAGGAATGGAATGGAATCAACCCGAATGGAATGGAATGGAATGGAATGGAATGGAATGGAATGGAATGGAATGAAAGTGAATGGAATGGAATCAACCCGAATGGAATGGAATGGAAGGGAATGGAATGGAATGGAATCAACACGAATGGAATGGAATGGAATGGAATGGAATGGGATGGAATGGCATGGAATGGAATGGAATCAGGTCGAATGGAATTGAATGGAATGGATTAAACCCGAATGGCATGGAATGGAATGGAATGGAATGGAATGGTATGGAATCAATTCTTATGTAAAGGAATGCAATGGAATGGAATGGAATCAACCCGAATGGAATAGAATGGATTGGAATGGCATGGAATGAAATGGAATGGAAAGGAATGGAATGGAATCAACCCAAATGGAATGAAATGGAATGGAATGGAGTGGAATGGAATGGAATGGAATAAACACGAATGGAATGGAATGGAATCTAATGGAATGTAATGGAATCAACCCGAATGGAATAAACCCGAATGGAATGGATTGGAATGGAATGGAATCAACCCGAATGGAATATAATGGAATCAACCCGTGTGGAATTGAATGGAATGGAATGGAAATAACCCGAATGGAATGGAATGGAATGGAATGGAATCAATTGGAATGGAATCGAATGGAATGGAATTGATTGGAATGGCTTTGAATGGAATGGAATCAAACCGAATGGAATGGAATGGAATGGAATCGAATCAAAACGAATGGAATGTAATGGAATGGAAAGGAATGGAATGGAATCAAGCCGAATGGAATGGAATGGAATGGAATCATCCCGAATGGAATGGAATGGAATGGAATGGAATGGAATGGAATGGAATGGAATCAACCGGAATGTAATGTAATGTAATGTAATGGATTGGAATGGAATGGACTGGAATCAACTCGAATGGCATGGAATGGAATGGAATGGAATGACATGGCATGGAATGGAATGGAATCAACCCGAACGGATTGGAATGGAATGCAATGGAATCGAATGGAATCAACCCGAATGGAGTGCAATGCAATGGAATGGAATGGAATGGAATGGAATGGAATGGAATGGAATCAACACGAAAGGAATGGAATGCAATGGAATGGAATGGAATGGAAAAGAATCGACCCGAAATGAATGGAATGGAATGGAATGTAGTGGAATGGAAACAACACGAATGGCATGGAATGGAATGGAATGTAATCAACCCGAATGGAATGGAATGCAATGGAATCAACACGTATGGAATGGAATGGAATGCATTGGAAAGGAATGGAATGGAATGGACTGGAATCAACCCGAATGGAAAGGAATGGAATGGAATGGAATGGCATCAACCCGAATGGAATGGAATGGAATGGAATGGAAAGGAAACGAATGGATTCAACCCGAATTGAATGGAATGGAAGGGAATGGAATGGAATGGAATCAACCCGAATGGAAGGGAATGGAATAGAATGGAATGGAAGAGAATCAACCAGAATGGAATGGAATGGATTGGAATGGAATCGAATGGAATGAAATCAAACCGAATGGAATGGAATGGAAAGGAATGGAATGGAATGGAACGGAAAGGAATGGAATGGAATGCAGCAAACCCGAATGGAATGTAATGGAACGGAATGGAATGGAATGGAATGGAATGGAATCAACGCGAATGGAATGGAAAGGAACAGAATGGAATGGAATGGAATGGAATGGAATCAACACAAATGGAATGGAATGGAATGGAATGGAATGGAATGCAATGGAATGGAATCAACCGGAATGGAATGGAAAGGAATGGAATCAACTCGAATAGAATGGAATGGAGGGGAATGGAAGGGAATGGAATCAACCCGATTGGAATGTAATGTAATGGAATGGAATGGAATGGCACGGAGTTAACCCAAATGGAATGGAATGGAATGGAATTGAATGCAATGCAATGGAATCAACCCGAATGGAATGGAATGGAATGGAATGGAATGGAATGGAATAGAATCACCCCGAAAGGAATGGAGTGGAATGGAATGGAACGGAATGGAATGGAATGTAATGATTTGGAATCAACCCGAATGGTATGGAACGGAATGCAATTGATTGGAGTGGATTCAACCTGAATGGAATAGAATGGAATGGAATGGCATGGAATGGAATGGAATGGAATGGAATGGAATGCAATGGGGTTAACCCAAATGGAATGGAATGGAATGGAATGGAATGGAATGCAATGGAATCAACACAAATGGAATGGAATGGAATAGAATGGAATGGAATTTAATGGAATACAATCACCCCGAAAGGAATGGAGTGGAATAGAATGGAACTGAATGGAATGGAATGGAATGATTTGGAATCACCCCGAATGGAATGGAATGGAATGGAATGGAATGGATTGGATTCAACCTCAGTGGAATAGAATGGAATGGAGTGGCATGGAATGGAATGGAATGAAATGGAACGGAATGGAATGGAATGGAATCAACCCGAATGGAATGGAATGTAATGGAATGGAATGGAGTGGAGTGGAATCAACCCGAAAGGAATAGAATGGAATGGAATGGAATGGAATGGAATGGAATGGAATGGAATGGAATGGAATCAACCCGAATGGAATGGAATGGACTGCAATGGAATGGAATGGAATGAAATCAAACCAAATGGAATGGAATGGAATGCAATTGAATGGAATGGAATGGAACAGAATCAACCCGAAAGGAATGGAATGGAATGGAATGGAATGGAATGGAATGGAATCAACCGGAATGTAATGTAATGTAATGTAATGGATTGGAATGGAATGGAATGGAATCAACTCGAATGGCATGGAATGGAATGGAATGGAATGACATGGCATGGAATGGAATGGAATCAACCCGAACGGATTGGCATGGAATGCAATGGAATCGAATGGAATCAACCCGAATGGAGTGCAATGCAATGGAATGGAATGGAATGGAATGGAATGGAATCAACACGAAAGGAATGGAATGCAATGGAATGGAATGGAATGGAAAAGAATCGACCCGAAATGAATGGAATGGAATGGAATGCAGTGGAATGGAAACAACACGAATGGCATGGAATGGAATGGAATGGAATCAACCCGAATGGAATGGAATGCAATGGAATCAACACGTATGGAATGGAATGGAATGCATTGGAATGGAATGGAATGGAATGGACTGGAATCAACCCGAATGGAAAGGAATGGAGTGGAATGGAATGGCATCAACCCGAATGGAATGGAATGGAATGGAATGGAAAGGAAACGAATGGATTCAACCCGAATTGAATGGAATGGAAGGGAATGGAATGGAATGGAATCAACCCGAATGGAAGGGAATGGAATAGAATGGAATGGAATAGAATCAACCCGAATGGAATTTGAATGGATTGGAATGGAAGCGAATGGAATGGAATCAACCCGAATGGAATGGAATGGAAAAGAATGGAATGGAATGGAACGGAAAGGAATGGAATGGAATGCAGTAAACCCGAATGGAATGGAATGGAACGGAATGGAATGGAATGGAATGGAATGGAATCAACGCGAATGGTATGGAATGGAATAGAATGGAATGGAATGGAATGGAATGGAATCAACACAAATGGAATGGAATGGAATGGAATGGAATGGAATGCAATGGAATGGAATCAACCGGAAAGGAATGGAAAGGAATGGAATCAACTCGAATGGAATGGAATGGAGGGGAATGGAAGGGAATGGAATCAACGCGACTGGAATGTAATGGAATGGAATGGAATGGAATGGCATGGAGTTAACCCAAATGGAATGGAATGGAATGGAATTGAATGCAATGCAATGGAATCAACCCTAATGGAATGGAATGGAATGGAATGGAATGGAATGGAATGGAATGGAATAGAATCACCCCGAAAGTAATGGAGTGGAATGGAATGGAACGGAATGGAATGGAATGGAATGATTTGGAATCAACCCGAATGGTATGGAACGGAATGGAATTGATTGGAGTGGATCCAACCTGAATGGAATAGAATGGAATGGAATGGCATGGAATGGAATGGAATGGAATGGAATGGAATGGAATGCAATGGTGTTTACCCAAATGGAATGGAATGGAATGGAATGGAATGGAATGCAATGGAATCAACACAAATGGAATGGAATGGAATAGAATGGAATGGAATTTAATGGAATACAATCACCCCGAAAGGAATGGAGTTTAACAGAATGGAACTTAATGGAATGGAATGGAATGATTTGGAATCACCCCGAATGGAATGGAATGGAATGAAATGGAATGGATTGGATTCAACCTCAATGGAATAGAATGGAATGGAATGGCATGGAATGGAATGGAATGAAATGGAACGGAATGGAATGGAATGGAATCAACCCGAATGGAATGGAATGTAATGGAATGGAATGGAGTGGAGTGGAATCAACCCGAAAGGAATAGAATGGAACGGAATGGCATGGAATGGAATGGAATGGAATGGAATGGAATGGAATCAACCCGAAGGGAATGGAATGGAATGCAATGGAATGGAATGGAATGGAACAAAATCAACCCGAAAGGAATGGAATGGAATGGAATAGAATGGAATGGAATCAACCAGAATGGAAGGGAATGGAAAGGAGTCAACGCGAATGGAATGGTAAGGAATTGAATGGAATGGAATCAACCCGAATGGAATGGAATGGAATGGAATGGAGTGGAATGGAATGGAATAGAAGCAACCCGAATGGAATGTAATGGAATGGAATGGAATCAACCCGAATGGAATGGAATAGAAGTGAATGGAATGGAATGGGGTCAACCCGAATGGAATGGAATTTAATGGAATGGAATCAACTCGAATGGAATGGAATGGAGGGGAATGGAAGGGAATGGAATCAACCCGATTGGAATGTAATGGAATGGAATGGAATGGAATGGCATGGAGTTAACCAAAATGGAATGGAATGTAATGGAATGGAATTGAATGCAATGCAATGTAATCAACCCGAAGGGAATGGAATGGAATGGAATGGAATGGAATGGAATGGAATGGAATAGAATCACCCCGAAAGGAAAGGAGTGGAATGGAATGGAACGGAATGGAATGGAATGGAATGATTTGGAATCAACCCGAATGGTATGGAACGGAATGGAATTGATTGGAGTGGATTCAAACTGAATGGAATAGAATGGAATGGAATGGCATGGAATGGAATGGAATGGAATGGAATGGAATGGAATGGAATGCAATGGTGTTAACCCAATTGGAATGGAATGGAATGGAATGGAATGGAATGCAATAAATCAACACAAATGGAATGGAATGGAATAGAATGGAATGGAATTTAATGGAATACAATCACCCCGAAAGGAATGGAGTGGAATAGAATGGAACTGAATGGAATGGAATGGAATGATTTGGAATCACCCCGAATGGAATGGAATGGCATGGAATGGAATGGAATGAAATGGAACGGAATGGAATGGAATGGAATCAAACCGAATGGAATGGAATGGAATGGAATGGAATGGAATGGAGTGGAGTGGAATCAACCCGAAAGGAATAGAATGGAATGGAATGGCAAGGAATGGAATGGAATGGAATGGAATCAACCCGAATGGAATGGAATGGAATGCAATGGAATGGAGTGGAATGGAATCAAACCAAATGGAATGCAATGGAATGCAATTGAATGGAATGGAATGGAACAGAATCAACCTGAAAGGAATGGAATGGAATGGAATGGAATGGAATGGAATCAACCGGAATGGAATGGAATGGAAAGGAGTCAACGCGAATGGAATGGTAAGGAATTGAATGGAATGGAATCAACACGAATGGAATGGAAGGGAATGGAATGGAGTGGAATGGAATGGAATAGAATCAACCCGAATGGAATGCAATGGAATGGAATGGAATCAACCCGAATGGAATGGAATAGAAGGGAATGTAATGGAATGGGGTCAACCCGAATGGAATGGAATTTAATGGAATGGAATCAACTCGAATGGCATGCAATGGAACGGAATGGCATGACAAGGCATGGAAACGAATGGAATCAACCCGAACGGAATGGAATGGAATGCATTGGAATGGAATGGAATCAACCCGAATGCAGTGGAATGCAATCGAATGGAATGGAATGGAATGGAATGGAACGGAATGGAATCAACACGAAAGGAATGGAATGCAATGGAATGGAATGAAATGGAGTAGAATCGAACCGAAAGGAATGGAATGGTATGGAATGGAATGGAATGGAATGGAATCATCCCGAATGGAATGGAATGGAATGGAATGGAATCAACACGAATGGAATGGAATGGAATGGAATGAAATGGAATGGAATCAACCCGAAAGGAAGGGAATGGAATGGAATGGAATGGAATGGAAATGAATGAAAGAAACACGAATGAAATGGAGCGGAATGGAATGGAATGGAATGGAATGGAATGGAATGAACCCGAATGGAAAGGGATGGAATGCAGTGGAATGGAATGGATGTGAAGGGAATGGAATGGTATGGAATGGAATGGAATGGAATGGAATGGAATGGAATGGAATAAACCCAAATGGAATGGAATGGAATGGAATGGAATGGATTGGAATGGAATCAACCTGAATGGAATAGAATGGAATGGAATGGCATGGAATGGAATGGAATGGAATGGAATGGAATGGAATGGAATCAACCCGAATGGAATGAAATGTAATGTAATGGAATGGAGTGGAGTGGAATCAACCCGAATGGAATAGAATGGAATGGAATGGCATAGAATGGAATGGAATGGAATGGAATGGAATGGAATAGAATCAACCCGAATGGAGTGGAATGGAATGCAATGGAATGGAATGGAGTGGTATCAAACCGAATGGAGTGGAAAGAATGCAATGGAGTGGAATGGAATGGAACAGAATCAACCCGAAAGGAATGGAATGGAATGGAATGGAATGGAATCAACCGGAATGGAATGGAATGGAATGGAATGGAATGGAATGGAATGGAGTTAACCCAAATGGAATGGAACGGAATGGAATGGAATCAGCCCAAATGGAATGGAATGGAATGGAATGGAATAGAATCACCCCGGAAGGAATAGAGTGGAATGTAATGGAACGGAATGGAATGGAATGGAATGACTTGGAATCAACCCGAATGGCATGGAATGGAATGGAATGGAATGGATTCAACCTGAATGGAATAGAATGGAATGGAATGGCATGGAATGGAGTGGAATGGAATGGAATGGAGTGGAATCAACCCGAATGGAATGGAATGGATTGGAATAGAATTGAACGGAAAGGTATGGAATGGAATGGAATGGGATGGAATGGAATCAACCCGAATGGAATGGAATGGAATGGAATGGAATGGAACGAAATGTAATGGAATGGAATCAACCCGAAAGGAATGGAACGGAATGGAAAGGAATGGAATGGAATGGAATGGAATCAATCCGAATGGAATGGAATGGCATGGAATGGAATGGAACGGAATCAACCCGAATTTAATGGATTGGAATGGAATGGATGTAACACGAGTGGAATGGAATGGAATGGAATGGAATGGAATGGAATGGAATGGAATCAACCCGAATGTAATGGAATAGAATGGAATGGAATGGAATGGAATGGAGATAACCCAAATGGAATGGAACGGAATGGAATGGAACGGAATGGAATGGAATCAGCCCAAATGCAATGGAACGGAATGGAATGGAATGGAATGGAATAGAATCACCCCGGAAGGTATAGAGTGGAATGGAATGGAACGGAATGGAATGGAATGAAATGACTTGGAATCAACCCGAATGGAATGGAATGGAATGTAATGGAATGGATTCAACCTGAATGGAATAGAATGGAATGGAATGGCATGGAATGGAGTGGAATGGAATGGAATGGAGTGGAATCAACCCGAATGGAATGGAATGGAATGGAATAGAATTGAATGGAAAGGCATGGAATGGAATGGAATGGGATGGAATGGAATCAACCCGAATGGAATGGAATGGAATGGAACGGAATGCAATGGAATGGAATCAACCCGAAAGGAATGGAACGGAATGGAAAGGAATGGAATGGAATGGAATGGAATCAATCCGAATGGAATGGAATGGCATGGAATGGAATGGAACGGAATCAACCCGAATGGAATGGATTGGAATGGAAAGAATGTAACACGAGTGGAATGGAATGGAATGGAATGGAATGGAATGGAATGGAATGGAATGGAATCAACCAGAATATAATGGAATGGAATGGAATGGAATGGATTGGAATGGAGTCAACCCGAAAGGAATGGAACGGAATGGAATAGAATGGAATGGAATGGAATCAATCCGAATGGAATGCAATGGAATGGAATGGAATGGAATCAACCCAAATGGAATGTAATGGAATCAACCCGAGTGGAATTGAATGGAATGGAATGGAAATAATCCGAATGGAATGGAATGGAATGGAATGGAATCAACGAGAAAGGTATCGAATGGAATGGAATGGAGTGGAATGGAATTGAATGGAATGGAATCAACCCGAATGGAATGGAATGGAATGGAATGGAATCAAAACGAATGGAATGGAAAGGAATGGAAAGGAATGGAATGGAATCAAGCCGAATGGAATGGAATGGAATGGAATCATCCCGAATGGAAAGGAATGGCATCAAAAGGAATGGAATGGAATGGAATGGAATCCACCCGAATGGAATGGAATAGAATTCAATTGAATGGAATGGAATCAACGCGAATGGAGTGGAATGGAATGGATTGGAATCAACCCGAATGGAATGGAATGGATTGGAATAGAATGAAATGGAATTGAATGGAATAGAATCACCCGGAAAGGAATGGAATGGAATGGAATGGAATGGAATGGAATGGAATGAACCCGAATGGAATGGAATGGCATGGAATGGAATGGAATGGAATGGAATGGAATCAACCCAAATGTAATGTAATGTAATGGAATGGAATGGAATGGAATCAACACGAATGGCATGGAATGGAATGGAATGGATTGGAATGGAATGGAATGGAATGGAATCAACTCGATTGGAATGGAATGGAATGGAATGGAAAGGAATGGAATGGAATGGAGTTAACCCAAATGGAATGGAATGGAATGGAATGGAGTGGAAGGGAATGGAATGAAATGGAATCAACCCGAATGGAATGGAATGCAATGGAATTGAATGGAATGGAATGGAATAGAATCACCCGAAAGGAATGGAGTGGAATGGAATGGAACGGAATGGAATGGAATAGAATGATTTGGAATCAACCCGAATGGAATGGAATGGAATTCAATGGATGTAACACGAATGGAATGGAATGGAATGGAATGGAATGGAATCCACCCGAATGGAATGGAAAGGAATGGAATGGAATGGAGTGGAATGGAGTCAAACTGTAAGGAATGGAATGGAATGGAATGGAATGGAATGGAATGGAATGGAAACAAATCGAATGGAATGGAATGGAATGGAATGGAATTGAATGGAATGGAATGGAATTGAATGGAATGGAATGGAATGGAATCAACCCGATTGGAATGGAATGGAATGGAATGGAATGGAATGGAATGCAATGGAGTCAACCTCAAAGGAATGGAATGGAATGGAATGGAATCGAATGGAATGGAATCAACCCGAATGGAAAGGAATGGAATGGAATGGAATCAACCAGAATAGAATATAATGGAATCAACCCGAGTGGAATTGAATGGAATGGAATGGAAATAACCCGATTTGAATGGAATATAATTGAATGGAATCAACGAGAATGGAATCGAACGTAATGGAATGGATTGGAATGGAATTGAATGGAATGGAATCATCCCGAATGGAATGGAATGGAATGGAATGGAATCAAAACGAATGGAATGGAATGGAATGGAAAGGAATGGAATGGAATCAAGCCAAATGGAATGGAATGGAATGGAATCATCCCGAATGGAAAGGAATGGAATTAAATGGAATTGAATGGAATGGAATAGAATAAAACCGAATGGAATGGAATGGAATGGAATGGAATGGAATGGAATGGAATGAACCCGAATGGAATGAAACGGAATGCAATTGAATGGAATGGAATCAACCCGAATGGAGTGGAATGGAATGGATTGGAATCAACCCGAATGGAATGGAATGCAATGGAATAGAATGAAATGGAATAGAATGGAATAGAATCACCCCGAAAGGAATGGAATGGAATGGAATGGAATGAAATGGAATGGAATGGAATGGAATCAACTCGAATGGCATGGAATGGAATGGAATGGAATCACATGCAAGGAATGCAATGGAATCAACCCGAACGGAATGGAATGGAATGCAATGGAATGGAATGGAATCAACCCCAATGGAGTGGAATGCAATGGAATGGAATGGAATGGAAGGGAATCAACCCGAATTTAATGGAATGGAATAGAATGAAATGGAATAGTATGGAATAGAATCAACCCGAAAGGAATGGAATGGAATGGACTGGAATGGAATGGAATGGAATGGAATCAACCCGAATGGAAAGGAATGGCATGGAATGGAATATAATGGAATGGAATCAACACGAATGCAAAGGAATGCTATGAAATGGAATGGAATGGAATCACACGGAATGGAATGGAATGGAATGGAAAGGAATGGAATCAACCCGATTGGAATGGAATGGAACGGAATGGAATGGAATGGAGTTTACCCAAATGGAATGGAATGGAATGGAATGGAATCAACCCGAATGGAATGGAATGGAATGGAATGGAATGGAATGGAATAGAATCACCCCGAAACGAATAGAGTGGAATGGAATGGAACGGAATGGAATGGAATGGAATGACTTGGAATCAACCCGAATGGAATGGAATGGAATGGATTCAACCTGAATGGAATAGAATGGAATGGAATGGCATGGAATGGAGTGGAATGGAATGGAATGGAATGGAATGGAATCAACCCGAATGGAATGGAATGTAATGGAATCAATACGAATGGAGTTAAATGGAATGGGATGCAATGGAATGGAATCAACCCAAATGGAATGGAAAGGAATGGAATCAAACCGAATGGAATGGAATGGAGGGGAATGGAAGGGAATGGAATCAACCCGAATGGTAGGAAATGGAATGGAATGGAATGGAATAGAATGGAATAGAATCACCCCGAAAGGAATGGAATGGAATGGAATGGAATGGAATGGAATGGAATGGAATGGAATGGAAAGGAGTCAACCCGAATGGAATGGAATGGAATGGAATGGAATGGAATGGAATGGAATCAACCCAAATGGAACGGAATGGAATGGAATGGAATGGAATGAAAACGAATGGAATGGAATGCAATGGAATGTAATGGAATGGAATCAAATCGAATGGAATGGAAAGGAATGGAATGGAATGGAATGGAAAGAAATGGAATCAACCCGATTGGAAAGGAATGGCATGGAATGGAATAGAATGGAATGGAATGGAATGGAATGGAGTTAACCCAAATGGAATGGAATGGAATGGAATAGAATCACCCCGGAAGGAATAGAGTAGAATGGAATGGAATGACTTGGGATCAACCCGAATGGAATGGAATGGAATGGAATGGAATGGATTCAACCTGAATGGAATAGAATGGAATGGAATGGCATGGAATGGGGTGGAATGGAATGGAATGGAGTGGAATCAACCCGAATTGAATGGAATGGAATGGAATAGAATGGAATGGAAAGGCATGGAATGGAATGGAATGGAATGAACCCAAATGGAATGGAATGGAATGGAATGGAATAGAATCACCCCGGAAGGAATAGAGTGGAATGGAATGGAACGGAATGGAATGGAATGGAATGACTTGGAATCAACCCGAATGGCATGGAATGGAATGGAATGGAATAGATTCAACCTGAATGGAATAGAATGGAACGGTATGGCATGGAATGGAGTGGAATGGAATGGAATGGAGTGGAAACAAACCGAATGGAATGGAATGGAATGGAATAGAATAGAATGGAAAGGCATGGAATGGAATGGAATGGGATGGAATGGAATCAACCCGAATGGAATGGAATGGAATGGAACGGAATGCAATGGAATGGAGTCAACCCGAAAGGAATGGAACGGAGTGGAAAGGAATGGAATGGAATCAATCCGAATGGAATGGAATGTCATGGAATGGAATGGAACGGAATCAACCCGAATGGAATGGACTGGAATGGAATGGATGTAACACGAGTGGAATGGAATGGAATGGAATGGAATGGAATGGAATGGAATGGAATGGAATGGATTGGAATGGAGTCAACCCGAAAGGAATGGAACGGAATGGAATAGAATGGAATGGAATTGAATCAATCCGAATGGAATGGAATGGAATGGAATGGAATGGAATGGAATGGAATGGAATCAACCCGAATGGAATATAACGGAATCAACCCGAGTGGAATTGAATGGAATGGAATGGAAATAATCCGAATGGAATGGAATGGAATGGAATGGAATCAACGAGAAAAGTATCGAATGGAATGGAATGGAGTGGAATGGAATTGAATGGAATGGAATCAACCCGAATGGAATGGAATGGAATGGAATGGAATGGAATCAAAACGAATGGAATGGAATGGAATGGAAAGGAATGGAATGGAATCAAGCCAAATGGAATGGAATGGAATGGAATCATCCTGAATGGAAAGGAATGGAATTAAATGGAATGGAATGGAATGGAATGGAATAAAACCGAATGGAATGGAATGGAATGGAATGGAATGGAATGGAATGGAATGGAATGGAATGAACCCGAATGGAATGTAATGGAATGCAATTGAATGGAATGGAATCAACCCGAATGGAGTGGAATGGAATGGATTGGAATCAACCCGAATGGAATGGAATGCAATGGAATAGAATGAAATGGAATAGAATGGAATAGAATCACCCCGAAAGGAATGGAATGGAATGGAATGGAATGAAATGGAGTGGAATGGAATGGAATCAACTCGAATGGCATGGAATGGAATGGAATGGAATCACATGCAAGGAATGGAATGGAATCAACCCGAACGGAATGGAATGGAATGCAATGGAATGGAATGGAATCAACCCCAATGGAGTGGAATGCAATGGAATGGAATGGAATGGAATGGAATGAACCCGAATTTAATGGAATGGAATAGAATGAAATGGAATAGTATGGAATAGAATCACCCCGAAAGGAATGGAATGGAATGGACTGGAATGGAATGGAATGGAATGGAATCAACCCGAATGGAAAGGAATGGCATGGAATGGAATATAATGGAATGGAATCAACACGAATGCAAAGGAATGCTATGAAATGGAATGGAATGGAATCACAGGGAATGGAATGGAATGGAATGGAAAGGAATGGAATCAACCCGATTGGAATGGAATGGAACGGAATGGAATGGAATGGAGTTAACCCAAATGGAATGGAATGGAATGGAATGGAATGGAATGGAATGGAATGGAATCAACCCGAATGGAATGGAATGGAATGGAATGGAATAGAATCACCCCGAAACGAATAGAGTGGAATGGAATGGAACGGAATGGAATGGAATGGAATGACTTGGAATCAACCCGAATGGAATGGAATGGAATGGATTCAACCTGAATGGAATAGAATGGAATGGAATTGCATGGAATGGAGTGGAATGGAATGGAATGGAATGGAATGGAATCAACCCGAATTGAATGGAATGTATTGGAATTGAATGGAGTGGAGTGGAATAGACCGAATGGAATAGAATGGAATGGAATGGCATGGAATGGAATGGAATGGAATGGAATCAACTCGTATGGCATGTAATGGAATGGAATGGAATGGAATGGAATGGAATGGAATCAAACCGAATGGAATGGAATGGAATGCAATGGAATGGAATGGAATGGAATGGAAACAACCAGAAAGGAATGCAATGGAATGGAATGGAATGGAATGGAATGGAATGGAATGGAATGGAATCAACCCGAATGGAAAGGAATGCAATGGAATCAACCGAATACAATGGAATGGAATGGAATGGAATGGAATGGAATGATTTGGAATCAACACGAATGGAATGGAATGGAATGGAATGGAATGGAATGGATGTAACACGAATGGAATGGAATGGAATGGAATGGAATCAATCAGAATGGATTGGAATGGAATGGAATGGAATGGAATGGAATCAACCCGAATGGAATGGAATGGAATGGAATGGAATCAACCAGAATAAAATATAATGGAATCAACCCGAGTGGAATTGAATGGAATGGAATGGAAATAACCCGAATGGAATGGAATGGAATGGAATGGAATCAACGAGAATGTAATCGAATTGAATGGAATGGAGTGGAATGGAATTGAATGGAATGGAAGCAACCCGAATGGAATGGAATTTAATGGAATGGAATCAAAACGAATGGAATGGAATGGAATGAAATGGAATGGAATGGAATGGAATAGAATAAACCCGAATGAAATGGAATGGAATGGAATGGAATGGAATGGAATGGAACGGAATGGAATGGAATGGAATCAACCCGAATGGAATGGAATGGAATGCAATTGAATGGAATGGAATCAACAAGAATGGCAAGAAATGGAATGGAAAGGAATGGAATGGAATGGAATGGAATGGAATCAACCCGAATGGAATGGAATGGAATGGAATAGAATGAAACGGAATAGAATGGAATAGAATCACCCCGAAAGGAATGGAATGGAATGGAGTGGAATTAAATCAACCCGAATGGAAGGGAATGGCATGGAATGGAATGGAATGGAATGCAATGGAAAGAAATGGAATCAACACGAATGGAATGGAATGCAATGGAATGGAATGGAATGGAATCAAATCGAATGGATTGGAATGGAATGGAATGGAATGGAAAGGAATGGAATCAACCCGATTGGAGTGGAATGGAATGGATTGGAATGGAATGGAATGGCGTTAACCCAAATGGAATGGAATGGAATGGAATGGAGTGGAAGGGAATGGAATGGAATGGAATCAACCCGAATGGAATGGAATGGAATGGAATAGAATCACCCCGAAAGGAATGGAGTGGAATGGAATGGAACTGAATGGAATGGAATAGAATGATTTCGAATCAACCAGAAAGGAATGGAATGGAATGGAATGGAATGGAATGGATTCTACCTGAAAGGAATGGAATGGAATGGAATGAAATGGAATGGAATGGAATGGAATGCAATGGAGATAACCCAAATGGAATGGCATGAAATGGGATGCAGTGGAATGGAATGGAATGGAATGGAATCAACCCGAATGGAATGGAATGGAATGGAATGGAATGGAATGGAATAGAATCACTCCGAAAGGAATGGAGAGGAATGGAATGGAACGGAATGGAATGGAATAGAATGATTTGGAATCAACCCGAATGGAATGGAATGGAATGGAATGGAGTTAAACCAAATGGAATGGAACGGAATGGAATGGAATGGAATGGAATGGAATGGAATCAACCCAATTGGAATGGAACGGAATGGAATGGAATGGAATAGAATCACCCCGGAAGGAATAGAGTGGAATGGAATGGAACGGAATGGAATGGAATGGAATGACTTGGAATCCACCCGAATGGAATGGAATGGAATGGAATGGAATGGATTCAACCTGAATGGAATAGAATGGAATGGAATGGCATGGAATGGAGTGGAATGGAATGGAATGGAGTGGAATCAACCCAAATGGAATGGAATGGAATGGAATAGAATGGAATGGAAAGGCATGGAATGCAATGGAATGGGATGGAATGGAATCAACCCGAATGGAATGGAATGGAATGGAACGGAATGCAATGGAATGTATTCAACCCGAAAGGAATGGAACGGAATGGAATGGAATGGAATGGAATGGAATGGAATAAATCCGAATGGAATGGAATGGCATGGAATGGAATGGAACGGAATCAACCCGAATGGAATGGATTGGAATGGAATGGATGTAACACAGGTGGAATGGAATGGAATGGAATGGAATGGAATCAACCCGAATGGAATGGAATGGAATGGAATGGAATGGAATGGAATGGAATGGATTGGAATGGAGTCAACCCGAAAGGAATGGAACGGAATGGAATAGAATGGAATGGAATGGAATCAATTCGAATGGAATGGAATGGAATGGAATGGAATGGAATGGAATGGAATCAACCCGAATGGAATATAATGGAATCAACCTGAGTGGAATTGAATGGAATGGAATGGAAATAATCCGAATGGAATGGAATGGAATGGAATGGAATCAACGAGAAAGGTATCGAATGGAATGGAATGGAGTGGAATGGAATTGAATGGAATGGAATCAACCCGAATGGAATGGAATGGAATGGAATGGAATCAAAACGAATGGAATGGAATGGAATGGAAAGGAATGGAATGGAATCAAGCCGAATGGAATGGAATGGAATGGAATCATCCCGAATGGAAAGGAATGGAATGAAATGGAATGGAATCGAATGGGAGGGAATAAAACCGAATGGAATGGAATGGAATGGAATGGAATGGAATGGAATGGAATGGAATGGAATGGAATGGAATCAACCCGGATGGAATGGAATTGAATGGAATGGAACGGAATGGAATGGAATGGATTCAACCTGAATGGAATAGAATGGAATGGAATGGCATGGAATGGAGTGGAATGGAATGGAATGGAGTGGAATCAACCCGAATGGAATGGAATGGAATGGAATAGAATGGAATGGAAAGGCATGGAATGGAATGGAATGGAATGGAATCAACCCAAATGGAATGGAATGGAATGGAATGGAATGGAATGGAATGGAATGGTATAGAATCACCTCGGAAGGAATAGAGTGGAATGGAATGGAACGGAATGGAATGGAATGGAATGACTTGGAATCAACCCGAATGGAATGGAATGGAATGGAATGGAATGGAATGGAATGGAATGCATTCAACCTGAATGGAATAGAGTGGAATGGAATGGCATGGAATGGAGTGGAATGGAATGGAATGGAGTGCAGTCAACCCGAATGGAATGGAATGGAATGGAATAGAATGGAATGGAAAGGCATGGAATGGAATGGAATGGGATGGAATGGAATCAACTCGAATGGAATGGAATGGAATGGAACGGAATGCAATGGAATGGAGTCAACCCGAAAGGAATGGAACGGAATGGAAAGGAATGGAATGGAAAGGAATGGAATCAATCCGAATGGAATGGAATGGCATGGAATTGAATGGAACGGAATCAACCCGAATGGAATGGATTGGAATGGAATGGATGTAACACGAGTGGAATGGAATGGAATGGAATGGAATGGAATCAACCCGAATGGAATGGAATGGAATGGAATGGAATGGAATGGAATGGATTGGAATGGAGTCATCCCGAAATGAATGGAAAGGAATGGAATGGAATGGAATCAATACGAATAGAATGGAATGGAATGGAATCAATCCGAATGGAATGGAATGGAATGGAATGGAATGGAATGGAATCAACCCGAATGGAATATAATGGAATCAACCCGAGTGGAATTGAATGGAATGGAGTGGAATGGAATCAACCCGAATGGAATGGAATGGAATGGAGTGGAATGGAATTGAACGGAATGGAATCAACCCGAATGGAATGGAATGGGATGGAATGGAATGGAACGGAATCAACCCGAATTTAATGGATTGGAATGGAATGGATGTAACACGAGTGGAATGGAATGGAATGGAATGGAATGGAATGGAATGGAATGGAATCAACCCGAATGTAATGGAATAGAATGGAATGGAATGGAATGGAATGGAGATAACCCAAATGGAATGGAACGGAATGGAATGGAACGGAATGGAATGGAATCAGCCCAAATGCAATGGAACGGAATGGAATGGAATGGAATGGAATAGAATCACCCCGGAAGGTATAGAGTGGAATGGAATGGAACGGAATGGAATGGAATGAAATGACTTGGAATCAACCCGAATGGAATGGAATGGAATGGAATGGAATGGATTCAACCTGAATGGAATAGAATGGAATGGAATGGCATGGAATGGAGTGGAATGGAATGGAATGGAGTGGAATCAACCCGAATGGAATGGAATGGAATGGAATAGAATTGAATGGAAAGGCATGGAATGGAATGGAATGGGATGGAATGGAATCAACCCGAATGGAATGGAATGGAATGGAACGGAATGCAATGGAATGGAATCAACCCGAAAGGAATGGAACGGAATGGAAAGGAATGGAATGGAATGGAATGGAATCAATCCGAATGGAATGGAATGGCATGGAATGGAATGGAACGGAATCAACCCGAATGGAATGGATTGGAATGGAAAGAATGTAACACGAGTGGAATGGAATGGAATGGAATGGAATGGAATGGAATGGAATCAACCAGAATATAATGGAATGGAATGGAATGGAATGGATTGGAATGGAGTCAACCCGAAAGGAATGGAACGGAATGGAATAGAATGGAATGGAATGGAATCAATCCGAATGGAATGCAATGGAATGGAATGGAATGGAATCAACCCAAATGGAATGTAATGGAATCAACCCGAGTGGAATTGAATGGAATGGAATGGAAATAATCCGAATGGAATGGAATGGAATGGAATGGAATCAACGAGAAAGGCATCGAATGGAATGGAATGGAGTGGAATGGAATTGAATGGAATGGAATCAACCCGAATGGAATGGAATGGAATGGAATGGAATCAAAACGAATGGAATGGAAAGGAATGGAAAGGAATGGAAAGGAATGGAATGGAATCAAGCCGAATGGAATGGAATGGAATGGAATCATCCCGAATGGAAAGGAATGGAATCAAAAGGAATGGAATGGAATGGAATGGAATCCACCCGAATGGAATGGAATGGAATTCAATTGAATGGAACGGAATCAACGCGAATGGAGTGGAATGGAATGGATTGGAATCAACCCGAATGGAATGGAATGGATTGGAATAGAATGAAATGGAATTGAATGGAATAGAATCACCCCGAAAGGAATGGAATGGAATGGAATGGAATGGAATGGAATGGAATGAACCCGAATGGAATGGAATGGCATGGAATGGAATGGAATGGAATGGAATGGAATCAACCCAAATGTAATGTAATGTAATGGAATGGAATGGAATGGAATCAACACGAATGGCATGGAATGGAATGGAATGGAATGGAATGGAATGGAATGGAATGGAATCAACCCGATTGGAATGGAATGGAATGGAATGGAACGGAATGGAATGGAATGGAGTTAACCCAAATGGAATGGAATGGAATGGAATGGAGTGGAAGGGAATGGAATGAAATGGAATCAACCCGAATAGAATGGAATGCAATGGAATTGAATGGAATGGAATGGAATAGAATCACCCGAAAGGAATGGAGTGGAATGGAATGGAACGGAATGGAATGGAATAGAATGATTTGGAATCAACCCGAATGGAATGGAATGGAATTCAATGGATGTAACACGAATGGAATGGAATGGAATGGAATGGAATGGAATCCACCCGAATGGAATGGAAAGGAATGGAATGGAATGGAGTGGAATGGAGTCAAACTGTAAGGAATGGAATGGAATGGAATGGAATGGAATGGAAACAAATCGAATGGAATGGAATGGAATGGAATGGAATTGAATGGAATGGAATGGAATTGAATGGAATGGAATGGAATGGAATCAACCCGATTGGAATGGAATGGAATGGAATGGAATGGAATGGAATGCAATGGAGTCAACCTCAAAGGAATGGAATGGAATGGAATGGAATCGAATGGAATGGAATCAACCCGAATGGAAAGGAATGGAATGGAATGGAATCAACCAGAATAGAATATAATGGAATCAACCCGAGTGGAATTGAATGGAATGGAATGGAAATAACCCGATTTGAATGGAATATAATTGAATGGAATCAACGAGAATGGAATCGAACGTAATGGAATGGATTGGAATGGAATTGAATGGAATGGAATCATCCCGAATGGAATGGAATGGAATGGAATGGAATCAAAACGAGTGGAATGGAATGGAATGGAAAGGAATGGAATGGAATCAAGCCAAATGGAATGGAATGGAATGGAATCATCCCGAATGGAAAGGAATGGAATTAAATGGAATTGAATGGAATGGAATGGAATAAAACCGAATGGAATGGAATGGAATGGAATGGAACGGAATGGAATGGAATGAACCCGAATGGAATGAAACGGAATGCAATTGAATGGAATGGAATCAACCCGAATGGAGTGGAATGGAATGGATTGGAATCAACCCGAATGGAATGGAATGCAATGGAATAGAATGAAATGGAATAGAATGGAATAGAATCACCCCGAAAGGAATGGAATGGAATGGAATGGAATGAAATGGAATGGAATGGAATGGAATCAACTCGAATGGCATGGAATGGAATGGAATGGAATCACATGCAAGGAATGCAATGGAATCAACCCGAACGGAATGGAATGGAATGCAATGGAATGGAATGGAATCAACCCCAATGGAGTGGAATGCAATGGAATGGAATGGAATGGAAGGGAATCAACCCGAATTTAATGGAATGGAATAGAATGAAATGGAATAGTATGGAATAGAATCAACCCGAAAGGAATGGAATGGAATGGACTGGAATGGAATGGAATGGAATGGAATCAACCCGAATGGAAAGGAATGGCATGGAATGGAATATAATGGAATGGAATCAACACGAATGCAAAGGAATGCTATGAAATGGAATGGAATGGAATCACACGGAATGGAATGGAATGGAATGGAAAGGAATGGAATCAACCCGATTGGAATGGAATGGAACGCAATGGAATGGAATGGAGTTTACCCAAATGGAATGGAATGGAATGGAATGGAATCAACCCGAATGGAATGGAATGGAATGGAATGGAATGGAATAGAATCACCCCGAAACGAATAGAGTGGAATGGAATGGAACGGAATGGAATGGAATGGAATGACTTGGAATCAACCCGAATGGAATGGAATGGAATGGATTCAACCTGAATGGAATAGAATGGAATGGAATGGCATGGAATGGAGTGGAATGGAATGGAATGGAATGGAATGGAATGGAATCAACCCGAATGGAATGGAATGTAATGGAATCAATACGAATGGAGTTAAATGGAATGGGATGCAATGGAATGGAATCAACCCAAATGGAATGGAAAGGAATGGAATCAAACCGAATGGAATGGAATGGAGGGGAATGGAAGGGAATGGAATCAACCCGAATGGTAGGAAATGGAATGGAATGGAATGGAATAGAATGGAATAGAATCACCCCGAAAGGAATGGAATGGAATGGAATGGAATGGAATGGAATGGAATGGAATGGAATGGAATGGAAAGGAGTCAACCCGAATGGAATGGAATGGAATGGAATGGAATGGAATCAACCCAAATGGAACGGAATGGAATGGAATGGAATGGAATGAAAACGAATGGAATGGAATGCAATGGAATGTAATGGAATGGAATCAAATCGAATGGAATGGAAAGGAATGGAATGGAATGGAATGGAAAGAAATGGAATCAACCCGAATGGAATGGAATGGAATGGAACGGAATGCAATGGAATGGAATCAACCCGAAAGGAATGGAACGGAATGGAAAGGAATGGAATGGAATGGAATGGAATCAATCCGAATGGAATGGAATGGCATGGAATGGAATGGAACGGAATCAACCCGAATGGAATGGATTGGAATGGAAAGAATGTAACACGAGTGGAATGGAATGGAATGGAATGGAATGGAATGGAATGGAATGGAATGGAATGGAATGGAATGGAATCAACCAGAATATAATGGAATGGAATGGAATGGAATGGATTGGAATGGAGTCAACCCGAAAGGAATGGAACGGAATGGAATAGAATGGAATGGAATGGAATCAATCCGAATGGAATGCAATGGAATGGAATGGAATGGAATCAACCCAAATGGAATGTAATGGAATCAACCCGAGTGGAATTGAATGGAATGGAATGGAAATAATCCGAATGGAATGGAATGGAATGGAATGGAATCAAAGAGAAAGGTATCGAATGGAATGGAATGGAGTGGAATGGAATTGAATGGAATGGAATCAACCCGAATGGAATGGAATGGAATGGAATGGAATCAAAACGAATGGAATGGAAAGGAATGGAAAGGAATGGAATGGAGTCAAGCCGAATGGAATGGAATGGAATGGAATCATCCCGAATGGAAAGGAATGGAATCAAAAGGAATGGAATGGAATGGAATGGAATCCACCCGAATGGAATGGAATGGAATTCAATTGAATGGAACGGAATCAACGCGAATGGAGTGGAATGGAATGGATTGGAATCAACCCGAATGGAATGGAATGGATTGGAATAGAATGAAATGGAATTGAATGGAATAGAATCACCCCGAAAGGAATAGAATGGAATGGAATGGAATGGAATGGAATGAACCCGAATGGAATGGAATGGCATGGAATGGAATGGAATGGAATGGAATGGAATCAACCCAAATGTAATGTAATGTAATGTAATGGAATGGAATGGAATGGAATCAACACGAATGGCATGGAATGGAATGGAATGGAATGGAATGGAATGGAATGGAATGGAATCAACCCGATTGGAATGGAATGGAATGGAATGGAACGGAATGGAATGGAATGGAGTTAACCCAAATGGAATGGAATGGAATGGAATGGAGTGGAAGGGAATGGAATGAAATGGAATCAACCCGAATGGAATGGAATGCAATGGAATTGAATGGAATGGAATGGAATAGAATCACCCGAAAGGAATGGAGTGGAATGGAATGGAACGGAATGGAATGGAATAGAATGATTTGGAATCAACCCGAATGGAATGGAATGGAATTCAATGGATGTAACACGAATGGAATGGAATGGAATGGAATGGAATGGAATCCACCCGAATGGAATGGAAAGGAATGGAATGGAATGGAGTGGAATGGAGTCAAACTGTAAGGAATGGAATGGAATGGAATGGAATGGAATGGAATGGAATGGAATGGAAACAAATCGAATGGAATGGAATGGAATGGAATGGAATTGAATGGAATGGAATGGAATTGAATGGAATGGAATGGAATGGAATCAACCCGATTGGAATGGAATGGAATGGAATGGAATGGAATGGAATGCAATGGAGTCAACCTCAAAGGAATGGAATGGAATGGAATGGAATCGAATGGAATGGAATCAACCCGAATGGAAAGGAATGGAATGGAATGGAATCAACCAGAATAGAATATAATGGAATCAACCCGAGTGGAATTGAATGGAATGGAATGGAAATAACCCGATTTGAATGGAATATAATTGAATGGAATCAACGAGAATGGAATCGAACGTAATGGAATGGATTGGAATGGAATTGAATGGAATGGAATCATCCCGAATGGAATGGAATGGAATGGAATGGAATCAAAACGAGTGGAATGGAATGGAATGGAAAGGAATGGAATGGAATCAAGCCAAATGGAATGGAATGGAATGGAATCATCCCGAATGGAAAGGAATGGAATTAAATGGAATTGAATGGAATGGAATGGAATAAAACCGAATGGAATGGAATGGAATGGAATGGAATGGAATGAACCCGAATGGAATGAAACGGAATGCAATTGAATGGAATGGAATCAACCCGAATGGAGTGGAATGGAATGGATTGGAATCAACCCGAATGGAATGGAATGCAATGGAATAGAATGAAATGGAATAGAATGGAATAGAATCACCCCGAAAGGAATGGAATGGAATGGAATGGAATGAAATGGAATGGAATGGAATGGAATCAACTCGAATGGCATGGAATGGAATGGAATGGAATCACATGCAAGGAATGCAATGGAATCAACCCGAACGGAATGGAATGGAATGCAATGGAATGGAATGGAATCAACCCCAATGGAGTGGAATGCAATGGAATGGAATGGAATGGAAGGGAATCAACCCGAATTTAATGGAATGGAATAGAATGAAATGGAATAGTATGGAATAGAATCAACCCGAAAGGAATGGAATGGAATGGACTGGAATGGAATGGAATGGAATGGAATCAACCCGAATGGAAAGGAATGGCATGGAATGGAATATAATGGAATGGAATCAACACGAATGCAAAGGAATGCTATGAAATGGAATGGAATGGAATCACACGGAATGGAATGGAATGGAATGGAAAGGAATGGAATCAACCCGATTGGAATGGAATGGAACGCAATGGAATGGAATGGAGTTTACCCAAATGGAATGGAATGGAATGGAATGGAATCAACCCGAATGGAATGGAATGGAATGGAATGGAATGGAATAGAATCACCCCGAAACGAATAGAGTGGAATGGAATGGAACGGAATGGAATGGAATGGAATGACTTGGAATCAACCCGAATGGAATGGAATGGAATGGATTCAACCTGAATGGAATAGAATGGAATGGAATGGCATGGAATGGAGTGGAATGGAATGGAATGGAATGGAATGGAATCAACCCGAATGGAATGGAATGTAATGGAATCAATACGAATGGAGTTAAATGGAATGGGATGCAATGGAATGGAATCAACCCAAATGGAATGGAAAGGAATGGAATCAAACCGAATGGAATGGAATGGAGGGGAATGGAAGGGAATGGAATCAACCCGAATGGTAGGAAATGGAATGGAATGGAATGGAATAGAATGGAATAGAATCACCCCGAAAGGAATGGAATGGAATGGAATGGAATGGAATGGAATGGAATGGAATGGAATGGAATGGAATGGAAAGGAGTCAACCCGAATGGAATGGAATGGAATGGAATGGAATGGAATCAACCCAAATGGAACGGAATGGAATGGAATGGAATGGAATGAAAACGAATGGAATGGAATGCAATGGAATGTAATGGAATGGAATCAAATCGAATGGAATGGAAAGGAATGGAATGGAATGGAATGGAAAGAAATGGAATCAACCCGATTGGAAAGGATTGGAATGGAATGGAATAGAATGGAATGGAATGGAATGGAATGGAGTTAACCCAAATGGAATGGAATGGAATGGAATAGAATCACCCCGGAAGGAATAGAGTAGAATGGAATGGAATGACTTGGAATCAACCCGAATGGAATGGAATGGAATGGAATGGAATGGATTCAACCTGAATGGAATAGAATGGAATGGAATGGCATGGAATGGGGTGGAATGGAATGGAATGGAGTGGAATCAACCCGAATTGAATGGAATGGAATGGAATAGAATGGAATGGAAAGGCATGGAATGGAATGGAATGGAATGAACCCAAATGGAATGGAATGGAATGGAATGGAATAGAATCACCCCGGAAGGAATAGAGTGGAATGGAATGGAACGGAATGGAATGGAATGGAATGACTTGGAATCAACCCGAATGGCATGGAATGGAATGGAATGGAATAGATTCAACCTGAATGGAATAGAATGGAACGGTATGGCATGGAATGGAGTGGAATGGAATGGAATGGAGTGGAAACAAACCGAATGGAATGGAATGGAATGGAATAGAATAGAATGGAAAGGCATGGAATGGAATGGAATGGGATGGAATGGAATCAACCCGAATGGAATGGAATGGAATGGAACAGAATGCAATGGAATGGATTCAACCCGAAAGGAATGGAACGGAGTGGAAAGGAATGGAATGGAATCAATCCGAATGGAATGGAATGGCATGGAATGGAATGGAACGGAATCAACCCGAATGGAATGGACTGGAATGGAATGGATGTAACACGAGTGGAATGGAATGGAATGGATTGGAATGGAGTCAACCCGAAAGGAATGGAACGGAATGGAATAGAATGGAATGGAATTGAATCAATCCGAATGGAATGGAATGGAATGGAATGGAATGGAATGGAATGGAATGGAATCAACCCGAATGGAATATAACGGAATCAACCCGAGTGGAATTGAATGGAATGGAATGGAAATAATCCGAATGGAATGGAATGGAATGGAATGGAATCAACGAGAATAGTAACGAATGGAATGGAATGGAGTGGAATGGAATTGAATGGAATGGAATCAACCCGAATGGAATGGAATGGAATGGAATGGAATGGAATCAAAACGAATGGAATGGAATGGAATGGAAAGGAATGGAATGGAATCAAGCCAAATGGAATGGAATGGAATGGAATCATCCTGAATGGAAAGGAATGGAATTAAATGGAATGGAATGGAATGGAATGGAATAAAACCGAATGGAATGGAATGGAATGGAATGGAATGGAATGGAATGGAATGGAATGAACCCGAATGGAATGGAATGGAATGCAATTGAATGGAATGGAATCAACCCGAATGGAGTGGAATGGAATGGATTGGAATCAACCCGAATGGAATGGAATGCAATGGAATAGAATGAAATGGAATAGAATGGAATAGAATCACCCCGAAAGGAATGGAATGGAATGGAATGGAATGAAATGGAGTGGAATGGAATGGAATCAACTCGAATGGCATGGAATGGAATGGAATGGAATCACATGCAAGGAATGGAATGGAATCAACCCGAACGGAATGGAATGGAATGCAATGGAATGGAATGGAATCAACCCCAATGGAGTGGAATGCAATGGAATGGAATGGAATGGAATGGAATGAACCCGAATTTAATGGAATGGAATAGAATGAAATGGAATAGTATGGAATAGAATCACCCCGAAAGGAATGGAATGGAATGGACTGGAATGGAATGGAATGGAATGGAATCAACCCGAATGGAAAGGAATGGCATGGAATGGAATATAATGGAATGGAATCAACACGAATGCAAAGGAATGCTATGAAATGGAATGGAATGGAATCACAGGGAATGGAATGGAATGGAATGGAAAGGAATGGAATCAACCCGATTGGAATGGAATGGAACGGAATGGAATGGAATGGAGTTAACCCAAATGGAATGGAATGGAATGGAATGGAATGGAATGGAATGGAATCAACCCGAATGGAATGGAATGGAATGGAATGGAATAGAATCACCACGAAACGAATAGAGTGGAATGGAATGGAACGTAATGGAATGGAATGGAATGACTTGGAATCAACCCGAATGGAATGGAATGGAATGGATTCAACCTGAATGGAATAGAATGGAATGGAATTGCATGGAATGGAGTGGAATGGAATGGAATGGAATGGAATGGAATCAACCCGAATGGAATGGAATGGAATTCAATGGATGTAACACGAATGGAATGGAATGGAATGGAATGGAATCCACCCGAATGGAATGGAAAGGAATGGAATGGAATGGAGTGGAATGGAGTCAAACTGTAAGGAATGGAATGGAATGGAATGGAATGGAATGGAATGGAATGGAAACAAATCGAATGGAATGGAATGGAATGGAATGGAATTGAATGGAATGGAATGGAATTGAATGGAATGGAATGGAATGGAATCAACCCGATTGGAATGGAATGGAATGGAATGGAATGGAATGGAATGCAATGGAGTCAACCTCAAAGGAATGGAATGGAATGGAATGGAATCGAATGGAATGGAATCAACCCGAATGGAAAGGAATGGAATGGAATGGAATCAACCAGAATAGAATATAATGGAATCAACCCGAGTGGAATTGAATGGAATGGAATGGAAATAACCCGATTTGAATGGAATATAATTGAATGGAATCAACGAGAATGGAATCGAACGTAATGGAATGGATTGGAATGGAATTGAATGGAATGGAATCATCCCGAATGGAATGGAATGGAATGGAATGGAATCAAAACGAGTGGAATGGAATGGAATGGAAAGGAATGGAATGGAATCAAGCCAAATGGAATGGAATGGAATGGAATCATCCCGAATGGAAAGGAATGGAATTAAATGGAATTGAATGGAATGGAATGGAATAAAACCGAATGGAATGGAATGGAATGGAATGGAATGGAATGAACCCGAATGGAATGAAACGGAATGCAATTGAATGGAATGGAATCAACCCGAATGGAGTGGAATGGAATGGATTGGAATCAACCCGAATGGAATGGAATGCAATGGAATAGAATGAAATGGAATAGAATGGAATAGAATCACCCCGAAAGGAATGGAATGGAATGGAATGGAATGAAATGGAATGGAATGGAATGGAATCAACTCGAATGGCATGGAATGGAATGGAATGGAATCACATGCAAGGAATGCAATGGAATCAACCCGAACGGAATGGAATGGAATGCAATGGAATGGAATGGAATCAACCCCAATGGAGTGGAATGCAATGGAATGGAATGGAATGGAAGGGAATCAACCCGAATTTAATGGAATGGAATAGAATGAAATGGAATAGTATGGAATAGAATCAACCCGAAAGGAATGGAATGGAATGGACTGGAATGGAATGGAATGGAATGGAATCAACCCGAATGGAAAGGAATGGCATGGAATGGAATATAATGGAATGGAATCAACACGAATGCAAAGGAATGCTATGAAATGGAATGGAATGGAATCACACGGAATGGAATGGAATGGAATGGAAAGGAATGGAATCAACCCGATTGGAATGGAATGGAACGCAATGGAATGGAATGGAGTTTACCCAAATGGAATGGAATGGAATGGAATGGAATCAACCCGAATGGAATGGAATGGAATGGAATGGAATGGAATAGAATCACCCCGAAACGAATAGAGTGGAATGGAATGGAACGGAATGGAATGGAATGGAATGACTTGGAATCAACCCGAATGGAATGGAATGGAATGGATTCAACCTGAATGGAATAGAATGGAATGGAATGGCATGGAATGGAGTGGAATGGAATGGAATGGAATGGAATGGAATCAACCCGAATGGAATGGAATGTAATGGAATCAATACGAATGGAGTTAAATGGAATGGGATGCAATGGAATGGAATCAACCCAAATGGAATGGAAAGGAATGGAATCAAACCGAATGGAATGGAATGGAGGGGAATGGAAGGGAATGGAATCAACCCGAATGGTAGGAAATGGAATGGAATGGAATGGAATAGAATGGAATAGAATCACCCCGAAAGGAATGGAATGGAATGGAATGGAATGGAATGGAATGGAATGGAATGGAATGGAATGGAAAGGAGTCAACCCGAATGGAATGGAATGGAATGGAATGGAATGGAATCAACCCAAATGGAACGGAATGGAATGGAATGGAATGGAATGAAAACGAATGGAATGGAATGCAATGGAATGTAATGGAATGGAATCAAATCGAATGGAATGGAAAGGAATGGAATGGAATGGAATGGAAAGAAATGGAATCAACCCGATTGGAAAGGATTGGAATGGAATGGAATAGAATGGAATGGAATGGAATGGAATGGAGTTAACCCAAATGGAATGGAATGGAATGGAATAGAATCACCCCGGAAGGAATAGAGTAGAATGGAATGGAATGACTTGGAATCAACCCGAATGGAATGGAATGGAATGGAATGGAATGGATTCAACCTGAATGGAATAGAATGGAATGGAATGGCATGGAATGGGGTGGAATGGAATGGAATGGAGTGGAATCAACCCGAATTGAATGGAATGGAATGGAATAGAATGGAATGGAAAGGCATGGAATGGAATGGAATGGAATGAACCCAAATGGAATGGAATGGAATGGAATGGAATAGAATCACCCCGGAAGGAATAGAGTGGAATGGAATGGAACGGAATGGAATGGAATGGAATGACTTGGAATCAACCCGAATGGCATGGAATGGAATGGAATGGAATAGATTCAACCTGAATGGAATAGAATGGAACGGTATGGCATGGAATGGAGTGGAATGGAATGGAATGGAGTGGAAACAAACCGAATGGAATGGAATGGAATGGAATAGAATAGAATGGAAAGGCATGGAATGGAATGGAATGGGATGGAATGGAATCAACCCGAATGGAATGGAATGGAATGGAACAGAATGCAATGGAATGGATTCAACCCGAAAGGAATGGAACGGAGTGGAAAGGAATGGAATGGAATCAATCCGAATGGAATGGAATGGCATGGAATGGAATGGAACGGAATCAACCCGAATGGAATGGACTGGAATGGAATGGATGTAACACGAGTGGAATGGAATGGAATGGATTGGAATGGAGTCAACCCGAAAGGAATGGAACGGAATGGAATAGAATGGAATGGAATTGAATCAATCCGAATGGAATGGAATGGAATGGAATGGAATGGAATGGAATGGAATGGAATCAACCCGAATGGAATATAACGGAATCAACCCGAGTGGAATTGAATGGAATGGAATGGAAATAATCCGAATGGAATGGAATGGAATGGAATGGAATCAACGAGAATAGTAACGAATGGAATGGAATGGAGTGGAATGGAATTGAATGGAATGGAATCAACCCGAATGGAATGGAATGGAATGGAATGGAATGGAATCAAAACGAATGGAATTGAATGGAATGGAAAGGAATGGAATGGAATCAAGCCAAATGGAATGGAATGGAATGGAATCATCCTGAATGGAAAGGAATGGAATTAAATGGAATGGAATGGAATGGAATGGAATAAAACCGAATGGAATGGAATGGAATGGAATGGAATGGAATGGAATGGAATGGAATGGAATGAACCCGAATGGAATGGAATGGAATGCAATTGAATGGAATGGAATCAACCCGAATGGAGTGGAATGGAATGGATTGGAATCAACCCGAATGGAATGGAATGCAATGGAATAGAATGAAATGGAATAGAATGGAATAGAATCACCCCGAAAGGAATGGAATGGAATGGAATGGAATGAAATGGAGTGGAATGGAATGGAATCAACTCGAATGGCATGGAATGGAATGGAATGGAATCACATGCAAGGAATGGAATGGAATCAACCCGAACGGAATGGAATGGAATGCAATGGAATGGAATGGAATCAACCCCAATGGAGTGGAATGCAATGGAATGGAATGGAATGGAATGGAATGAACCCGAATTTAATGGAATGGAATAGAATGAAATGGAATAGTATGGAATAGAATCACCCCGAAAGGAATGGAATGGAATGGACTGGAATGGAATGGAATGGAATGGAATCAACCCGAATGGAAAGGAATGGCATGGAATGGAATATAATGGAATGGAATCAACACGAATGCAAAGGAATGCTATGAAATGGAATGGAATGGAATCACAGGGAATGGAATGGAATGGAATGGAAAGGAATGGAATCAACCCGATTGGAATGGAATGGAACGGAATGGAATGGAATGGAGTTAACCCAAATGGAATGGAATGGAATGGAATGGAATGGAATGGAATGGAATCAACCCGAATGGAATGGAATGGAATGGAATGGAATAGAATCACCCCGAAACGAATAGAGTGGAATGGAATGGAACGGAATGGAATGGAATGGAATGACTTGGAATCAACCCGAATGGAATGGAATGGAATGGATTCAACCTGAATGGAATAGAATGGAATGGAATTGCATGGAATGGAGTGGAATGGAATGGAATGGAATGGAATGGAATCAACCCGAATTGAATGGAATGTATTGGAATTGAATGGAGTGGAGTGGAATAGACCGAATGGAATAGAATGGAATGGAATGGCATGGAATGGAATGGAATGGAATGGAATGGAATGGAATGGAATGGAATCAACTCGTATGGAATGTAATGGAATGGAATGGAATGGAATGGAATGGAATGGAATCAAACCGAATGGAATGGAATGGAATGCAATGGAATGGAATGGAATGGAATGGAAACAACCAGAAAGGAATGCAATGGAATGGAATGGAATGGAATGGAATGGAATGGAATCAACCCGAATGGAAAGGAATGCAATGGAATCAACCGAATACAATGGAATGGAATGGAATGGAATGGAATAGAATGATTTGGAATCAACACGAATGGAATGGAATGGAATGGAATGGAATGGAATGGATGTAACACGAATGGAATGGAATGGAATGGAATGGAATCAATCAGAATGGATTGGAATGGAATGGAATGGAATGGAATGGAATCAACCCGAATGGAATGGAATGGAATGGAATGGAATCAACCAGAATAAAATATAATGGAATCAACCCGAGTGGAATTGAATGGAATGGAATGGAAATAACCCGAATGGAATGGAATGGAATGGAATGGAATCAACGAGAATGTAATCGAATTGAATGGAATGGAGTGGAATGGAATTGAATGGAATGGAAGCAACCCGAATGGAATGGAATTTAATGGAATGGAATCAAAACGAATGGAATGGAATGGAATGAAATGGAATGGAATGGAATGGAATAGAATAAACCCGAATGAAATGGAATGGAATGGAATGGAATGGAATGGAATGGAACGGAATGGAATGGAATGGAATCAACCCGAATGGAATGGAATGGAATGCAATTGAATGGAATGGAATCAACAAGAATGGCAAGAAATGGAATGGAAAGGAATGGAATGGAATGGAATGGAATGGAATCAACCCGAATGGAATGGAATGGAATGGAATAGAATGAAACGGAATAGAATGGAATAGAATCACCCCGAAAGGAATGGAATGGAATGGAGTGGAATTAAATCAACCCGAATGGAAGGGAATGGCATGGAATGGAATGGAATGGAATGCAATGGAATGGAATGGAATCAACACGAATGGAATGGAATGCAATGGAATGGAATGGAATGGAATCAAATCGAATGGATTGGAATGGAATGGATTGGAATGGAATGGAATGGCGTTAACCCAAATGGAATGGAATGGAATGGAATGGAGTGGAAGGGAATGGAATGGAATGGAATCAACCCGAATGGAATGGAATGGAATGGAATAGAATCACCCCGAAAGAAATGGAGTGGAATGGAATGGAACTGAATGGAATGGAATAGAATGATTTCGAATCAACCAGAAAGGAATGGAATGGAATGGAATGGAATGGAATGGATTCTACCTGAAAGGAATGGAATGGAATGGAATGAAATGGAATGGAATGGAATGGAATGCAATGGAGATAACCCAAATGGAATGGCATGAAATGGGATGGAGTGGAATGGAATGGAATGGAATGGAATGGAATCAACCCGAATGGAATGGAATGTAATGGAATGGAATGGAATGGAATAGAATCACTCCGAAAGGAATGGAGAGGAATGGAATGGAACGGAATGGAATGGAATAGAATGATTTGGAATCAACCCGAATGGAATGGAATGGAATGGAATGGAGTTAAACCAAATGGAATGGAACGGAATGGAATGGAATGGAATGGAATGGAATCAACCCAATTGGAATGGAACGGAATGGAATGGAATGGAATAGAATCACCCCGGAAGGAATAGAGTGGAATGGAATGGAACGGAATGGAATGGAATGGAATGACTTGGAATCCACCCGAATGGAATGGAATGGAATGGAATGGAATGGATTCAACCTGAATGGAATAGAATGGAATGGAATGGCATGGAATGGAGTGGAATGGAATGGAATGGAGTGGAATCAACCCAAATGGAATGGAATGGAATGGAATAGAATGGAATGGAAAGGCATGAAATGCAATGGAATGGGATGGAATGGAATCAACCCGAATGGAATGGAATGGAATGGAACGGAATGCAATGGAATGCAGTCAACCCGAAAGGAATGGAACGGAATGGAAAGGAATGGAATGGAATGGAATGGAATAAATCCGAATGGAATGGAATGGCATGGAATGGAATGGAACGGAATCAACCCGAATGGAATGGATTGGAATGGAATGGATGTAACACAGGTGGAATGGAATGGAATGGAATGGAATGGAATCAACCCGAATGGAATGGAATGGAATGGAATGGAATGGAATGGAATGGAATGGAATGGATTGGAATGGAGTCAACCCGAAAAGAATGGAACGGAATGGAATAGAATGGAATGGAATGGAATCAATTCGAATGGAATGGAATGGAATGGAATGGAATGGAATGGAATGGAATGGAATCAACCCGAATGGAATATAATGGAATCAACCTGAGTGGAATTGAATGGAATGGAATGGAAATAATAAGAATGGAATGGAATGGAATGGAATGGAATGAACGAGAAAGGTATCGAATGGAATGGAATGGAGTGGAATGGAATTGAATGGAATGGAATCAACCCGAATGGAATGGAATGGAATGGAATGGAATCAAAACGAATGGAATGGAATGGAATGGAAAGGAATGGAATAGAATCAAGCCGAATGGAATGGAATGGAATGGAATCATCCCGAATGGAAAGGAATGGAATGAAATGGAATGGAATCGAATGGGAGGGAATAAAACCGAATGGAATGGAATGGAATGGAATGGAATGGAATGGAATGGAATGGAATGGAATGGAATGGAATCAACCAGGATGGAATGGAATTGAATGGAATGGAACGGAATGGAATGGAATGGATTCAACCTGAATGGAATAGAATGGAATGGAATGGCATGGAATGGAGTGGAATGGAATGGAATGGAGTGGAATCAACCCGAATGGAATGGAATGGAATGGAATAGAATGGAATGGAAAGGCATGGAATGGAATGGAATGGAATGGAATCAACCCAAATGGAATGGAATGGAATGGAATGGAATGGAATGGAATGGAATGGAATGGTATAGAATCACCTCGGAAGGAATAGAGTGGAATGGAATGGAACGGAATGGAATGGAATGGAATGACTTGGAATCAACCCGAATGGAATGTAATGGAATGGAATGGAATGGAATGGAATGCATTCAACCTGAATGGAATAGAGTGGAATGGAATGGCATGGAATGGAGTGGAATGGAATGGAATGGACTGCAGTCAACCCGAATGGAATGGAATGGAATGGAATAGAATGGAATGGAAAGGCATGGAATGGAATGGAATGGGATGGAATGGAATCAACTCGAATGGAATGGAATGGAATGGAACGGAATGCAATGGAATGGAGTCAACCCGAAAGGAATGGAACGGAATGGAAAGGAATGGAATGGAAAGGAATGGAATCAATCCGAATTGAATGGAATGGCATGGAATTGAATGGAACGGAATCAACCCGAATGGAATGGATTGGAATGGAATGGATGTAACACGAGTGGAATGGAATGGAATGGAATGGAATCAACCCGAATGGAATGGAATGGAATGGAATGGAATGGAATGGAATGGATTGGAATGGAGTCATCCCGAAATGAATGGAAAGGAATGGAATGGAATGGAATCAATACGAATAGAATGGAATGGAATGGAATCAATCCGAATGGAATGGAATGGAATGGAATGGAATGGAATGGAATCAACCCGAATGGAATATAATGGAATCAACCCGAGTGGAATTGAATGGAATGGAGTGGAATGGAATCAACCCGAATGGAATGGAATGGAATGGAGTGGAATGGAATTGAACGGAATGGAATCAACCCGAATGGAATGGAATGGAATGGAATGGAATCAAAACGAATGGATAGGAATGGAATGGAAAGGAATGGAATGGAATCAAGCAGAATGTAATGGAATGGAATGGAATCATCCCGAATGGAAAGGAATGGAATCAAATGGAATGGAATGGAATGGAATGGAATAAAACCGAATGGAATGGAATGGAATGGAATGGATGTAACACGAGTGGAATGGAATGGAATGGAATGGAATGGTATCAACCCGAATGGAATGGGATGGAATGCAATTGAATGGAATGGATTCAACCCGAATGGAGTGGAATGGAATGGATTGGAATCAACCCGAATGGAATGGAATGGAATGGAATAGAATGAAATGGAATAGAATGGAATAGAATCACACCGAAAGGAATGGAATGGAATGGAATGGAATGGAATGGAATGGAATGGAATGAACCCGAATGGAATGGAATGGCATGGAATGGAATGGAATGGAATGGAATGGAATCAACCCAAATGTAATGGAATGTAATGGAATGTAATGCAATGGAATCAACACGAATGGCATGGAATGGAATGGAATGGAATGGAAAGGAATGGAATCAACCCGATTGGAAAGGAATGGAATGGAATGGAACGGAATGGAATGGAATGGAGTTAACCCAAATGGAATGGAATGGAGTGGAATGGAGTGGAAGGGAATGGAAATGAATGGAATCAAACCGAATGGAATGGAATGCAATGGAATGGAATGGAATGGAATGGAATGGAATCACCCGAAAGAATGGAGTGGAATGGAATGGAACGGAAAGGAATGGAATGGAGTTAACCCAAATGGAATGGAATGGAGTGGAATGGAGTGGAAGGGAATGGAATGGAATAGAATCAACCCGATTGGAAAGGAATGGAATGGATTGGAATGGATTGGAATGCAATGGAGTCAAAATCAAAGGAATGGAATGGAATGGAATGGAGTCAACCAGTAAGGAATGGAATGGAATGGAATGGAATGGAATGGAATGGAATGGAATGGAAACAAATCGAATGGAATGGAATGGAATGGAACAGAAACAACCGGAAAGGAATGCAATGGAATGGAATGGAATGGAATGGAATGGAATCAACCCGAATGGAAAGGAATGCAATGGAATCAACCGAATGGAATGGAATGGAATGGAATTGAATAGAATGATATGGAATCAACACGAATGGAATGGAATGGAATGGAATGGAATGGATGTAACACGAATGAAATGGAATGGAATGAAATGGAATCAACCAGAATGGAATGGAATGGAATGGAATGGAATGGAATGGAATGGAATGGAATGGAATGGAATCAACCCGAATGGAATGGAATGGAATGCAATTGAATGGAATGGAATCAACACGAAAGGAATGGAAGGGAATTGAATGGAATGGAATGGAAAGGAATCAACACGAATGGAATGGAATGGAATAGAATGAAATGGAATGGAATGGAATGGAATAGTATGAAATGGAATAGAATGGAATAGAATCACTCCGAAAGGAAAGGAATGGAATGGAACGGAATGGAATGGAATGGAATGGAATGGAATGGAGTCAACCCGAATGGAATGGAATGGCATGGAATGGAATGGATTGGAATAGAATGGAATCAACCCAAATGGAATGGAATGGAATGGAATCAAAACGAATGGAATGGAATGCAATAGAATGGAATGGAATGGAATCAATCCGAATGGAATGGAATGGCATGGAATGGAGTGGAATGGAAAGGCATGGAATCAACCCGATTGGAATGCAATGGAATGGAATGGGATGGAATGGAATGGAATGGAATGGAGTTAACCCAAATGGAATGGAACGGAATGGAATGGAACGGAATGGAATGGAATCAAACCGAATGGAATGGAATGGAATGGAATGGAATGGAATGGAATGGAATGGAATGGAATGGAAACACCCCGAAAGGAATAGAGTGGAATGGAATGGAACGGAATGGAATGGAATGGAATGACTTGGAATCAACTCGAATGGAATGGAATGGAATGGAATGGAATGGATTCAACCTGAATGGAATAGAATGGAATGGAATGGCATGGAATGGAGTGGAATGGAATGGAATGGAATCAACCCGAATGGAATGGAATGGAATAGAACGGAATGGAATGGAATGGAATCAGCCCGAATGTAATGGAATGGAATGCAATAGAATGGAATGGAATGGCATGGAATGGAATGGAAAGGAACGGAATGGAATCAACCCGAAAGGAATGGAACGGAATGGAAAGGAATGGAATGGAATGGAATGGAATAAATCCGAATGGAATGGAATGGCATGGAATGGATTGGAACGGAATCAACCCGAATGGAATGGATTGGAATGGAATGGATGTAACACGAATGGAATGGAATGGAATGGAATGGAATGGAATGGAATGGAATCAACCTGAATGGAATGGAAAGGAATGGAATGGAATGGAATGGAGTCAACCCAAAAGGAATGGAACGGAATGGAATGGAATGGAATGGAATGGAATCAATCCGAAAGTAATGGAATGGAATGGAATGGAATGGAATGGAATGGAATCAACCAGAATGGAATGGAATGGAATGCAATTGAATGGAATGTAATCAACCCGAATGAAGTGGAATGGAATGGAATGGAATCAACCCGAATGGAATGCAATGGAATAGAATGAAATGGAATAGAATGGAATAGAATCACCCCGAAAGGAATGGAATGGAATGGAATGGAATGCAATGGAAAAAACCCGACTGAAATGGAATGACATGGAATGGAATGGAATGGAATGGAATGCAATCAACACAAAAGGAATGGAATGTAATGGAATGGAATGGAATGGAATCAACACGAGTGGCATGGAATGTAATGGAATGGAATGGAATGGAATGGAATGGAATGGTATGGAATGGAATGGAATCAACCCGATTGGAATGGAATGGAATGGAATGGAATGGAATGGAATGGAGTTAACCCAAATGGAATGGAATGGAATGGAATGGAGTGGAAGGGAATGGAATGGAATGGAATCAACCCGAATGGAATGGAATGGAATGGAATGGAATAGAATCACACCGAAAGGAATGGAATGGAATGGAATGGAACGGAATGGAATGGAATAGAATGATTTGGAATCAACCCGAATGGAATGGATTGGAATGGAATGGAATCAACCCGAATGGAATATAATGGTATGGAATGGAATTGAATGGAATGGAATGGAATGGAGTCAACCTGAAAGGAATGGAATGGAATGGAATAGAATGGAATGGAATGGAATCAATCCGAATGGAATGGAATGGAATGGAATGGAATGGAATCAACCCGAATGGAATATAATGGAATCAACCCGAGTGGAATTGAATGGAATGGAATGGAATCAACGAGAAAGGAATCGAAGGAAATGGAATGGAGTGGAATGGAATTGAGTGGAATGGAAACAAGCCAAATGAAATGGAATGGAATGGAATGGAATCAAAACGAATGGAATGCAATGGAATGTAAAGGAATGGAATGGAATCATCCCGAATGGAATGGAATGGAATCAAATGGAATGGAATGGAATGGAATGGAATGGAATGGAATGGAATGGAATGGAATCAACCAGAATGGAATGGAATGGAATGCATTTGAATGGAATGTAATCAACCCGAATGGAGTGGAATGGAATGCAATGGAATCAACCCGAATGGAATGCAATGGAATAGAATGAAATGGAATAGAATGGAATAGAATCACCCCGAAAGGAATGGAATGGAATGGAATGTAATGCAATGGAAAAAACCCGACTGAAATGGAATGACATGGAATGGAATGGAATGGAATGGAATGCAATCAACACAAAAGGAATGGAATGTAATGGAATGGAATGGAATGGAATTAACACGAGTGGCATGGAATGGAATGCAATGGAATGGAATGGAATGGAATGGAATCAACCCGATTGGAATGGAACGGAATGGAATGGAATGGAATGGAGTTAACCCAAATGGAATGGAATGGAATTGAATGGAGTGGAAGGGAATGGAATGGAATGGAATCAACCCGAATGGAATGGAATGGAATGGAATGGAATAGAATCACCCCGAAAGGAATGGAGTGGAATGGAATGGAACGGAATGGAATGGAATAGAATGATTTGGAATCAACCCGAATGGAATGGAATGGAATGGAATGGAATCAACCCGAATGGAATATAATGGTATGGAATGGAATTGAATGGAATGGAATGGAATGGAGTCAACCTGAAAGGAATGGAATGGAATGGAATAGAATGGAATGGAATGGAATCAATCCGAATGGAATGGAATGGAATGGAATGGAATGGAATGGAATGGAATGGAATGGAATGGAATGGAATGGAATCAACCCGAATGGAGTGGAATGCAATGGAATGGAATGGAATCAACAAGAATAGAATATAATGGAATCAACCCGAGTGGAATTGAATGGAATGGAATGGAAATAACCCGAATGGAATGGAATGTAATGGAATGGAATCAACGAGAATGAAATGGAATGGAATGGAATGGGGTGGAATGGAATTGAATGGAATGGAATCAACCCGAATGGAATGGAATTTAATGGAATGGAATCAAAACGAATGGAATGGAATGGAATGGAATGGAATGGAAAGGAATCAAGCCGAATGGAATGGAATGGAATGGAATCATCCCGAATGGAATGGAATGGAATGAAAGGCAATGGAGTGGAATGGAATAAACCCGAATGGAATTGAATGGAATGGAATCAACCCGAATGGAATGGAATGGAATGCAATTGAATGGAATGGAATCAACACGAATGGAATGGAATTGAATTGAATGGAATGGAATGGAATCAACCCGAATGGCTTGGAATGGAACAGAATGAAATGGAATAGAATGGAATAGAATCACCCCGAAAGGAATGGAATGAAATGGAATGGAGTCAACCAAAATGGAATGGAATGGCATGGAATGGAATGGAATGGAATGGAATGGAATGAACACAAATGGAATGGAATGGAATGGAATCAATACGAATGGAATGGTATGCAATGGAATGGAATGGAATGGAATCAAATCGAATGGAATGGAATGGAATGGAATGGAATGGAATGGAATGGAATGGAGTGGAATGGAAAGGAATGGAATCAACCCGATTGGAATGGAATGGAATGGAATGGAATGGAATGGAATGGAATGGAATGGAAAGGAATGGAATGGAATGGAGTTAACCCAAATGGAATGGAACGGAATGGAATGGAACGGAATGGAATGGAATCAAACCGAATGGAATGGAATGGAATGGAATGGAGTGGAATGGAATGGAATCAACCCGAATGGAATGGAATGGAATGCAATTGAATGGAATGGAATCAACACGAAAGGAATGGAAGGGAATTGAATTGAATGGAATGGAAAGGAATCAACACGAATGGAATGGAATGGAATAGAATGAAATGGAATAGAATGGAATAGAATCACTCCGAAAGGAATGGAATGGAATGGAACGGAATGGAATGGAATGGAATGGAATGGAATGGAGTCAACCCGAATGGAATGGAATGGCATGGAATGGAATGGAATGGAATGGAATGGAATGGGATGGAATGGAATGGAATGGAATGGAGTTAACCCAAATGGAATGGAACGGAATGGAATGGAACGGAATGGAATGGAATCAAACCGAATGGAATGGAATGGAATGGAATGGAATGGAATGGAATAGAATCACCCCGAAAGGAATAGAGTGGAATGGAATGGAACGGAATGGAATGGAATGGAATGACTTGGAATCAACTCGAATGGAATGGAATGGAATGGAATGGAATGGATTCAACCTGAATGGAATAGAATGGAATGGAATGGAGTGGAATGGAATGGAATGGAATCAACCCGAATGGAATGGAATGGAATGCAATAGAATGGAATGGAATGGCATTGAATGGAATGGAAAGGAATGGAATGGAATCAACACGAAAGGAATGGAACGGAATGGAAAGGAATGGAATGGAATGAAATGGAATCAATCCGAATGGAATGGAATGGCATGGAATGGATTGGAACGGAATCAACCCGAATGGAATGGATTGGAATGGAATGGATATAACACGAATGGAATGGAATGGAATGGATTGGAATGGAACCAACCTGAATGGAATGGAAAGGAATGTAATGGAATGGAATGGAGTCAACCCAAAAGGAATGGAACGGAATGGAATGGAATGGAATGGAATGGAATCAACACGAATGGAGTGGAATGGAATGGAATGGAATGGAATCAACCAGAATAGAATATAATGGAATCAACCCGAGTGGAATTGAATGGAATGGAATGGAAATAACCCGAATGGAATGGAATGTAATGGAATGGAATCAACGAGAATGAAATGGAATGGAATGGAATGGAGTGGAATGGAATTGAATGGAATGGAATCAACCCGATTGGAATGGAATTTAATGGAATGGAATCAAAACGAATGGAATTGAATGGAATGGAATGGAATGGAATGGAATGGAATGGAAAGGAATCAAGCCGAATGGAATGGAATGGAATGGAAACCTCCCGAATGGAATGGAATGGAATGAAATGCAATGGAGTGGAATGGAATAAACCCGAATGGAATGGAATGGAATGGAACCAACCCGAATGGAATGGAATGGAATGCAATTGAATGGAATGGAATCAACACGAATGGAATGGAATTGAATTGAATGGAATGGAATGGAATCAACCCGAATGGCATGGAATGGAATAGAATGAAATGGAAGAGAATGGAATAGAATCACCCCGAAAGGAATGGAATGGAATGGAATGGAGTCAACCAGAATGGAATGGAATGGCATGGAATGGAATGGAATGGAAAGGAATGGAATGGAATCAACCCAAATGGAATGGAATGGAATGGAATCAAAACGAATGGAATGGAATGCAATGGAATGGAATGGAATGGAATCAATCCGAATGGAATGGAATGGCATGGAATGGAGTGGAATGGAAAGGAATGGAATCAACCCGATTGGAATGGAATGGAATGCAATGGGATGGAATGGAATGGAATGGAATGGAGTTAACCCAAATGGAATGGGACGGAATGGAATGCAACGGAATGGAATGGAATCAAAACGAATGGAATGGAATGGAATGGAATGGAATGGAATGGAATGGAATAGAATCACCCCGAAAGGAATAGAGTGGAATGGAATGGAACGGAATGGAATGGAATGGAATGACTTGGAATCAACTAGAATGGAATGGAATGGAATGGAATGGAATGGATTCAACCAGAATGGAATAGAATGGAATGGAATGGCATGGAATGGAGTGGAATGGAATGGAATGGAATCAACCCGAATGGAATGGAATGGAATGGAACGGAATGGAATGGAATGGAATCAACCCGAATGTAATGTAATGGAATGCAATAGAATGGAATGGAATGGCATGGAATGGAATGGAAAGGAATGGAATGGAATCAACCCGAAAGGAATGGAACGGAATGGAAAGGAATGGAATGGAATGGAATGGAATCAATCCCAATGGAATGGAATGGCATGGAATGGATTGGAACGGAATCAAACCGAATGGAATGGATTGGAATGGAATGGATGTAACACGAATGGAATGGAATGGAATGGAATGGAATGGAATCAACCTGAATGGAATGGAAAGGAATGGAATGGAATGGAATGGAGTCAACGCAAAAATAATGGAACGGAATGGAATGGAATGGAATGGAAAGGAATCAATCTGAATGGAATGGAATGGAATGGAATGGAATGGAATCAACCCGAATGGAATGTAATGGAATCAACCCGAGTGGAATTGAATGGAATGGAATGGAATCAACGAGAAAGGAATCGAATGAAATGGAATGGAGTGGAATGGAATTGAATGGAATGGAAACAACCCAAATGAAATGGAATGGAATGGAATGGAATCAAAACGAATGGAATGCAATGGAATGGAAAGGAATGGAATGGAATCAAGCCGAATGGAATGGAATGGAATGGAATCATCCCGAATGGAATGGAATGGAATCAAATGGAATGGAATGGAATGGAATGGAATGGAATCAACCAGAATGGAATGGAATGGAATGCAATTGAATGGAATGGAATCAACCCGAATGGAGTGGAATGGAATGGAATGGAATCAACCTGAATGGAATGCAATGGAATAGAATGAAATGGAATAGAATGGAATAGAATCACCCCGAAAGGAATGGAATGGAATGGAATGGAATGCAATGGAAAAAACCCGACTGAAATGGAATGACATGGAATGGAATGGAATGGAAAGGAATGCAATCAACACAAAAGGAATGGAATGTAATGGAATGGAATGGAATGGAATCAACACGAGTGGCATGGAATGGAATGGAATGGAATGGAATGGAATGGAATCAACCCGATTGGAATGGAATGGAATGGAATGGAATGGAATGGAGTGGAAGGGAATGGAATGGAATGGAATCAACCCGAATGGAATGGAATGGAATGGAATGGAATAGAATCACCCCGAAAGGAATGGAGTGGAATGGAATGGAACGGAATGGAATGGAATAGAATGATTTGGAATCAACCTGAATGGAATGGAATGGAATGGAATGCAATCAACCCGAATGGAATATAATGGTATGGAATGGAATTGAATGAAATGGAATGGAATGGAGTCAACCTGAAAGGAATGGAATGGAATGGAATAGAATGGAATGGAATGGAATCAATCCGAATGGAATGGAATGGAATGGAATGGAATGGAATGGAATGGAATGGAATCAACCCGAATGGAGTGGAATGCAATGGAATGGAATGGAGTCAACCAGAATAGAATATAATGGAATCAACCCGAGTGGAATTGAATGGAATAGAATGGAAATAACCCGAATGGAATGGAATGTAAAGGAATGGAATCAACGAGAATGAAATGGAATGGAATTGAATGGAGTGGAATGGAATTGAATGGAATGGAATCAACCCGAATGGAATGGAATTTAATGGAATGGAATCCAAACGAATGGAATGGAATGGAATGGAATGGAATGGAAAGGAATCAAGCCGAATGCAATGGAATGGAATGGAATCATCCCGAATGGAATGGAATGGAATGAAATGCAATGGAGTGGAATGGAATAAACCCGAATGGAAAGGAATGGAATGGAATCAACCCGAATGGAATGGAATGGAATGCAATTGAATGGAATGGAATCAACACGAATGGAATGGAATTGAATTGAATGGAATGGAATGGAATCAACACGAATGGCTTGGAATGGAATAGAATGAAATGGAATAGAATGGAATAGAATCACCCCGAAAGGAATGGAATGGAATGGAGTCAACCAAAATGGAATGGAATGGCATGGAATGGAATGGAATGGAATGGAATGGAATGGAATGGAATGAACACAAATGGAATGGAATGGAATGGAATCAATACGAATGGAATGGAATGCAATGGAATGGAATGGAATGGAATCAAATCGAAAGGAATGGAATGGAATGGAATGGAATGGAGTGGAATGGAAAGGAATGGAATCAACCCGATTGGAATGGAATGGAATGGAATGGAATGGAATGGAGTTAACCTAAATGGAATGGAACGGAATGGAAAGGAACGGAATGGAATAGAATCAACCCGAATGGAATGGAATGGAATGGAATGGAATCAACACGAATGGAATGGAATGCAATGGAATGGAATGGAATGGAATCAATCCGAATGGAATGGAACGGCATGGAATGGAGTGGAATGGAAAGGAATGGAATCAACCCGATTGGAATGGAATGGAATGGAATGGGATGGAATGGAATGGAATGGAATGGAGTGAACCCAAATGGAATGGAACGGAATGGAATGGAACGGAATGGAATGGAATCAAACCGAATGGAATGGAATGGAATGGAATAGAATGGAATGGAATGGAATCAACCCGAATGGAATGGAATGGAATGCAATTGAATGGAATGGAATCAACACGAAAGGAATGGAAGGGAATTGAATGGAATGGAATGGAAAGGAATCAACACGAATGGAATGGAATGGAATAGAATGAAATGGAATAGAATGGAATAGAATCACTCCGAAAGGAATGGAATGGAATGGAACGGAATGGAATGGAATGGAATGGAATGGAATGGAGTCAACCCGAATGGAATGGAATGGCATGGAATGGAATGGAATGGAATGGAATGGAATCAACCCAAATGGAATGGAATGGAATGGAATCATCACGAATGGAATGGAATGCAATGGAATGGAATGGAATGGAATGAATCCGAATGGAATGGAATGGCATGGAATGGAGTGGAATGGAAAGGAATGGAATAAACCCGGTTGGAATGGAATGGAATGGAATGGGACGGAATGGAATGGAATGGAATGGAGTTAACCCAAGTGGAATGGAACGGAATGGAATGGAACGGAATGGAATGGAATCAAACCGAATGGAATGGAATGGAATGAAATGGAATGGAATGGAATCAACCCGAATGGAATGGAATGGAATGGAATGGAATGGAATCCACCCGAATGGAATGGAATGGAATGGAATGGAATGGAATGACTTGGAATAAACTCGAATGGAATGGAATGGAATGGAGTCAACCAGAATGGAATGGAATGGCATGGAATGGAATGGAATGGAATGGAATGGAATGGAATGGAATGAACACAAATGGAATGGAATGGAATGGAGTCAATAAGAATGGAATGGAATGTAATGGAATGGAATGGAATGGAATCAAATCGAATGGAATGGAATGGAATGGAATGGAATGGAATGGAGTGGAATGGAAAGGAATGGAATCAACACGATTGGAATGGAATGGAATGGAATGGAATGGAATGGAATGGAATGGAATGGAATGGAATGGAATGGAGTTAACCCAAATGGAATGGAACGGAATGGAATGGAACGGAATGGAATGGAATCAACCCGAATGGCATGGAATGGAATGGAATGGAATAGAATCATCCCGAAAGGAATAGAGTGGAATGGGATGGAAAGGAATGGAATGGACTGGAATGACTTGGAATCAAGTCGAACGGAATGGAATGGAATGCAATGGAATTGATTCAACCTGAATGGAATAGAATGGAATGGAATGGCATGGAAGGGAGTGGAATGGAATGGAAAGGAATGGAATCAACACGAATGGAATGGAAGGGAATGGAATAGAAAGAAATGGAATGGCATGGAATGGAATGGAATGGCATGGAATGGAATGGAAGGGAATGGAATGGAATCAACCCGAATGGAATGGAATGGAATGGAACGGAATGCAATGGAATGGAGTCAACCCGGAAGGAATGGAACGGAATGGAAAGGAATGGAATGGAATGGAATGGAATCAATCCTAATGGAATGGAATGTCATGGAATGGAGTGGAATGGAAAGGAATAGAATCAACCCGATTGGAATGGAATGGAATGGAATGGAATGGAATGGAGTTAATCCAAATGGAATGGAAAGGAATGGAATGGAACGGAATGGAATGGAATCAACCCGAATGGAATGGAATGGAATGGAATGGAAGAGAATCACCCCGAAAGGAATAGAGTGGAATGGAATGGAACGGAATGGATTGGAATGGAATGACTTGGAATCAACTCGAATGGAATGGAATGGAATGGAATGGAATGGAATGGAATGGATTCAACCTGAATGGAATAGAATGGAATGGAATGGCATGGAATGGAGTGGAATGGAATGGAATGGAATCAACACGAATGGAATGGAATGGAATGGAACGGAATGGAATGGAATGGAATCAACCCGAATGGAATGGAATGGAATGCAATAGAATGGAATGGAATGGCATGGAATGGAATGGAATGGAATGGAATGGAATGGAATGGAATCAACCCGAATGGAATGGAATGGAATGCAACGGAATGCAATGGAATGGAGTAAACCCGAAAGGAATGGAACGGAATGGAAAGGAATGGAATGGAATTGAATGGAATCAATCCGAATGGAATGGAATGGCATGGAATGGATTGGAACGGAATCAACCCGAATGGAATGGATTGGAATGGAATGGATGTAACACGAATGGAATGGAACGGAATGGAATGGAATGGAATCAACCCGAATGGAATGGAATGGAATGGAATGGAATGGAATGGAATGGAATGGAGTCAACCCGAAAGGAATGGAACGGAATGGAATGGAATGGAATGGAATGGAATCAATCCGAATGGAATGGAATGGAATGGAATGGAATGGAATCAACCTGAATGGAATATAATGGAATCAACCCGAGTGGAATTCAATGGAATGGAATGGAATCAACGAGAAAGGAATCGAATGAAATGGAATGGAGTGGAATGGAATTGAATGGAATGGAATCAACCCGAATGAAATGGAATGGAATGGAATGGAATCAAAACGAATGGAATGGAAAGGAATGGAAAGGAATGGAATGGAATCAAGCCGAATGGAATGGAATGGAATGGAATCATCCCGAATGGAATGGAATGGAATCAAATGGAATGGAATGGAATGGAATGGAATGGAATGGAATGGAATGGAATGGAACGGAATCATCCAGAATGGAATGAAATGGAATGCAATTGAATGGAATGGAATCAACCCGAATGGAGTGGAATGGAATGGAAAGGAATCAACCCGAATGGAATGGAATGGAATAGAATGAAATGGAATAGAATGGAATAGAATCACCCCGAAAGGAATGGAATGGAATGGAATGGAAGGCAATGGTAAAAACCCGACTGAAATGGAATGGCATGGAATGCAATGGAATGGAATGGAATGCAATCAACACAATAGGAATGGAATGTAATGTAATGGAATGGAATGGAATCAACACGAATGGAATGGAATGGAATGGAATGGAATGGAATGGAATGGAATCAACCCGATTGGAATGGAATGGAATGGAATGGAATGGAATGGAATGGAGTTAACCCAAATGGAATGGAATGGAATGGAATGGAGTGGAAGGGAATGGAATGGAATGGAATCAACCCGAATGGAGTGGAATGGAATGGAATGAAATGGAATAGAATCACCCCGAAAGGAATGGAGTGGAATGGAATGGAACGGAATGGAATAGAATAGAATGATATGGAATCAACACGAATGGAATGGAATGGAATGGAATGGAATCAACCCGAATGGAATATAATGGTATGGAATGGAATGGAATGGAATGGAATGGAATGGAGTCAACCTGAAAGGAATGGAATGGAATGGAATGGAATGGAATGGAATGGAATGGAATGGAATCAATCCGAATGGAATGGAATGGAATGGAATGGAATTGAATCAACCCGAATGGAATGGAATGGAATGGAATGGAAGGGAATCAACCAGAATAGAATATAATGGAATCAACCCGAGTGGAATTGAATGGAATGGAATGGAAATAACCCGAATGGAATGGAATGTAATGGAATGGAATCAACGAGAATGAAATGGAATGGAATGGAATGGAGTGGAATGGAATTGAATGGAATGGAATCAACCCGAATGGAATGGAATAAAATGGAATGGAATCAAAACGAATGGAATGGAAAGGAATGGAATGGAATGGAATGGAAAGGAAATAAGCCGAATGGAATGGAATGGAATGGAATGGAATGGAATGGAATGGAATGGAATGGAACAAACCCGAATGGAATGGAATGGAATGGAATCAACCCGAATGGAATGGAATGGAATGCAATTGAATGGAATGGAATCAACACGAATGGAATGGAATGGAATGGAATGGAATGGAATAAACCAGAATGGAATGGAAAGCAATGGAATCAACACGAATGGAATGGAATGGAATTCAATTGAATGGAATGGAATCAACACGAATGGAATGGAAGGGAATTGAATGGAATGGAATGGAATGGAATCAATACGAATGGAATGGAAGGGAATTCAATGGAATGGATTGGAATGGAATCAACACGAATGGAATGGAATGGAATAGAATGAAATGGAATAGAATGGAATAGAATCACCCCGAAAGGAATGGAATGGAATGGAATAGAATAAAATGGAATAGAATGGAATAGAATCACCCCGAAAGGAATGGAATGGAATGGAATGGAATGGAATGGAATGGAATGGAATGGAATGGAAAGGAATGGAGTCAACATGAATGCAATGGAATGGAATGGAATGGAATGGAATGGAATGGAATGGAATGGAATGGAATCAACCCAAATGGAATGGAATGGAATGGAATCAACACGAATGGAATGGAAAGCAATGGAATGGAATGGAAAGGAATCAATCCGAATGGAATGGAATGGCATGGAATGGAGTGCAATGGAAAGGAATGGAATCAACCCGATTGGAATGGAATGGAATGGAATGGGATGGAATGGAATGGAATGGAATGGAGTTAACCCAAATGGAATTGAACGGAATGGAATGGAACGGAATGGAATGGAATCAAACCGAATGCAATGGAATGGAATGGAATGGAATGGAATGGAATGGAATGGAAGAGAATCACCCCGAAAGGAATAGAGTGGAATGGAATGGAACGGAATGGATTGGAATGGAATGACTTGGAATCAACTCGAATGGAATGGAATGGAATGGAATGGAATGGTTTCAACCTGAATGTAATAGAATGGAATGGAATGTCATGGAATGGAGTGGAATGGAATGGAATGGAATCAACCCGAATGGAATGGAATGGAATGGAACGGAATGGAATGGAATGGAATCAACCCGAGTGGAATGGAATGGAATGCAATAGAATGGAATGGAATGGCATGGAATGGAATGGAATGGAATGGAATGGAATCAACCCAAATGGAATGGAATGGAATGGAACGGAATGCAATGGAATGGAGTCAACCCGAAAGGAATGGAACGGAATGGAAAGGAATGGAATGGAATGGAATGGAATCAATACGAATGGAATGGAATTGCATGGAATGGATTGGAACGGAATCAACCCGAATGGAATGGATTGGAATGGAATGGATGTAACACGAATGGAATGGAACGGAATGGAATGGAATGGAATCAACCCGAATGGAACGGAATGGAATGGAATGGAATGGAATGGAATGGAATGGAATGGAATGGAATGGAATGGAGTCAACCCGAAAGGAATGGAACGGAATGGAATGGAATGGAATGGAATGGAATCAATCCGAATGGAATGGAATGGAATGGAATGGAATGGAGTCAACCTGAAAGGAATGGAATGGAATGGAATGGAATGGAATGGAATGGAATGGAATGGAATCAATCCGAATGGAATGGAATGGAATGGAATGGAATGGAATGGAATCAACCCGAATGGAATGGAATGGAATGGAATGGAAGGGAATCAACCAGAATAGAATATAATGGAATCAACCCGAGTGGAATTGAATGGAATGGAATGGAAATAACCCGAATGGAATGGAATGTAATGGAATGGAATCAACGAGAATGAAATGGAATGGAAAGGAATGGAGTGGAATGGAATTGAATGGAATGGAATCAACCCGAATGGAATGGAATTTAATGGAATGGAATCAAAACGAATGGAATGGAAAGGAATGGAATGGAATGGAATGGAATGGAATGCAATGGAATGGAAAGGAATCAAGCCGAATGGAATGGAATGGAATGGAATCATCCCGAATGGAATGGAATGAAATGGAATGCAATGGAATGGAATGGAATGGAATGGAATAAACCCGAATGGAATGGAATGGAATGGAATCAACCCGAATGGAATGGAATGGAATGCAATTGAACGGAATGGAATCAACACGAATGGAATGGAATGGAATGGAATGGAATGGAATAAACCCGAATGGAATGGAATGGAATGGAATCAACACGAATGGAATGTAATGGAATGCAATTGAATGGAATGGAATCAACACGAATGGAATGGAAGGGAATTGAATGGAAAGGAATGGAATGGAATGGAATGGAATGGAATGGAATCAATCCGAATGGAATGGAATGGAATGGAATGGAATGGAATGGAATGGAATGGAATCAACCCGAATGGAATGGAATGGAATGGAATGGAAGGGAATCAACCAGAATAGAATATAATGGAATCAACCCGAGTGGAATTGAATGGAATGGAATGGAAATAACTCGAATGGAATGGAATGTAATGGAATGGAATCAACGAGAATGAAATGGAATGGAATGGAATGGAGTGGAATGGAATTGAATGGAATGGAATCAACCCGAATGGAATGGAATTTAATGGAATGGAATCAAAACGAATGGAATGGAAAGGAATGGAATGGAATGGAATGGAATGGAATGGAATGGAATGGAAAGGATTCAAGCCGAATGGAAAGGAATGGAATGGAATCATCCCGAATGGAATGGAATGGAATGAAATGGAATGCAATGGAATGGAATGGAATGGAATGGAATAAACCCGAATGGAATGGAATGGAACGGAGTCAACACGAGAGTAATGGAATGGAATGGAATGGAATGGAATGGAATGGAATGGAATTGAATGGAATCATTCCGAATGGAATGGAATGGAATGGAATGGAATGGAATGGAATGGAATCAACCCGAATGGAATGGAATGGAATGGAATGGACGGGAATGGAATCAACCCGAATGGAATGGAATGGAATGGAATGGAATCAATCGGAATGGAATGGAATGGAATGGTATTGAATGGAAAGGAGTGGAATGGAATCAACACGAATGGAATGGAATGGAATGAAATCAACCTGAATGAAATGGAATGGAAACGAATGAAATCGAATGGAATGGAATGGAATCAATCCGAATGGAATGCAATGGAATGGAAAGGAATGGAATGGAATGGAATGGAAAGGAATGGAATGGAATAAATTAGAATGGAATGGAATGGAATGGAATGGAATGGAATGGAATCAACCCGATTGGAATGGAATGGATTGGAATGGAATGGAATGGAATGGAATGGAATGCAATGCAATGGAGTTATCCCAAATGGAATGGAGTGGAATGGAATGGAATGGAATGGAATCACCCCGAATGGAATGGAATGGAATGGAATGGAATAGAATCTCCCCGAAAGGAATAGAGTGGAATGGAATGGAACGGAATGGAATGGAATAGAATGATTTGGAATCAACCGGAATGGAATGGAAAGGAATGGAATGGAATGGATGTAACACGAATGGAATGGAATGAAATGGAATGGAATCAACCCGAATGGAATGGAATGGAATGGAAAGGAATGGAATGGAATGGAATCAACACGAAAGGAATGGAATGCAATGGAATGGAATAGAATGGATCAGAATCGACCCGAAAAGAATGGAATGGAATTGAATGGAATGGAATGGAATGGAATGGAATGGAATGGAATGGAATCATCCCGAATGGAAAGGAATGGAATGAAATGGAATGGAATGGAATGGAATGGAAAGGAATGGAATGGAATCATTTAGAATGGAATGGAATGGAATGGAATGGAATGCAATGGAATGGAATCAACCGGATTGGAATGGAATGGAATGGAGTGGAATGGAATGGAATGGAATGGAATGCAATGCAATGGAGTTAACCCAAATGGAATGGAATGGAATGGAGTGGAATGGAATGGAATGGAATGGAATCACCCCGAATGGAATGGAATGGAATGGAATGGAATGGAATGGAATGGAATAGAATCACCCCGAAAGGAATGGAGTGGAATGGAATGGAACGGAATGGAATGGTATAGAGTGATTTGGAATCAACCCGAATGGAATGGAGAGGAATGGAATGGAATGGATGTAGCACCAATGGAATGGAATGGAATGGAATGGAATCAACCCGAATGGAATGGAATGGAATGGAAAGGAATGGAATGGAATGGAATCAACACGAAAGGAATGGAATGCAATGGAAAGGAATGAAATGGAACAGAATCGACCCGAAAAGAATGGAATGGAATTGAATGGAATGGAATGGAATGGAATGGAATGGAATGGAATCAAAACGAATGGAATGGAATGGAATGGAATCAACCCGAATGGAATGGAATGGAAAGGAATGGAATGGAATGGAATCAATCCGAATGGAATGGAAAGGAATGGAATGGAATGGAATGGAATGGAGTCAACCCGAATGGAAAGGAATGGAATGGAATGGAATCAACCGGAATGGAATGGAATGGAATGGAATGGAATGGAATGGAATGGAATGGAATGGAATGGAATGGAATCAACGAGAATGGAATGGAATGGAATGGAATCATCCCGAATGGAATGGAATGGAATCAAATGGAATGGAATGGAATAAAACCGAATGGAATTTAATGGAATGGAATGGAATGGAATGAACCCGAATGGAATGGAATGGAATGCAACTGAATGGAATGGAATCAACCCGAATGGAATGGAATGGTATGGAATGGAATGTAAAGGAATAGAATCACCCCGAAAGGAATGGAGTCGAATGGAATGGAACGGAATGGAATGGAATAGAATGATTTGGAATCAACCTGAATGGAATGGAATGGAATGGAATGGAATGGAATGGATATAACACGAATTGAATGGAATGGAATGGAATGGAATCAACCCGAATGGAATGGAATGGAATGGAAATGAACGGAATGGAATGGAATCAACACGAAAGGAATGGAATGAAATGGAATGGAATGGAATGGAACAGAATCGACTCGAAAAGAATGGAATGGAATTGAATGGAATGGAATGGAATGGAATGGAATTGAATGGAATCAAAACGAATGGAATGGAATGGAATGGAATGGAATCAACCCGAATGGAATGGAATGGAAAGGAATGGAATGGAATGGAATCAATCCGAATGGAATGGAAAGGAATGGAATGGAATGGAATGGAATGGAGTCAACCCGAATGGAAAGGAATGGAATGGAATCATCCCGAATGGAATGGAATGGAATCAAATGGAATGGAATGGAATAAAACCGAATGGAATTTAATGGAATGGAATGGAATGGAATCAGCCCGAATGGAATGGAATGGAATGCAACTGAATGGAATGGAATCAACCCGAATGGAATCGAATGGTATGGAATGGAATGTAAAGGAATAGAATCACCCGGAAAGGAATGGAGTCGAATGGAATGGAACGGAATGGAATGGAATAGAATGATTTGGAATCAACCTGAATGGAATGGAATGGAATGGAATGGAATGGAATGGATCTAACACGAATGGAATGGAATGGAATGGAATGGAATGGAATGGAATCAACCCGAATGGAATGGAATGGAATGGAATGGAATGGAATGGAATGGAATGGAATGGAATGGAATGAAATGGAATTGAATGGAATGGAATGGAGTCAACCTGAAAGGAATGGAATGGAATGGAATGGAATGGAATGAAATCAATCCGAATGGAATGGAATGGAATGGAATGCAATGGAATGGAATGGATTGGAATCAACCCGAATGGAATGGAATAGAAAGGAATAGAATGGAATGGAATGGAATGGAATCAATCGGAATGGAATGGAAAGGAATTTAATGGAATGGAATGCAATGGAGTCAACCCGAATGGAAAAGAATGGAACGGAATGGAATTAACCCGAATGGAATGGAATGGAAAGGAATGGAATGGAATGGAATGGAATGGAATGGAGTCAACCCGAAAGCAATGGAACGGAATGGAATGGAATGGAATGGAACGGAACGGAATGGAATGGAATGGAATGGAATGGAATGGAATGGAATGCCATGGAATCAATCGGAATGGAATGGAATGGAATGGAATGGAATGGAACGGAATGGAATCAAACCGAACGGAATGGAATGGAATGGAATGGAATCATCCCTAATGGAATATAATGGAATCAACCCGAGTGGAATGGAATGGAATCGAAGAAACCCGAATGGAATGGAATGGAATGGATTGGAATCAACGAGAATGGAATCGAATGGAATGGAATGGAGTGGAATGGAATTGAATGGAATGGAATCAACCCGAATGGAATGGAATGGAATGGAATGGAATCAAAACGAATGGAATGGAATGGAATGGAAAGGAATGGAATGGAATCAAGCCGAATGGAATGGAATGGAATGGAATCATCCCGAATGGAATGGAATGGAATCAAATGGAATGGAATGGAATGGAATGGAATGGAATGGAATAAAACCGAATGGAATGGAATGGAATGGAATGGAATAGAATGGAATGGAATCAACGCAAATGGAATGGAATGGAATGCAATTCAATGGAATGGAATCAACCCAAAAGGAATGGAATGGAATGGAATGGAATCAACGCGAATGGAATGGAATGGAATAGAATGAAATGGAATAGAATGGAATAGAATCACCCCGAATGGAATGGAATGGAATGGAATGGAATGGAATGAACACGAATGGAATGGAATGGCATGGAATGGAATGGAATTTATTGGAATGGAATCAACCCAAATGGAATGGAATGGAATGGAATGGAATGGAAAGCAATGCGATCAACACAAATGGCATGGAATGGAATGGAATGGAATCAACCCGATTGGAATGAAATGGAATGGAATGGAATAGAGTCAACGCGAAAGGAATGGAATGGAATTGAATGGAATGGAATCAAACCGAATGGAATGGAATGGAATGCAATTGAATGGAATGGAATGGAATAGGATCAACCCGAAAGGAATGTAATGGAATGGAATGGAATCAAACCGAATGGAATGGAATGGAATGGAATGGAATGGAATGGAATGGATTCAACCCGAATGGAATGGAATGGAATGGAATGGAATCAACTCGAATGGCATGGAGTGGAATGGAATGGAATGGAATGGAATATATTCGACCCGAAAGGAATGGAATGGAATGGAATGGAATGGAATGGAATGGAACGGAATGGAATGGAATCAACACGAAAGGAATGGAATGCAATGGAATGGAATGGAATGGAATATAATCGACCCGAAAGGAATGGAATGGAATGGAATGGAATGGAATGGAATGGAATGGAATGGAATCAACCAAAATGGAATGGAAAGGAATGTAATGGAATCATCACGAATGGAATCGAATGGAATGCGATGCAATGGAATGGAATCAACCCGAATGGAATGGAAAGGAATGGAATCAACCCGAATGGAATGGAATGGAGGGGAATGGAAGGGAATGGAATCAACCCGAATGGAAGGGAATGGAATGGAATGGAATGGAATGCATTGGAATGAAGTGGATTCAACCCGAATGGAATGGAATTTAATGAAATGGAATGGAATGGAATGGAATGGAATGCAATGGAATAGAATGGAATGGATTCAACCGGAATGTAATTTAATGTAATGTAATGGAATGGAATGGAATGGAATGGAATGGAATCAACTCGAATGGCATGGAATGGAATGGAATGGAATGGAATGGAATCACATGCATGGAATGGAATGGAATCAACCTGAACGGAATGGAATGAAATGCAATGGAATGGAATGGAATGGAATCAACCCGAACGGAGTGGAATGCAATGGAATGGAATGGAATGGAATGGATTGCAATGGAATGGAATGGAACGGAATGGAATCAACACGAAAGGAATGGAATACAATGGAATGGAATGGAATGGAATGGAATGGAATGGAATCAACCCGAATGGAATGGAATGGAATAGAATGAAATGGAATCAACACGAATGGAATAGAATGGAATGGAGTGGGATGGAATGGAATTGAATGGAATGGAATCCAGCCGAATGGAATGGAATGGAATGGAATAAAGCCGAATGGAATGGAATGGAATGGAATGGAATCAACCCAAATGCAATGGAATGGAATGGAATCAACCCGAATGGAATATAATGTAATCAACCGGAGTGGAATTGAATGGAATGGAATTGAAATAACCCGAATAGAATGGAATGCATTGGAATGGAATCCACGAGAATGGAATCGAATGGAATGGAATGGAGTGGAATGGAACTGAATGGAAAGGAATCAACCCGAATGGAATGGAATGGAATGGAATGGAATCAAAACGAATGGAATGGAATGGAATGGAATGGAATGGAATGGAATGGAATGGAATGGAATCAAAACGAATGGAATGGAATAGAATGGAATGGAATGGAATGGAATCAAGCTGAGTGGAAGAGAATGGAATGGAATCATCCCGAATGGAAAGGAATGGAATGGAATGGAATCAACCGGAATGGAATGGAATGGAATGGAATGGAATGGAATGGAATGGAATGGAATGGAATGGAATCAACCCGAATGGAATGCAATGGAATGGAATCAACCCGAATGGTATGGAATGGAATGCAACTGAATGGAATGGAATCAACCCGAATGGAATGGAATGGTATGGAATGGAATGTAAAGGAATAGAATCACCCCGAAAGGAATGGAGTCGAATGGAATGGAACGGAATGGAATGGAATAGAATGGTTTGGAATCAACCTGAATGGAATGGAATGGAATGGAATGGAATGGATATAACACGAATGGAATGGAATGGAATCAACCCGAATGGAATGGAATGGAAAGGAATGGAATGGAATGGAATGGAATGGAACGGAGTCAACCTGAAAGGAATGGAATGGAATGGAATGGAATGGTATGGAATGGAATGCAATCAATCCGAATGGAATGGGATGGAATGGAATGGAATGGAATGGAATGGAATGGAATGGAATGGATTGGAATCAACCCTAATGGAATGGAATGGAACGGAGTCAACCTGAAAGGAATGCAATGGAATGAAATGGAATGGAATGGAATGGAATGGAATCAATCCGAATGGAATGGAATGGAATGGAATGGAATGGAATGGAATGGAATGGAATGGAATGCATTGGAATCAACCCTAATGGAATGGAATGGAACGGAGTCAACCTGAAAGGAATGCAATGGAATGGAATGGAATGGAATGGAATGGAATGGAATCAATCCGAATGGAATGGAATGGAATGGAATGGAATGGAATGGAATGGAATGGAATGGAATGGAATCAACACGAATGGAATGGGATGGAATGGAATGGAATCAACCAGAATAGAATATAATGGAATCAACCCGAGTGGAATTGAATGGAATGGAATGGAAATAACACGAATGGAATGGAATGTAATGGAATGGAATCAACGAGAATGGAATCGAATGGAATGGCATGGAGTGGAATGGAATTGAATGGAATGGAATCAAACCGAATGGAATGGAATTTAATGGAATGGAATCAAAACGAATGGAATGGAATGGAATGGAATGGAAAGGAATTGAATCAAGCCGAATGGAAAGGAATGGAATGGAATCATCCCGAATGGAATGGAATGGAATGAAATGGAATGCAATGGAATGAAATGGAATGGAATGGAATGAAATGGAATGGAATGGAATGGAATGGAATGGAATAAACCCGAATGGAATGGAATGGAATGGAATGGAATGGAATGGAATGGAAAAGAATGGAATGGAATCAACCCAAATGGAATGGAATGGTATGCAATTGGAAAGAATGGAATCAACCCGAATGGAATGGAATGGAATGCAATGGAATGGAAGGGAATGGAATGGAATCAACCCGAATGGAATGGAATGGAATAGAATGAAATGGAATAGAATGGAATAGAATCACCCCGAAAGGAATGGAATGGAATGGAATGGAATCAACCCGAATGGAATGGAATGGCATGGAATGGAATGGAATGGAATGGAATCAACCAAAATGCAATGGAATGGAATGGAATGGAATGGAATGCAATGGAATGGAATGGAATGGAATCAACACGAATGGAATGGAATGCAAAGGAATGAAATGGAATGGAATCAAATCGAATGGAATGCAATGGAATGGAATGGAATGGAAAGGAATGGAATCAACCCGATTGGAATGGAATGGAATACAATGGAAAGGAATGGAATGGAATGGAGATAACCCAAATGGAATGGAACCGAATGGAATGGAACGTAATGGAATGGAATCAACCCGAATGGAATGGAATGGAATCAACTCGAATGGAATGGAATGGTATGGAATGGAATGTAATGGAATAGAATCACCCCGAAAGGAATGGAGTGGAATGGAATGGAACGGAATGGAATGGAATAGAATGATTTGGAATCCACCTGAATTGAATGGAATGGAATGGAATGGAATGGATGTAAGACGAATGGAATGGAATGGAATGGAATGGAATCAACCCGAATGGAATGGAATGGAATGGAATGGAATGGAATAGAATCACCCCGAAAGGAATGGAGTGTAATGGAATAGAACGGAATGGAATGAAATAGAATGATTTGGAATCAACCTGAATGGAATGGAATGGAATGGAATGGAATGGAATAAACCCGAATGGAATGGAATGGAATGGAAAGGAATGGAATGGAATGGAATCAACACGAAAGGAATGGAATGCAATGGAATGGAATGGATTGGAACAGAATCGACCCGAAAAGAATGGAATGGAATTGAATGGAATGGAATGGAATGGAATGGAATGGAATGGAATCAAAACGAATGGAATGGAATGGAATGGAATCAACGCGAATGGAATGGAATGGAAAGGAATGGAATGGAATGGAATCAATCCGAATGGAATGGAAAGGAATGGAATGGAATGGAATGGAATGGAGTCAACACGAATGGAAAGGAATGGAATGGAATGGAATCAACCGGAATGGAATGGAATGGAATGGAATGGAATGGAATGGAATGGAATGGAATGGAATGGAGAGGAATCAACCCGAATGGAATGGAATGGAATGGAATCATCCCGAATGGAATGGAATGGAATCAAAAGAATTGGAATGGAATAAAACCGAATGGAATTTAATGGCATGGAATGGAATGGAATCAACCCGAATGGAATGGAATGGAATGAAACTGAATGGAATGGAATCAACCCGAATGGAATGGAATGGTATGGAATGGAATGTAAAGGAACAGAATCACCCCGAAAGCAATGGAGTCGAATGGAATGCAACGGAATGGAATGGAATAGAACGATTTGGAATCAACCTGAATGGAATGGAATGGAATGGAATGGAATGGAATCGATATAACACGAATGGAATGGAATGGAATGGAAGGGAATCAACCCGAATGGAATGGAATGGAATGGAAAGGAACGGAATGGAATGGAATCAACACGAAAGGAATGGAATGCAATGGAATGGAATGGAATGGAACAGAATCGACCCGAAAAGAATGGAATGGAATGGAATGGAATGGAATGGAATGGAATGGAATGGAATCAAAACGAATGGAATGGAATGGAATGGAATGGAATCAACCCGAATGAAATGGAATAGAAAGTAATGGAATGGAATGGAATCAATCCGAATGGAATGGAAATGAATGGAATGGAATGGAATGGAATGGAGTCAACCCGAATGGAAAGGAATGGAATGGAATGGAATCAACCGGAATGGAATGGAATGGAATGGAATGGAATGGAATGGAATGGAATGGAATGGAATCAACCCGAATGTAATGGAATGGAATGGAATCATCCCGAATGGAATGGAATGGAATCATATGGAATGGAATGGAATAAAACCGAATGGAATTTAATGGAATGGAATGGAATGGAAGCAACCCGAATGGAATGGAATGGAATGCAACTGAATGGAATGGAATCAACCCGAATGGAATGGAATGGTATGGAATTGAATGTAAAGGAATAGAATCACCCCGAAAGGAATGGAGTCGAATGGAATGGAACGGAATGGAATGAAATAGAATGATTTGGAATCAACCTGAATGGAATGGAATGGAATGGAATGGAATGGATATAACACGAATGGAATGGAATGGAATCAACCCGAATGGAATGGAATGGAATGGAATGGAATGGAATTGAATGGAAGGGAACGAAGTCAACCTGAAAGGAATGGAATGGAATGGAATGGAATGGAATGGAATGCAATCAATCCGAATGGAATGGAATGGAATGGAATGGAATGGAATGGAATGGAATGGATTGGAATCAACCCGAATGGAATGGAATGGAACGGAGTCAACCTGAAAGGAATGCAATGCAATGGAATGGAATGGAATGGAATGGAATGGAATGGAAACAATCCGAATGGAATGGAATGGAATGGAATGGAATCAACCAGAATAGAATATAATGGAATCAACCCGAGTGGAATTGAATGGAATGGAATGGAAATAACACGAATGGAATGGAATGTAGTGGAATGGAATCAACGAGAATGGAATCGAATGGAATGGAATGGAGTGGAATGGAATTGAATGGAATGGAATCAACCCGAATGGAATGGAATTTAATGGAATGGAATCAAAACGAATGGAATGGAATGGAATGGAATGGAATGGAAAGGAATTGAATCAAGCCGAATGGAATGGAATGGAATGGAATCATCCCGAATGGAATGGAATGGAATGAAATGGAATGGAATGGAATGGAATGGAATGGAATAAACCCGAATGGAATGGAATGGAATGGAATGGAATGCAATAGAATGGAATGGAATCCACCCAAATGGAATGGAATGGAATGCAATTGAAAGGAATGGAATCAACCCGAATGGAATGGATTGGAATGCAATGGAATGGAATGGAATGGAACGGAATCAACCCGAATGGAAAGGAATGGAATAGAATGAAATGGAATAGAATGGAATAGAATCACCCCGAAAGGAATGGAATGGAATGGAATGGAATGGAATGGAATCAACCCGAATGGAATGGAATGGCATGGAATGGAATGGAATGGAATGGAATCAACCCAAATGCAATGGAATGGAATGGAATGGAATGGAATGGAATGGAATGGAATGGAATCAACACGAATGGAATGGAATGCAAAGGAATGGAATGGAATGGAAACAAATCGAATGGAATGCAATGGAATGGAATGGAATGGAAAGGAATGGAATCAACCCGATTGGAATGGAAAGGAATACAATGGAAAGGAATGGAATGGAATGGAGTTAACCCAAATGGAATGGAACCGAATGGAATGGAACATAATGGAATGGAATCAACCCGAATGGAATGGAATGGAATGGAATGGAATCAACCCGAATGGAATGGAATGGTATGGAATGGAATGTAATGGAATAGAATCACCCCGAAAGGAATGGAGTGGAATGGAATGGAACGGAATGGAATGGAATAGAATGATTTGGAATCAACCTGAATGGAATGGAATGGAATGGAATGGATGTAACACGAATGGAATGGAATGGAATGGAATGGAATCAACCCGAATGGAATGGAATGGAATGGAATGGAATGGAATGGAACAGAATCATCCCGAAAGGAATGGAGTGGAATGGAATGGAACGGAATGGAATGGAATAGAATGATTTGGAATCAACATGAATGGAATGGATTGGAATGGATGTAACACGAAAGGAATGGAATGGAATGGAATGGAATCAACCCGAATGGAATGGAATGGAATGGAATGGAATGGAATGGAAAGGAATGGAATGGAATCAATTAGAATGGAATGGAATGGAATGGAATGGAATGGAATGGAATGGAATGGAATGGAATCAACCTGATTGGAATGGAATGGAATGGAATGGAATGGAATGGAATGGAATGGAATGGAATGCAATGCAATGGAGTTAACCCAAATGGAATGGAATGGAATGGAGTGGAATGGAATGGAATGGAATGGAATCACCCCGAATGGAATGGAATGGAATGGAATGGAATGGAATAGAATCACCCCGAAAGGAATGGAGTGGAATGGAATGGAACGGAATGGAATGGAATAGAATGATTTGGAATCAACCCGAATGGAATGGAATGGAATGGAATGGAATGGAATGGATGTAACACGAATGGAATGGAATGGAATGGAATGGAATCAACCCGAATGGAATGGAAAGGAATGGAATGGAATGGAATCAACACGAAAGGAATGGAATGCAATGGAATGGAATGGAATGGAACAGAATCAACCCGAAAAGAATGGAATGGAATGGAATGGAATGGAATGGAATGGAATGGAATGGAATGGAATGCAATGCAATGGAGTTAACCCAAATGGAATGGAAAGGAATGGAGTGGAATGGAATGGAATGGAATGGAATCACCCCGAATGGAATGGAATGGAATGGAATGGAATGGAATGGAATAGAATCACCCTGAAAGGAATGGAGTGGAATGGAATGGAACGGAATGGAATGGAATAGAATGATTTGGAATCAACCCGAATGGAATGGAATGGAATGGAATGGAATGGATGTAACACGAATGGAATAGAATGGAATGGAATGGAATCAACCCGAATGGAATGGAATGGAATGGAAAGGATTCGAATGGAATGGAATCAACACGAAAGGAATGGAATGCAATGGAATGGAATGGAATGGAAGAGAATCGACCCGAAAAGAATGGAATGGAATTGAATGGAATGGAATGGAATGGAATGGAATGGAATCAAAACGAATGGAATGGAATGGAATGGAATCAACCCGAATGGAATGGAATGGAAAGGAATGGAATGGAATGGAATCAATCCGAAAGGAATGGAAAGGAATGGAATGGAATGGAATGGAATGGAATGGAGTCAACCCAAATGGAAAGGAATGGAATGGAATGGAATCAACCGGAATGCAATGGAATGGAATGGAATGGAATGGAATCACCCCGAATGGAATGGAATGGAATGGAATCATCCCGAATGGAATGGAATGGAATCAAATGGAAAGGAATGGAATAAAACCGAATGGAATTTAATGGAATGGAATGGAATGGAATCAACCCGAATGGAATGGAATGGAATGCAACTGAATGGAATGGAATCAACCCGAATGGAATGGAATGGTATGGAATGGAATGTAAAGGAATAGAATCACCCCGAAAGGAATGCAGTGGTATGGGATGGAATGGAATCGAATGGAATAGAATGATTTGGAATCAACCTGAAGGGAATGGAATGGAATGGAATGGAATGGATATAACACGAATGGAATGGAATGGAATGGAATGGAATCAACCCGAATGGAATGGAATGGATTGGAATGGTATGGAATGGAATGCAACGGAGTCAACCTGAAAGGAATGGAAGGGAATTGAATGGAATGGAATGGAATGGAATGCAATCAATCCGAATGGAATGGAATGGAATGGAATGGATTGGAATCAACCCGAATGGAATGGAATGGAACGGAGTCAACCTGAAAGGAATGCAATGGAATGGAATGGAATGGAATGGAATGGAATGGAATCAATCCGAATGGAATGGAATGGAATGGAATGGAATGGAATGGAATGGAATCAACACGAAAGGAATGGGATGGAATGGAATGGAATCAACCAGAATAGAATATAATGGAATCAACCCGAGTGGAATTGAATGGAATGGAATGGAAATAACACGAATGGAATGGAATGTAATGGAATGGAATCAACCCGAATTGAATATAATGGAATCAATCCGAGTGAAATTGAATGGAATGGAATGGAAATAACCCGAATGGAATGGAATGGAATGGAATGGAATCAACGAGAATTGAATCGAATGGAATGGAATGGAGTGGAATGGAATTGAATGGAATGGAATCAACCCGAATGGAATGGAATGGAATGGAATGGAATCAAAACGAATGGAATGGAATGGAATGGAATGGAAAGGAATGGAATCAAGCCAAATGGAATGGAATGGAATGGAATCATCCCGAATGGAAAGGAATGGAATGAAATGGAATGGAATGGAATGGAATGGAATGGAAAGGAATGGAATGGAATCAATTAGAATGGAATGGAATGGAATGGAATGGAATGGAATCAACCCGATTGGAATGGAATGGAATGGAATGGAATGGAATGGAATGGAATGCAATGCATTGCAGTTAACCCAAATGGAATGGAATGGAATGGAGTGGAATGGAATGGAATGGAATGGAATAACCCCGAATGGAATGGAATGGAATGGAATGGAATAGAATCACCCCGAAAGGAATGGAGTGGAATGGAATGGAAAAGAATGGAATGGAATAGAATGATTTGGAATCAACCCGAATGGAATGGAATGGAATGGAATGGAATGGAATGGATGTAACACGAATGGAATGGAATGGAAACTTATGGAATGGAATCAACCCGAATGGAATAAACCGAATGGAATGGATTGGAAAGGAATGGAATCAACCCAAATGAAATATAATGGAATCAACCCGAGTGGAATTGAATGGAATGGAATGGAAATAACACGAATGCAATGGAATGGAATGGAATGGAATGGAATCAATGAGAATGGAATCGAATGGAATGGAATTGAGTGGAATGGAATTGAATGGAATGGAATCAACCAGAATATAATGTAATGTAATGTAACGGATTGGAATGGAATGGAATGGAATCAACTCGAATGGCATGGAATGGAATGGAATGGAATGTCATGGCATGGAATGGAATAGAATCAACCCGAACAGATTGGAATGGAATGCAATGGAATCGAATGGAATAAACCCGAATGGAGTGCAATGCAATGGAATGGAATGGAATGGAATGGAATGGAATCAACACGAAAGGAATGGAATGCAATGGAATGGAATGGAATGGAAAAGAATCGACCCGAAAGGAATGGAATGGAATGGAATGTAGTGGAATGGAAACAACACGAATGGCATGGAATGGAATGGAATGGAATGGAATCAAACCGAATGGAATGGAATGCAATGGAATCAACACGTATGGAATGGAATGGAATGCATTGGAATGGAATGGACTGGAATCAACCCGAATGGAAAGGAATAGAATGGAATGGAATGGCATCATCCCGAATGGAATGGAATGGAATGGAATGGAAAGGAAACGAATGGATTCAACCCGAATTGAATGGAATGGAAGAGAATGGAATGGAGTGGAATCAACCCGAATGGAAGGGAATGGAATAGAATGGAATGGAATAGAATCAACCCGAATGGAATGGAATGGATTGGAATGGAATCAAATGGAATGGAATCAACCCGAATGGAATGGAATGGAAAGGAATGGAATGGAATGGAATGGATAGGAATGGAATGGAATGGAGGAAACCCGAATGGAATGGAATGGAACGGAATGGAATGGAATGGAATGGAATGGAATGGAATCAACGCGAATGGAATGGAATGGAATAGAATGGAATGGAATGGAATGGAATGGAATCAACACAAATGGAATGGAATGGAATGGAATGGAATGCAATGGAATGGAATCAACCGGAATGGAATGGAAAGGAATGCAATCTACTCGAATGGAATGGAATGGAGGGGAATGGAAGGGAATGGAATCAACCAGATTGGAATGTAATGTAATGGAATGGAATGGAATGGCATGGAATTAACCCAAATGGAATGGTATGGAATGGAATTGAATGCAATGCAATGGAATCAACCCGAATGGAATGGAATGGAATGGAATGGAATGGAATAGAATCACCCCGAAAGGAATGGAGTGGAATGGAATGGAACGGAATGGAATGGAATGGAATGATTTGGAATCAACCCGAATGGTATGGAACGGAATGGAATTGATTGGAGTGGATTCAACCTGAATGGAATAGAGTGGAATGGAATGGCATGGAATGGAATGGAATGGAATGGAATGGAATGCAATGGGGTTAACCCAAATGGAATGGAATGGAATGGAATGCAATGGAATCAACCCAAATGGAATGGAATGGAATAGAATGGAATGGAATTTAATGGAATACAATCACCCCGAAAGGAATGGAGTGGAATGGAATGGAACTGAATGGAATGGAATGGAATGATTTGGAATCACCCCGAAAGGAATGGAATGGAATGGAATGGAATGGATTGGATTCAACCTCAATGGAATAGAATGGAATGGAATGGCATGGAATGGAATGGAATGAAATGGAATGGAATGGAATGGAATGGAATGGAATGGAATGGAATTGAATCAACCCGAATGGAATGGAATGTAATAGAATGGAATGGAGTGGAGTGGAATCAACCCAAAAGGAATAGAATGGAATGGAATGGCATGGAATGGAATGGAATGGAATGGAATGGAATGGAATGGAATGGAATGGAATCAAACCGAATGGAATGGAATGGAATGCAATGGAATGGAATGGAATGGAAACAAAGGAAATGGAATGGAATGGAATGCAATTGAATGGAATGGAATGGAACAGAATCAACCCGAAAGGAATGGAATGGAATGGAATGGAATGGAATGGAATGGAATGGAATGGAATGGAATCAACCTGAATGGAATGGAATGGAAAGGAGTCAACGCGAATGGAATGGTATGGAATTGAATGAAATGGAATCAACCCGAATGGAATGGAATGGAATGGAATGGAGTGGAATGGAATGGAATAGAATCAACACGAAAGGAATGGAATGGAATGGAATGGAATCAACCCGAATGAAATGGAATTTAATGGAATGGAATCAACTCGAATGGCCTGGAATGGAACGGAATGGCATGACAAGGCATGGAAAGGAATGGAATCAACCCGAACGGAATGGAATGGAATGCATTGGAATGGAATGGAATCAACCCGAATGCACTGGAATGCAATGGAATGGAATGTAATGGAATGGAACGGAATGGAATCAACACGAAAGGAATGGAATGCAATGGAATGGAATGAAATGGAGTAGAATCGAACCGAAAGGAATGGAATGGTATGGAATGGAATGGAATGGAATGGAATCATCCCGAATGGAATGGAATGGAATGGATGTAACACGAATGGAATGGAATGGAAACTAATGGAATGGAATCAACCCGAATGGAATAAACCGAATGGAATGGATTGGAAAGGAATGGAATCAACCCAAATGAAATATAATGGAATCAACCCGAGTGGAATTGAATGGAATGGAATGGAAATAACACGAATGCAATGGAATGGAATGGAATGGAATGGAATCAATGAGAATGGAATCGAATGGAATGGAATTGAGTGGAATGAAATTGAATGGAATGGAATCAACCGGAATATAATGTAATGTAATGTAACGGATTGGAATGGAATGGAATGGAATCAACTCGAATGGCATGGAATGGAATGGAATGGAATGTCATGGCATGGAATGGAATAGAATCAACCCGAACAGATTGGAATGGAATGCAATGGAATCGAATGGAATCAACCCGAATGGAGTGCAATGCAATGGAATGGAATGGAATGGAATGGAATGGAATCAACACGAAAGGAATGGAATGCAATGGAATGGAATGGAATGGAAAAGAATCGACCCGAAAGGAATGGAATGGAATGGAATGTAGTGGAATGGAAACAACACGAATGGCATGGAATGGAATGGAATGGAATGGAATAGAATCACCCCGAAAGGAATGGAGTGGAATGGAATGGAACGGAATGGAATGCAATGGAATGATTTGGAATCAACCCGAATGGTATGGAACGGAATGGAATTGATTGGAGTGGATTCAACCTGAATGGAATAGAGTGGAATGGAATGGCATGGAATGGAATGGAATGGAATGGAATGGAATGGAATGCAATGGGGTTAACCCAAATGGAATGGAATGGAATGGAATGCAATGGAATGAACCCAAATGGAATGGAATGGAATAGAATGGAATGGAATTTAATGGAATACAATCACCCCGAAAGGAATGGAGTGGAATGGAATGGAACTGAATGGAATGGAATGGAATGATTTGGAATCACCCCGAAAGGAATGGAATGGAATGGAATGGAATGGATTGGATTCAACCTCAATGGAATAGAATGGAATGGAATGGCATGGAATGGAATGGAATGGAATGGAATGGAATGGAATGGAATTGAATCAACCCGAATGGAATGGAATGTAATAGAATGGAATGGAGTGGAGTGGAATCAACCCAAAAGGAATAGAATGGAATGGAATGGCATGGAATGGAATGGAATGGAATGGAATGGAATGGAATGGAATCAAACCGAATGGAATGGAATGGAATGCAATGGAATGGAATGGAATGGAAACAAAGGAAATGGAATGGAATGGAATGCAATTGAATGGAATGGAATGGAACAGAATCAACCCGAAAGGAATGGAATGGAATGGAATGGAGTGGAATGGAATGGAATGGAATCAACCTGAATGGAATGGAATGGAAAGGAGTCAACGCGAATGGAATGGTATGGAATTGAATGAAATGGAATCAACCCGAATGGAATGGAATGGAATGGAATGGAGTGGAATGGAATGGAATAGAATCAACACGAAAGGAATGGAATGGAATGGAATGGAATCAACCCGAATGAAATGGAATTTAATGGAATGGAATCAACTCGAATGGCCTGGAATGGAACGGAATGGCATGACAAGGCATGGAAAGGAATGGAATCAACCCGAACGGAATGGAATGGAATGCATTGGAATGGAATGGAATCAACCCGAATGCACTGGAATGCAATGGAATGGAATGTAATGGAATGGAACGGAATGGAATCAACACGAAAGGAATGGAATGCAATGGAATGGAATGAAATGGAGTAGAATCGAACCGAAAGGAATGGAATGGTATGGAATGGAATGGAATGGAATGGAATCATCCCGAATGGAATGGAATGGAATGGATGTAACACGAATGGAATGGAATGGAAACTAATGGAATGGAATCAACCTGAATGGAATAAACCGAATGGAATGGATTGGAAAGGAATGGAATCAACCCAAATGAAATATAATGGAATCAACCCGAGTGGAATTGAATGGAATGGAATGGAAATAACACGAATGCAATGGAATGGAATGGAATGGAATGGAATCAATGAGAATGGAATCGAATGGAATGGAATTGAGTGGAATGGAATTGAATGGAATGGAATCAACCGGAATATAATGTAATGTAATGTAACGGATTGGAATGGAATGGAATGGAATCAACTCGAATGGCATGGAATGGAATGGAATGGAATGTCATGGCATGGAATGGAATAGAATCAACCCGAACAGATTGGAATGGAATGCAATGGAATCGAATGGAATCAACCCGAATGGAGTGCAATGCAATGGAATGGAATGGAATGGAATGGAATGGAATCAACACGAAAGGAATGGAATGCAATGGAATGGAATGGAATGGAAAAGAATCGACCCGAAAGGAATGGAATGGAATGGAATGTAGTGGAATGGAAACAACACGAATGGCATGGAATGGAATGGAATGGAATGGAATCAACCCGAATGGAATGGAATGGAATGGAATGGAATGGAATAGAATCACCCCGAAAGGAATGGAGTGGAATGGAATGGAACGGAATGGAATGGAATGGAATGATTTGGAATCAACCCGAATGGTATGGAACGGAATGGAATTGATTGGAGTGGATTCAACCTGAATGGAATAGAGTGGAATGGAATGGCATGGAATGGAATGGAATGGAATGGAATGGAATGGAATGCAATGGGGTTAACCCAAATGGAATGGAATGGAATGGAATGCAATGGAATCAACCCAAATGGAATGGAATGGAATAGAATGGAATGGAATTTAATGGAATACAATCACCCCGAAAGGAATGGAGTGGAATGGAATGGAACTGAATGGAATGGAATGGAATGATTTGGAATCACCCCGAAAGGAATGGAATGGAATGGAATGGAATGGATTGGATTCAACCTCAATGGAATAGAATGGAATGGAATGGCATGGAATGGAATGGAATGGAATGGAATGGAATGGAATGGAATTGAATCAACCCGAATGGAATGGAATGTAATAGAATGGAATGGAGTGGAGTGGAATCAACCCAAAAGGAATAGAATGGAATGGAATGGCATGGAATGGAATGGAATGGAATGGAATGGAATGGAATGGAATGGAATCAAACCGAATGGAATGGAATGGAATGCAATGGAATGGAATGGAATGGAAACAAAGGAAATGGAATGGAATGGAATGCAATTGAATGGAATGGAATGGAACAGAATCAACCCGAAAGGAATGGAATGGAATGGAATGGAGTGGAATGGAATGGAATGGAATCAACCTGAATGGAATGGAATGGAAAGGAGTCAACGCGAATGGAATGGTATGGAATTGAATGAAATGGAATCAACCCGAATGGAATGGAATGGAATGGAATGGAGTGGAATGGAATGGAATAGAATCAACACGAAAGGAATGGAATGGAATGGAATGGAATCAACCCGAATGAAATGGAATTTAATGGAATGGAATCAACTCGAATGGCCTGGAATGGAACGGAATGGCATGACAAGGCATGGAAAGGAATGGAATCAACCCGAACGGAATGGAATGGAATGCATTGGAATGGAATGGAATCAACCCGAATGCACTGGAATGCAATGGAATGGAATGTAATGGAATGGAACGGAATGGAATCAACACGAAAGGAATGGAATGCAATGGAATGGAATGAAATGGAGTAGAATCGAACCGAAAGGAATGGAATGGTATGGAATGGAATGGAATGGAATGGAATCATCCCGAATGGAATGGAATGGAATGGATGTAACACGAATGGAATGGAATGGAAACTAATGGAATGGAATCAACCTGAATGGAATAAACCGAATGGAATGGATTGGAAAGGAATGGAATCAACCCAAATGAAATATAATGGAATCAACCCGAGTGGAATTGAATGGAATGGAATGGAAATAACACGAATGCAATGGAATGGAATGGAATGGAATGGAATCAATGAGAATGGAATCGAATGGAATGGAATTGAGTGGAATGGAATTGAATGGAATGGAATCAACCGGAATATAATGTAATGTAATGTAACGGATTGGAATGGAATGGAATGGAATCAACTCGAATGGCATGGAATGGAATGGAATGGAATGTCATGGCATGGAATGGAATAGAATCAACCCGAACAGATTGGAATGGAATGCAATGGAATCGAATGGAATCAACCCGAATGGAGTGCAATGCAATGGAATGGAATGGAATGGAATGGAATGGAATCAACACGAAAGGAATGGAATGCAATGGAATGGAATGGAATGGAAAAGAATCGACCCGAAAGGAATGGAATGGAATGGAATGTAGTGGAATGGAAACAACACGAATGGCATGGAATGGAACGGAATGGAATGGAATCAACCCGAATGGAATGGAATGCAATGGAATCAACACGTATGGAATGGAATGGAATGCATTGGAATGGAATGGAATGGAATCAACCCGAATGGAAAGGAATAGAATGGAATGGAAAGGCATCATCCCGAATGGAATGGAATGGAATGGAATGGAAAGGAAACGAATGGATTCAACCCGAATTGAATGGAATGGAAGAGAATGGAATGGAGTGGAATCAACCCGAATGGAAGGGAATGGAATAGAATGGAATGGAATAGAATCAACCGGAATGGAATGGAATGGATTGGAATGGAATCAAATGGAATGGAATCAACCCGAATGGAATGGAATGGAAAGGAATGGAATGGAATGGAATGGATAGGAATGGAATGGAAAGGAGCAAACCCGAATGGAATGGAATGGAACGGAATGGAATGGAATGGAATGGAATGGAATGGAATCAAGGCGAATGGAATGGAATGGAATAGAATGGAAAGGAATGGAATGGAATGGAATCAACACAAATGGAATGGAATGGAATGGAATGGAATGCAATGGAATGGAATCAACCGGAATGGAATGGAAAGGAATGCAATCTACTCGAATGGAATGGAATGGAGGGGAATGGAAGGGAATGGAATCAACCAGATTGGAAAGTAATGTAATGTAATGGAATGGAATGGCATGGAATTAACCCAAATGGAATGGTATGGAATGGAATTGAATGCAATGCAATGGAATCAACCCGAATGGAATGGAATGGAATGGAATGGAATGGAATGGAATGGAATAGAATCACCCCGAAAGGAATGGAGTGGAATGGAATGGAACGGAATGGAATGGAATGGAATGATTTGGAATCACCCCGAAAGGAATGGAATGGAATGGAATGGAATGGATTGGATTCAACCTCAATGGAATAGAATGGAATGGAATGGCATGGAATGGAATGGAATGAAATGGAATGGAATGGAATGGAATGGAATGGAATTGAATCAACCCGAATGGAATGGAATGTAATAGAATGGAATGGAGTGGAGTGGAATCAACCCAAAAGGAATAGAATGGAATGGAATGGCATGGAATGGAATGGAATGGAATGGAATGGAATGGAATGGAATGGAATCAAACCGAATGGAATGGAATGGAATGCAATGGAATGGAATGGAATGGAAACAAAGGAAATGGAATGGAATGGAATGCAATTGAATGGAATGGAATGGTACAGAATCAACCCGAAAGGAATGGAATGGAATGGAATGGAATGGAATGGAATGGAATGGAATGGAATGGAATGGAATCAACCTGAATGGAATGGAATGGAAAGGAGTCAACGCGAATGGAATGGTATGGAATTGAATGAAATGGAATCAACCCGAATGGAATGGAATGGAATGGAATGAAGTGGAATGGAATGGAATAGAATCAACCCGAAAGGAATGGAATGGAATGGAATGGAATCAACCCGAATGAAATGGAATTTAATGGAATGGAATCAACTCGAATGGCCTGGAATGGAACGGAATGGCATGACAAGGCATGGAAAGGAATGGAATCAACCCGAACGGAATGGAATGGAATGCATTGGAATGGAATGGAATCAACCCGAATGCACTGGAATGCAATGGAATGGAATGAAATGGAATCAACACGAATGGAATGGAATGGAATGGAATGGGATGGAATGGAATGGAATGGAATCAAGTCGAATGGAATGGAATGGAATGGAATGCAATGGAATGGATTAAACCCGAATGGAATGGAATGGAATGGAATGGAATGGAATGGTATGGAATCAAGTCTTATGTAATGGAATGGAATGGAATGGAATGGTATCAAACCGAATGGAATAGAATGGATTGGAATGGCATGGAATGAAATGGAATGGAAAGGAATGCAATGGATTCAACCGAAATGGAATGAAATGGAATGGAATGGAGTGGAATGGAATGGAATGGAATAAACACGAATGGAATGGAATGGAATGGAATGGAATGGAATGGAATGGAATGGAATGGAATCAACCCAAATGGAATCAACCCGAATGGAATGGATTGGAATGGAATGGAATCAACCCGAATGGGATATAACGGAATCAACCCGAGTGGAATTGAATGGAATGGAATGGAAATAACCCGAATGGAATGGAATAGTGTGGAATGGAATCAACGAGAATGGAATCGAATGGAATGGAATTGAGTGGAATGGAATTGAATGGAATGGAATCAACCCGAATGGAATGGAATGGAATGGAATCGAATCAAAACGAATGGAATGTAATGGAATGGAAAGGAAAGGAATGGAATCAAGCCGAATGGAATGGAATGGAATGGAATCATCCCGAATGGAATGGAATGGAATGGAATGGAATGGAATCAACCGGAATGTAATGAAATGTAATGTAATGGATTGGAATGGAATGGAATGGATTCAACTCGAATGGCACGGAATGGAATGGAATGGAATGACACAGCATGGAATGGAATGGAATCAACCCGAACGGATTGGAATGGAATGCAATGGAATCGAATGGAATCAACCCGAATGGAGTGCAATGCAATGGATTCGAATGCAAAGGAATTGAATGGAATCAACCCAAAAGGAATGGAATGCAATGGAATGAAATGGAATGGAAAAGAATCGACCCGAAAGGAAAGGAATGGAAGGGAATGAAGTGGAATGGAAACAACATGAATGGCACGGAATGGAATGGAATGGAATGGAATGGAATGGAATCAACCCGAATGAAATGGAATGCAATGGAATCAACGCGTATGGAATGGAATGGAACACATTGGAATGGAATGGAATGGAATGGACTGTAATAAACCCGAATGGAAAGGAATGGAATGGAATGGCATCAACCCGAATGGAATGGAAAGAAATGGAATGGAAAGGAAACGAATGGATTCAACCCGAATTTAATGGAATGGAACGGAATGGAACGGAATGGAATCAACCCGAATGGAAGGGAATGGAATAGAATGGAATGGAATAGAATCAACCCGAATGGAATGGAATGGAATGGAATGGAGTGGAATCGAATCGAATGGAATGGAATCAACCCGAATGGAATGGAATGGAAAGGAATGGAATGGAATGGAACGGAAAGGAATGGATTGGAATGGAGCAAACCCGAATGGAATGGAATGGAGTGGAATGGAAAGGAATCAACCCGAATGTAATGGAATGGAATAGAATGGAATGGAATGGAATCAACCCAAATGGAATGGAATGGAATGGAATGGAAAGCAATGGAATTGAATCAACCGGAATGAAATGGAAAGGAATGGAATCAACCCGAATGGAATAGAATGGAGGGGAATGGAAGGGAATGGAATGAATCCGATTGGAATGTAATGGAATGGAATGGAATGCAATGGCATGGAGTTAACCCAAATGGAATGGAATGGAATGGAATGCAATGGAATCAACCCGAATGGAATGGAATGGAATGGAATAGAATCACCCCGAAAAGAATAGAGTGGAATGGAATGGAACGGAATGGAATGGAATGGAATGATTTGGAATCAACCCGAATGGTATGGAATGGAATGGAATGAATTGGAGTGGAGTCATCCTGAATGGAATAGAATGGAATGGAATGGCATGGAATGGAATGGAATGGAATGCAATGGAGTTAACCCAAATGGAATGGAATGAAATGGAATGGAATGCAAAGGAAACGAATGGATTCAACCGGAATTGAATGGAATGGAAGGGAATGGAATGGAATGGAATCAACCCGAATGGAAGGGAATGGAATAGAATGGAATGGAATAGAATGAACCCGAATGGAATGGAATGGAATGGAATGGAATGGAATGGAATGGAATGGAATCGAATGGAATGGAATCAACCCGAATGGAATGGAATGGAAAGGAATGGAACGGAATGGAACGGAAAGGAATGGAATGGAATGGCATCAACCCGAATGGAACGGAATGGAATGGAGTGGAATGGAATGAAATGGAATGGAATGGAATGGAATGAAATGGAATGGAATCAAGCGGAATGGAATGGAAAGGAATGGAATCAACCCGAATGGAATGCAATGGAGGGGAATGGAAGGGAATGGAATCAACCCGATTGGAATGTAATGTAATGGAATTGAATGGAATGGCATGAAGTTAACCCAAATGGAATGGAATGGAATGGAATTGAATGGAATGCAATGGAATCAACCCGAAAGGAATGGAATGGAATGGAATAGAATGGAAAGGAATGGAATAGAATCACCCCGAAGGGATTGGAGTGGAATGGAAAGGAACGGAATGGAATGGAATGGAATGATTTGGAATCAACCCGAATGGAATGGAATGGATTGGAGTGGATTCAACCTGAATGGAATAGAATGGAATGGAATGGCATGGAATGGAATGGAATGGAATGGAATGGAATGGAATGGAATCAACCCGAATGGAATAAAATGTAGTGGAATGGAATGGAGTGGAGTGGAATCAACCCGAATGGAATAGAATCGAATGGAATGGCATGGAATGGAATGGAATGGAATGGAATGGAATGGAATAGAATCAACACGAATGGAATGGAATGGAATGCAATGGAATGGAATGGAGTCGAATCAAACCGAATGGAATGGAATGGAATGCAATGGAGTGGAATGGAATGGAACAGAACCAACCCGAAAGGAATGGAATGGAATGGAATGGAATGGAATGGAATGGAATGGAATGGAATGGAATGGAATGGAATGGAATGGAATCAACAGGAATGGAATGGATTGGAATGGAATGGAATGGAATGGAGTCAACGCGAATGGAATGGAATGGAATTGAATGGAAAGGAATCAACCCGAATGGAATGGAATGGAATGGAATGGAATAGAAACAACCCGAAAGGAAGGTAATGGAATGGAATGGAATCAACCCGAACGGAATGGAATGGAATGCAATCGAATGGAATGGAATCAACCCGAATGGAATGGAATGGAATCAAATGGAATGCAATGGAATGGAATGGAATGGGATGGAATGGAATCAACCCAAATGGAATGGAATGGAACGGAATGGAATGGAATGGAATGGAATGGAATGGAATGGAATCAACCCAAATGGAATGGAATGGAACGGAATGGAATAAACCCGAATGGAATGGAATGGAATCATCCCGAATGGAATGGAATGGATTGGAATGGAAGTAACCCGAAGGGAATGGAAAGTAATGGAATGGAATCAACCCGAATGGAATGGAATGGAATGGAATGGAATGAAATTGAATGGAATGGAATCAACCCGAATGGAATGGAATGGAAGGGAATGGAATGGAATGGAATCAAAACGAATGGAATGGAATGGAATGGAATGGAATGGAATGGAATGGAATCAAGTCGAATGGAATGGAATGGAATGGAATGGAATGGATTAAACCCGAATGGCATGGAATGGAATGGAATGGAATGGAATGGTATGGAATCAATTCTTATGTAAAGGAATGGAATGGAATGGAATGGAATCAACCCGAATGGAATAGAATGGATTGGAATGGCATGGAATGAAATGGAATGGAATGGAATCAACCCAAATGGAATGAAATGGAATGGAATGGAGTGGAATGGAGTGGAATGTAATGGAATGGAATCATCCCGAATGGAATGGAATGGAATGGAATGGAATGGAATCAACCGGAATGTAATGTAATGTAATGTAATGGATTGGAATGGAATGGAATGGAATCAACTCGAATGGCATGGAATGGAATGGAATGGAATGACATGGAATGGAATGGAATGGAATCAACCCGAACGGATTGGAATGGAATGCAATGGAATCGAATGGAATCAACCCGAATGGAGTGCAATGCAATGGAATGGAATGGAATAGAATGGAATGTAATCAACACGAAAGGAATGGAATGCAATGGAATGGAATGGAATGGAAAGGAATCGACCCGAAATGAATGGAATGGAATGGAATGTAGTGGAATGGAAACAACACGAATGGCATGGAATGGAATGGAATGGAATCAACCCGAATGGAATGGAATGCAATGGAATCAACACGTATGGAATGGAATGGAATGCATTGGAAAGAATGGAATGGAATGGACTGGAATCAACCCGAATGGAAAGGAATGGAATGGAATGGAATTGCATCAACCCGAATGGAATGGAATGGAATGGAATGGAAAGGAAACGAATGGATTCAACCCGAATTGAATGGAATGGAAGGGAATGGAATGGAATAGAATCAACCCGAATGGAATGGAATGGATTGGAATGGAATCGAATGGAATGGAATCAACCCGAATGGAATGGAATGGAAAGGAATGGAATGGAATGGAACGGAAAGGAATGGAATGGAATGCAGCAAACCCGAATGGAATGGAATGGAACGGAATGGAATGGAATGGAATGGAATGGAATCAACGCGAATGGAATGGAATGGAATAGAATGGAATGGAATGGAATGGAATGAAATCAACACAAATGGAATGGAATGGAATGGAATGGAATGGAATGGAATGCAATGGAATGGAATCAACCGGAATGGAATGGAAAGGAATGGAATCAACTCGAATGGAATGGAATGGAGGGGAATGGAAGGGAATGGAATCAACCCGATTGGAATGTAATGTAATGTAATGGAATGGAATGGCATGGAGTTAACCCAAATAGAATGGAATGGAATGGAATTGACTGCAATGCAATGGAATCAACCCGAATGGAATGGAATAGAATGGAATGGGATGGAATGGAATAGAATCACCCCGAAAGGAATGGAGTGGAATGGAATGTAACGGAATGGAATGGAATGGAATGATTTGGAATCAACCCGAATGGTATGGAACGGAATGGAATTGATTGGAGTGGATTCAACCTGAATGGAATAGAATGGAATGGAATGGCATGGAATGGAATGGAATGGAATGGAATGGAATGGAATGGAATGGAATGCAATGGGGTTAACCCAAATGGAATGGAATGGAATGGAATGGAATGGAATGCAATGGAATCAACACAAATGGAATGGAATGGAATAGAATGGAATGGAATTTAATGGAATACAATCACCCCGAAAGGAATGGAGTGGAATAGAATGGAACTGAATGGAATGGAATGGAATGATTTGGAATCACCCCGAATGGAATGGAATGGAATGGAATGGAATGGATTGGATTCAACCTCAATGGAATAGAATGGAATGGAATGGCATGGAATGGAATGGAATGCAATGGAACGGAATGGAATGTAATGGAATCAACCCGAATGGAATGGAATGTAATGGAATGGAATGGAGTGGAGAGGAATCAACCCGAAAGGAATAGAATGGAATGGAATGGCATGGCATGGAATGGAATGGAATAGAATCAACCCGAATGGAGTGGAATGGAATGCAATGGAATGGAATGGAGTGGAATCAAACCGAATGGAGTGGAATGGAATGCAATGGAGTGGAATGGAATGGAACAGAATCAACCCGAAAGGAATGGAATGGAATGGAATGGAATGGAATGGAATGGAATGGAATAGAAACAACCCGAAAGGAATGTAATGGAGTGGAATGGAATCAACCCGAACGGAATGGAATGGAATGCAATCGAATGGAATGGAATCAACCCGAATGGAATGGAATGGAATGGAATGGAATTGATTGGAATGGAATCAACCCGAATGGAATGGAATGGAATCAAATTGAATGCAATGGAATCCTATGGAATGGGATGGAATGGAACGGAATGGAATGGAATCAAGCCGAATGGAATGGAATGGAATGGAATCAAGCCGAATGGAATGGATTGAAATGGAATCGAATGGAATGGAATGGAATAAACCCGAATGGAATGGAATGGAATGGAATGGAATGGAATGGAATGGAATGGAATGGAATGGAATGGAATCAAGTCATATGTAATGAAATGGAATGCAATGGAATGGAATCAACGCGGATGGAATAGAATGGAATGGAATGGCATGGAATGGAATGGAATGGAATGGAATGGAATCAACCCAAATGGAATGGAATTTAATGGAAGGTAATGGAATGGAATCAACACGAATGGAATGGAATGGAATGGATTGGAATGGAATGGAATGGAATGGAATCCACCCGAATGGAATGGAATGGAATGGAATGGAATGGAATGGAATGGAATGGAATCAATCCGAACGGAATGGAATGGAATTGAATGGAATGGAATGGAGTCAACCTGAATAGAATGGAATGGAATGGAATGTTATGGAATGGAATGGAACGGAATGGAATCAACACGAATGGAATGGAATGGAATGGAATCAACACGAATGGAATGGAATGGAAAGGAATGGAATGGAATGGAATGGAACCAATCCGAATGGAATGGAATGGAATGGAAAGGAATGGAATGGAATAGAATGGAATGGAATCAAATCGAATGTAATGGAATGGAATGGTATCAAACCGATAGGAATGCAATGGAATGGAATGGAATGGAATGGAGTTAACCCAAATGGAATGGAATGGAACGGAATGGAGTCAACGCGAATGGAATGGAATAGAATTGAATGAAATGGAATGGAAAGAAGTTAACCCAAATGGAATGGAATAGAATGGAATGGAATGGAATGCAATGGAATCAACACGAATGGAATGGAATGGAATAGAATGGAATGGAATGGAATGGAATAGAATCACCCCGAAAGGAATGGAGTGGAATGGAATGGAACGGAATGGAATGGAATGGAATGATTTGGAATCAACCCGAATGGAATGGAATGGAATGGAATGGAGTTGATTCAACCTGAATGGAATAGAATGGAATGGAATGGAATGGAATGGAATGGGATTAAATGGATTCATTCCGAATGGAATGGAATGGAATGGAATGGAATGGAATGGAATGGAATCCATCCGAATGGAATGGAATGGAATGGAGTGAAATCAACCCGAATGGAATGGAATGGAATCAACCCGAGTGGAATGGAATGGAATGGAATGGAAGTAACTCGAATGGAATGGAATGGAATGGAATGGAATCAACCCGAATGGAATGGAAAGGATTGGAATGGAATGGAATGGAATGGTATCAACCCGAATGGAATGGAATGGAATGGAATGGAATCAACACGAATGGAATGGAATGGTATGTAATGGAATGCAATGGAATGGAATGGAATCAAGAAGAATGGAATGGAATTGAATGGAATCAACCCGAATGGAATGGAATGGAATGGAATGGAAAGGAAAGGAATGGAATCAACCAGAGAGGAATGGAATGGAATGGAATGGAATGGAATGGAATGGAATGGAATGGAAGTAACCCGAATGGAATGGAATGGAATGGAATGGAATGGAATGGAATGGAATGGAATCAAACCGAATTGAATGGAATGGAATGGAATGCAATGGAATCAACCCGAATGGAATGGAATGGAATGGAATGGAATGGAATAGAAACAACCCGAAAGGAATGTAATGGAATGGAATGGAATCAACCCGAACGGAATGGAATGGAATGCAATCGAATGGAATGGAATCAACCCGAATGGAATGGAATGGAATGGAATGGAATTGATTGGAATGGAAGCAACCCGAATGGAATGGAATGGAATCAAATGGAATGCAATGGAATCCTATGGAATGGGATGGAATGGAACGGAATGGAATGGAATCAAGCCGAATGGAATGGAATGGAATGGAATCAAGCCGAATGGAATGGATTGGAATGGAATCGAATGGAATGGAATGGAATAAACCCGAATGGAATGGAATGGAATGGAATGGAATGGAATGGAATGGAATGGAATGGAATCAAGTCATATGTAATGAAATGGAATGCAATGGAATGGAATCAACCCGGATGGAATAGAATGGAATGGAATGGCATGGAATGGAATGGAATGGAATGGAATAGAATGGAATCAACCCAAATGGAATGGAATTTAATGGAAGGTAATGGAATGGAATCAACACGAATGGAATGGAATGGAATGGATTGGAATGGAATGGAATGGAATGGAATCCACCCGAATGGAATGGAATGGAATGGAAAGGAATGGAATGGAATCAATCCGAACGGAATGGAATGGAATTGAATGGAATGGAATGGAATCAACCTGAATAGAATGGATTGGAATGGAATGTTATGGAATGGAATGGAACGGAATGGAATCAACACGAATGGAATGGAATGGAATGGAATCAACCCGAATGGAATGGAATGGAAAGGAATGGAATGGAATGGAATGGAACTAATCCGAATGGAATGGAATGGAGTGGAAAGGAATGGAATGGAATGGAATGGAATGGAATCAAATCGAATGTAATGGAATGGAATGGTATCAAACCGATAGGAATGCAATGGAATGGAATGGAATGGAATGGAATGGAATGGAGTTAACCCAAATGGAATGGAATGGAACGGAATGGAGTCAACGCGAATGGAATGGAATTGAATTGAATGGAATGGAATGGAATGGAAAGAAGTTAACCCAAATGGAATGGAATGGAATGGAATGGAATGGAATGGAATGCAATGGAATCAACACGAATGGAATGGAATGGAATAGAATGGAGTGGAATGGAATGGAATAGAATCACCCCGAAAGGAATGGAGAGGAATGGAATGGAACGGAATGGAATGGAATGGAATGATTTGGAATCAACCGGAATGGAATGGAATGGAATGGAATGGAATGGAATGGAGTGGATTCAACCTGAATGGAATAGAATGGAATGGAATGGAATGGCATGGAATGCAATGGAATGGCATGGAATGGAATGGAATGGAATGGGATTAAATGGATTCATTCCGAATGGAATGGAATGGAATGGAATGGAATGGAATGGAATGGAATGGAATTAAATGGATTCATTCCGAATGGAATGGATTGGAATGGAATGGAATGGAATGGAATGCAATGGAATGGAATCAACATGAATGGAATAGAATGGAATGGAATGGAATGGCATGGAATGCAATGGAATGGCATGGAATGGAATGGAATGGAATGGAATTAAATGGATTAATTCCGAATGGAATGGATTGGAATGGAATGGAATGGAATCCATCCGAATGGAATGGAATGGAATGGAGTGAAATCAACCCGAATGGAATGGAATGGAATCAACCCGAGTGGAATGGAATGGAATGGAATGGAAGTAACTCGAATGGAATGGAATGGAATGGAATGGAATCAACCCGAATGGAAAGGAAAGGATTGGAATGGAATGGAATGGAATGGTATGAACCCGAATGGAATGGAATGGAATGGAATGGAATCAACACGAATGGAATGGAATGGTATGTAATGGAATGCAATGGAATGGAATGGAATCAAGAAGAATGGAATGGAATTGACTGGAATCAACCCGAATGGAATGGAATGGAATGGAATGGAAAGGAAAGGAATGGAATCAACCAGAATGGAATGGAATGGAATGGAATGGAACGGAATGGAATGGAATGGAATGGAATGGAAGTAACCCGAACGGAATGGAATGGAATGGAATGGAATGGAATGGAATGGAATGGAATGGAAAGGAAAGGAATGGAATCAAACCGAATTGAATGGAATGGAATGGAATGCAATGGAATCAACCCGAATGGAATGGAATGGAATGGAATGGAATGGAATGGAATGGAACGTAACGGAATGTATTGGAAATGAATGGGTTGGAATCAACCGGAATCGAATGGAATGGAATGGAATGGAATCAACACGAATGTAATGGAATGGAATAGAATGGAATGGAATGGAATTGAACCAATCCGAATGGAATGGAATGGAATGGAAAGGAATGGAATGGAATGGAATGGAATGGAATCAAATCGAATGTAATGGAATGGAATGGTATCAAACCGATAGGAATGGAATGGAATGGAATGGAATGGAATGGAATGGAATTATCCCAAATGGAATGGAATGGAACGGAATGGAGTCAACGCGAATGGAATGGAATTGAATTGAATGGAATGGAATGGAATGGAAAGAAGTTAACCCAAATGGAATGGAATGGAATGGAATGGAATGGAATGCAATGGAATCAACACGAATGGAATGGAATGGAATAGAATGGAATGGAATGGAATGGAATAGAATCACCCCGAAAGGAATGGAGTGGAATGGAATGGAACGGAATGGAATGGAATGGAATGATTTGGAATCAACCAGAATGGAATGGAATGGAATGGAATGGAATGGAGTGGATTCAACCTGAATGGAATAGAATGGAATGGAATGGAATGGCATGGAATGCAATGGAATGGCATGGAATGGAATGGAATGGAATGGAATTAAATGGATTCATTCCGAATGGAATGGATTGGAATGGAATGGAATGGAATGGAATGGAATCCATCCGAATGGAATGGAATGGAATGGAGTGAAATCAACCCGAATGGAATGGAATGGAATCAACCCGAGTGGAATGGAATGGAATGGAATGGAAGTAACTCGAATGGAATGGAATGGAATGGAATGGAATCAACCCAAATGCAATGGAAAGGATTTGAATGGAATGGAATTGAATGGAATCAACCCAAATGCAATGGAAAGGATTTGAATGGAATGGAATGGAATGGTATCAACCCGAATGGAATGGAATGGAATGGAATGGAATCAACACGAATGGAATGGAATGGTATGTAATGGAATGCAATGGAATGGAATGGAATCAAGAAGAATGGAATGGAATTGAATGGAATCAACCCGAATGGAATGGAATGGAATGGAAAGGAAAGGAATGGAATCAACCAGAATGGAATGGAATGGAATGGAATGGAATGGAATGGAATGGAAGTAACCCAAATGGAATGGAATGGAATGGAATGGAATGGAATGAAATGGATAGGAAAGGAATGGAATCAAACCGAATTGAATGGAATGGAATGGAATGCAATGGAATCAACCCGAATGGAATGGAATGGAATGGAATGGAATGGAATGGAATGGAATGGAATCAACTCGAATGGCATGGAATGGAATGCAATGCAATCACATGCATGGAATGGAATGGAATCAACATGAACGTAATGGAATGAAATGCAATGGAATGGAATGGAATGGAATCAACCCGAATGGAGTGGAATGCAATGGAATGGAATGGAATGGAATGGAATGGAATGGAATGGAACGGAATGGAATCAACACGAAAAGAATGGAATGCAATGGAATGGAATGGAATGGAAGAGAATCGACCCGAAAAGAATGGAATGGAATAGAATGGAATGGAATGGAATGCAATTGAATGGAATGGAATCAACCCGAATGGAATGGAATGGAATGGAATGGAATGGAATGGAATGCAATGGAATGGAATCAACATGAATGGAATAGAATGGAATGGAATGGGATGGAATGGAATTGAATGCCATGGAATCCAGCCGAATGGAATGGAATGGAATGGAATGGAATAAAGCCGAATGGAATGGAATGGAATGGAATCAAGTCATATATAATGAAATGGAATGGAATGGAATGGAATCAACCCGAATGGAATAGAATGGTATGGAATGGCATGGAATGAAATGGAATGGAATGGAATGGAATCAACCCAAATGGAATGGAATGGAATGGAATCAACACGAATGGAATTTAATGGAAAGGAATGGAATGGAATGGAATGGAATCAACCCGAATGGAATGGAATGGAATGGAATGGACTGGAATGGAATCAACCCGAATGGAATGGAATGGAATGGAATGGAATGGAATGGATGTAACACGAATGGAATGGAATGGAATGGAATGGAATGGAATCAACCCGAATGGAATGGAATGGAATTGAACGGAATGGAATGGAATGGAGTCAACCCGAGAGGAATGGAACGGAATGGAATGGAATGGAATGGAATGGAATGGAATGGAATAATTCCGAATGGAATGGAATGGAATGGAATGGAATGGAATGGAAAGGAATCAACAGGAATATAATGTAATGGAATGGAATGGAATGGTATTGAGTGGAATGGAGTGGAATGGAATCAACACGAATGGAATGGAATGGAATGGAATCAACCTGAATGAAATGGAATGGAAAGGAATGAAATGGAATGGAATGGAATGGAATCAATCCGAATGAAATGCAATGGAATGGAAAGGAATGGAATGGAATGGAATGAAATGGAATGGAATGGAATGGAATTAACCCAAATGGAAAGGAATGGAATGGAATGGAATCAACCCGAATGGAATGGAATGGAATGGAATGGCATGGATGTAACAAGAATGGAATTGAATGGATTGGAATGGAATGGAATCAACCCGAATGGAATGGAATGGAATGGAACGGTATGGAATGGAATGGAGTCAACCCGAGAGGAATGGAACGGAATGGAATGGAATGTAATGGAATGGAATGGAATGGAATGGAATCCATCCGAATGGAATGGAATGGAATGGAGTGAAATCAACCCGAATGGAATGGAATGGAATCAACCCGAGTGGAATGGAATGGAATGGAATGGAAGTAACTCGAATGGAATGGAATGGAATGGAATCAACCCAAATGCAATGGAAAGGATTTGAATGGAATGGAATGGAATGGTATCAACCCGAATGGAATGGAATGGAATGGAATGTAATCAACACGAATGGAATGGAATGGTATGTAATGGAATGCAATGGAATGGAATGAAGAAGAATGGAATGGAATTGAATGGAATCTACCCGAATGGAATGGAATGGAATGGAATGGAAAGGAAAGGAATGGAATCAACCAGAATGGAATGGAATGGAATGGAATGGAATGGAATGGAATGGAAGTAACCCAAATGGAATGGAATGGAATGGAATGGAATGGAATGGAATGGAATGGAATGAAATGGATAGGAAAGGAATGGAATCAAACCGAATTGAATGGAATGGAATGGAATGCAATGGAATCAACCCGAATGGAATGGAATGGAATGGAATGGAATGGAATGGAATGGAATGGAATGGAATCAACTCGAATGGCATGGAATGGAATGCAATGCAATCACATGCATTTAATGGAATGGAATCAACCTGAACGTAATGGAATGAAATGCAATGGAATGGAATGGAATGGAATCAACCCGAATGGAGTGGAATGCAATGGAATGGAATGGAATGGAATGGAATGGAATGGAATGGAACGGAATGGAATCAACACGAAAAGAATGGAATGCAATGGAATGGAATGGAATGGAAGAGAATCGACCCGAAAAGAATGGAATGGAATTGAATGGAATGGAATGGAATGCAATTGAATGGAATGGAATCAACCCGAATGGAATGGAATGGAATGGAATGGAATGCAATGGAATGAAATCAACACGAATGGAATAGAATGGAATGGAATGGGATGGAATGGAATTGAATGCCATGGAATCCAGCCGAATGGAATGGAATGGAATGGAATGGAATAAAGCCGAATGGAATGGAATGGAATGGAATCAAGTCATATATAATGAAATGGAATGGAATGGAATGGAATCAACCCGAATGGAATAGAATGGAATGGAATGGCATGGAATGAAATGGAATGGAATGGAATGGAATCAACCCAAATGGAATGGAATGGAATGGAATCAACACGAATGGAATTTAATGGAAAGGAATGGAATGGAATGGAATGGAATCAACCCGAATGGAATGGAATGGAATGGAATGGACTGGAATGGAATCAACCCGAATGGAATGGAATGGAATGGAATGGAATGGAATGGATGTAACACGAATGGAATGGAATGGAATGGAATGGAATGGAATCAACCCGAATGGAATGGAATGGAATTGAACGGAATGGAATGGAATGGAGTCAACCCGAGAGGAATGGAATGGAATGGAATGGAATGGAATGGAATGGAATGGAATGGAATGGAATCATTCCGAATGGAATGGAATGGAATGGAATGGAATGGAATGGAATGGAAAGGAATCAACAGGAATATAATGTAATGGAATGGAATGGAATGGTATTGAATGGAATGGAGTGGAATGGAATCAACACGAATGGAATGGAATGGAATGGAATCAACCTGAATGAAATGGAATGGAAAGGAATGAAATGGAATGGAATGGAATGGAATCAATCCGAATGAAATGCAATGGAATGGAAAGGAATGGAATGGAATGGAATGAAATGGAATGGAATGGAATGGAATTAACCCAAATGGAAAGGAATGGAATGGAATGGAATCAACCCGAATGGAATGGAATGGAATGGAATGGATGTAACACGAATGGAATTGAATGGATTGGAATGGAATGGAATCAACCCGAATGGAATGGAATGGAATGGAACGGTATGGAATGGAATGGAGTCAACCCGAGAGGAATGGAACGGAATGGAATGGAATGGAATGGAATGGAATGGAATGGAATGGAATCATTCCGAATGGAATGGAATGGTATGGAATGGCATGGAATGGAATCAACCCGAATGGAATGGAATGGAATGGAATCAACCCGAATGGAATATAATGTAATAAACCCGAGTGGAATTGAATGGAATGGAATTGAAATAACCCGATTGGAATGGAATGCATTGGAATGGAATCAACGAGAATGGAATCGAATGGAATGGAATGGAGTGGAATGGAATTGAATGGAATGGAATCAACACGAATGGCATGGAATGAAATGGAATAAAATCAAAACGAATGGAATGGAATAGAATGGAATGGAATAGAATCAAAACGAATGGAATGGAATGGAATGGAATCAACTAGAATGGCATGGAGTGGAATGGAATGGAATGGAATGGAATATAGTCGACCCGAAAGGAATGGAATGGAATGGAATGGAATGGAATGGAATGGAATGGAATGCAACGGAAAGGAATGGAATCAACACGAAAGGAATTGAATGCAATGGAATGGAATGGAATGGAATATAATCGACCCGAAAGGAATGGAATGGAATGGAATGGAATGGAGTGGAATGGAATCAACCCAAATGGAATGGAATGGAATCAACACGAATGGAACGGAATGGAAGGGATGCAATGGAATGGAATCAAACCGAATGCAATGGAAAGGAATGGAATCAACCCGAATGGAATGGAATGGAGGGGAATGGAAGGGAATGGAATCAACCCAAAAGGAACGGAATGGAATGGAATGGAATGGAGTGGATTCAACCCGAATGGAATGGAATTTAATGCAATGGAATGGAATGGAATGGAATGGAATGGAATAGAATGGAATGGAATCAACCAGAATGTAATGTAACGTAATGGAATGGAATGGCATGGAATGGAATGGAATGGAATCACATGCATGAAATGGAATGGAATCAACCTGAACGGAATGGAATGAAATGCAATGGAATGGAATGGAATCAACCCGAATGGAGTGGAATGCAATGGAATCGAATGGAATGGAATGGAATGGAATGGAATGGAATGGAATGGAATGGAATGGAATGGAACGGAATGGAATCAAAACGAAAGGAATGGAATGCAATGGAATGGAATGGAATGAAACAGAATCGACCCGAAAAGAATGGAATGGAATTGAATGGAATGGAATGGAATGGAATTGAATGGAATGGAATCAACCGGAATGGAATGGAATGGAATGGAATGGAATGGAATGGAATGGAATGGAATCAACACGAATGGAATAGAATGGAATGGAATGGGATGGAATGGAATTGAATGGAATGGAATCCAGTCGAATGGAATGGAATGGAATGGAGTCAAGTCATATATAATGGAATGGAATGGAATGGAATCAACCCGAATGGAATAGAATGGAATGGAATGGCATGGAATGAAATGGAATGGAAAGGAATGGAATCAACCCAAATGGAATGGAATCAACACGAATGGAATTTAATGGAAAGGAATGGAATGGAATGGAATGGAATCAACCCGAATGGAATGGAATGGAATGGAATGGAATGGAATCAAACCGAATGGAATGGAATGGAATGGAATGGAATGGAATCAACCGGAATGGAATGGAATGGAATGGAATGGAATGGAATGGAATGGAACGGAATTGTATTGATTGGAATGGAGTGGAATGGAATCAACACGAATGGAGTGGAATGGAATGGAATCAACCTGAATGAAATGGAATGGAAAGGAATGAAATGGAATGGAATGGAATGGAATCAATCCGAATGGAATGCAATGGAATTGAAAGGAAAGGAATGGAATGGAATCAACCCGAATGGAATGGAATGGAATGGAATGGAATGGAATGGATGTAACACGAATGGAATGGAATGGAATGGAATGGAATGGAATGGAATGGAATCAACCCGAATGGAATGGAATAGAATGGAACGGTATGGAATGGAATGGAGTCAACCCGAGAGTAATGGAATGGAATGGAATGGAATGGAATGGAATGGAATCATTCCGAATGGAATGGAATGGAATGGAATGGAATGGAATGGAATGGAATGGAATCATTCCGAATGGAATGGAATGGAATGGAATGGAATGGAATGGAATGGAATCAACCCGAATGGAATGGAATGGAATGGAATGGACTGGAATGGAATCAACCCGAATGGAATGGAATGGAATGGAATGGAATCAATCGGAATGGAATGGAATGGAATGGTATTCAATGGAATGGAGTGGAATGGAATCAACACGAATGGAATGGAATGGAATGGAATCAACCTGAATGAAATGGAATGGAAACGAATGAAATCGAATGGAATGGAATGGAATCAATCCGAATGGAATGCAATTGAATGGAAAGGAATGGAATGGAATGGAATGGATGTAACACGAATGGAATGGAATGGAAAGGATTGGAATCAACCCGAATGGAATGGAATGGAATGGAACGGTATGGAATGGAATGGAGTCAACCCGAGAGCAATGGAACGGAATGGAATGGAATGGAATGGAATGGAATGGAATCATTCCGAATGGAATGGAATGGTATGGAATGGAATGGAATGGAATGGAAACAACCCGAATGGAATGGAAAGGAATGGAATGGAATGGAATGGAAAGGAATGGAATGGAATCAATTAGAATGGAATGGAATGGAATGGAATGGAATGGAATGGAATGGAATGGAATGGAATCAACCCGATTGGAATGGAATGGAATGGAATGGAATGGAATGGAATGGAATGGAATGGAATGGAATGCAATGCAATGGAGTTAACCCAAATGGAATGGAATGGAATGGAGTGGAATGGAATGGAATGGAATGGAATCTCCCCGAATGGAATGGAATGGAATGGAATGGAATAGAATCTCCCCGAAAGGAATAGAGTGGAATGGAATGGAACGGAATGGAATGGAATAGAATGATTTGGAATCAACCCGAATGGAATGGAAAGGAATGGAATGGAATGGATGTAACACGAATGGAATGGAATGGAATGGAATGGAATCAACCCGAATGGAATGGAAAGGAATGGAATGGAATGGATGTAACACGAATGGAATGGAATGGAATGGAATGGAATCAACCCGAATGGAATGGAATGGAATGGAAAGGAATGGAATGGAATGGAATCAACACGAAAGGAATGGAATGCAATGGAATGGAATGGAATGGATCAGAATCGACCCGAAAAGAATGGAATGGAATGGAATGGAATGGAATGGAATGGAATGGAATGGAATCATCCCGAATGGAAAGGAATGGAATGAAATGGAATGGAATGGAATGGAATGGAAAGGAATGCAATGGAATCAATTAGAATTGAATGGAATGGAATGGAATGGAATGCAATGGAATGGAATCAACCGGATTAGAATGGAATGGAATGGAGTGGAATGGAATGGAATGGAATGGAATGCAATGCAATGGAGTTAACCCAAATGGAATGGAATGGAATGGAGTGGAATGGAATGGAATGGAATGGAATCACACCGAATGGAATGGAATGGAATGGAATGGAATGGAATGGAATGGAATAGAATCACCCCGAAAGGAATGGAGTGGAATGGAATGGAACGGAATGGAATGGTATAGAGTGATTTGGAATCAACCGGAATGGAATGGAGTGGAAAGGAATGGAATGGATGTAGCACGAATGGAATGGAATGGAATGGAATGGAATCAACCCGAATGGAATGGAATGGAATGGAAAGGAATGGAATGGAATGGAATCAACACGAAAGGAATGGAATGCAATGGAAAGGAATGAAATGGAACAGAATCGACCCGAAAATAATGGAATGGAATTGAATGGAATGGAATGGAATGGAATGGAATGGAATGGAATCAAAACGAATGGAATGGAATGGAATGGAATCAACCCGAATGGAATGGAATGGAAAGGAATGGAATGGAATGGAATCAATCCGAATGGAATGGAAAGGAATGGAATGGAATGGAATGGAATGGAGTCAACCCGAATGGAAAGGAATGGAATGGAATGGAATCAACCGGAATGGAATGGAATGGAATGGAATGGAATGGAATGGAATGGAATGGAATCAACGAGAATGGAATGGAATGGAATGGAATCATCCCGAATGGAATGGAATCAAATGGAATGGAATGGAATAAAACCGAATGGAATTTAATGGAATGGAATGGAATGGAATCAACCAGAATGGAATGAAATGGAATGCAACTGAATGGAATGGAATCAACCCGAATGGAATGGAATGGTATGGAATGGAATGTAAAGGAATAGAATCACCCCGAAAGGAATGGAGTCGAATGGAATGGAACGGAATGGAATGGAATAGAATGATTTGGAATCAACCTGAATGGAATGGAATGGAATGGAATGGAATGGATATAACACGAATTGAATGGAATGGAATGGAATGGAATCAACCCGAATGGAATGGAATGGAATGGAAAGGAACGGAATGGAATGGAATCAACACGAAAGGAATGGAATGAAATGGAATGGAATGGAATGGAACAGAATCGACTCGAAAAGAATGGAATGGAATTGAATGGAATGGAATTGAATGGAATGGAATGGAATGGAATCAACCCGAATGGAATGGAATGGAAAGGAATGGAATGGAATGGAATCAATCCGAATGGAATGGAAAGGAATGGAATGGAATGGAATGGAATGGAATGGAGTCAACACGAATGGAAAGGAATGGAATGGAATCACCCCGAATGGAATGGAATGGAATCAAATGGAATGGAATGGAATAAAACCGAATGGAATTTAATGGAATGGAATGGAATGGAATCAACCAGAATGGAATGGAATGGAATGCAACTGAATGGAATGGAATCAACCCGAATGGAATCGAATGGTATGGAATGGAATGTAAAGGAATAGAATCACCCCGAAAGGAATGGAGTCGAATGGAATGGAACGGAATGGAATGGAATAGAATGATTTGGAATCAACCTGAATGGAATGGAATGGAATGGAATGGAATGGAATGGAATTTATATAACACGAATGGAATGGAATGGAATGGAATGGAATGGAATGGAGTGGATTCAACCCGAATGGAATGGAATTTAATGCAATGGAATGGAATGGAATGGAATGGAATGGAATAGAATGGAATGGAATCAACCAGAATGTAATGGAACGTAATGGAATGGAATTGCATGGAATAGAATGGAATGGAATCACATGCATGGAATGGAATGGAATCAACCTGAACGGAATGGAATGAAATGCAATGGAATGGAATGGAATCAACCCGAATGGAGTGGAATGCAATGGAATCGAATGGAATGGAATGGAATGGAATGGAATGGAATGGAATGGAATGGAATGGAACGGAATGGAAACAACACGAAAGGAATGGAATGCAATGGAATGGAATGGAATGAAACAGAATGGACCCGAAAAGAATGGAATGGAATTGAATGGAATGGAATGGAATGGAATTGAATGGAATGGAATCAACCCGAATGGAATGGAATGGAATGGAATGGAATGGAATGGAATGGTATGGAATGGAATGGAATCAACACGAATGGAATAGAGTGGAATGGAATGGGATGGAATGGAATTGAATGGAATGGAATCCAGTCGAATGGAATGGAGTGGAATGGAGTCAAGTCATATATAATGGAATGGAATGGAATGGAATCAACCCGAATGGAATAGAATGGAATGGAATGGCATGGAAGGAAATGGAATGGAAAGGAATGGAATCAACCCAAATGGAATGGAATTAACACGAATGGAATTTAATGGAAAGGAATGGAATGGAATGGAATGGAATCAACCCGAATGGAATGGAATGGAATGGAATGGAATGGAATCAAACCGAATGGAATGGAATGGAATGGAATCAACCGGAATGGAATGGAATGGAATGGAATGGAATGGAATGGAATGAAATGGTATTGAATGGAATGGAGTGGAATGGAATCAACACGAATGGAGTGAAATGGAATGGAATCAACCTGAATGAAATGGAATGGAAAGGAATGAAATGGAATGGAATGGAATGGAATCAATCCGAATGGAATGCAATGGAATTGAAAGGAAAGGAATGGAATGGAATCAACCCGAATGGAATGGAATGGAATGGAATGGAATGGAATGGATGTAACACGAATGGAATGTAATGGAATGGAATGGAATGGAATGGAATCAACCCGAATGGAATGGAATAGAATGGAACGGTATGGAATGGAATGGAGTCACCCTGAGAGTAATGGAATGGAATGGAGTGGAATGGAATGGAATGGAATCATTCCGAATGGAATGGAAAGGAATGGAATGGAATGGAATGGAATCAACCCGAATGAAATGGAATGGAATGGAATGGACTGGAATGGAATCAACCCGAATGGAATGGAATGGAATCAATCGGAATGGAATGGAATGGAATGGTATTGAATGGAATGGAGTGGAATGGAATCAACACGAATGGAATGGAATGGAATGGAATCAACCTGAATGAAATGGAATGGAAACGAATGAAATCGAATGGAATGGAATGGAATCAATCCGAATGGAATGCAATGGAATGGAAAGGAATGGAATGGAATGGAATGGATGTAACACGAATGGAATGGAATGGAATCAACCCGAATGGAATGGAATGGAATGGAACGGTATGGAATGGATTGGAGTCAACCCGAGAGCAATGGAACGGAATTGAATGGAATGGAATGGAATGGAATGGAATCATTCCGAATGGAATGGAATGGTATGGAATGGAATGGAATGGAATGGAAACAACCCGAATGGAATGGAAAGGAATGGAATGGAATGGAATGGAAAGGAATGGAATGGAATCAATTAGAATGGAATGGAATGGAATGGAATGGAATGGAATGGAATGGAATGGAATGGAATGGAATGGAATCAACCCGATTGGAATGGAATGGAATGGAATGGAATGGAATGGAATGGAATGGAATGGAATGGAATGCAATGCAATGGAGTTAACCCAAATGGAATGGAATGGAATGGAGTGGAATGGAATGGAATGGAATGGAATCACCCCGAATGGAATGGAATGGAATGGAATGGAATAGAATCTCCCCGAAAGGAATAGAGTGGAATGGAATGGAATGGAATGGAATGGATTGGAATCAACCCTAATGGAATGGAATGGAACGGAGTCAACCTGAAAGGAATGCAATGGAATGGAATGGAATGGAATGGAATGGAATGGAATCAATCCGAATGGAATGGAATGGAATGGAATGGAATGGAATGGAATGGAACGTAATGGAATGGAATGGATTGGAATCAACCCTAATGAAATGGAATGGAACGGAGTCAACCTGAAAGGAATGCAATGGAATGGAATGGAATGGAATGGAATGGAATGGAATGGAATGGAATGGAATGGAATCAATCCGAATGGAATGGAATGGAATGGAATGGAATGGAATGGAATCAACACGAATGGAATGGGATGGAATGGAATGGAATCAACCAGAATAGAATATAATGGAATCAACCCGAGTGGAATTGAATGGAATGGAATGGAAATAACACGAATGGAATGGAATGTAATGGAATGGAATCAACGAGAATGGAATCGAATGGAATGGCATGGAGTGGAAAGGAATTGAATGGAATGGAATCAACCCGAATGGAATGGAATTTAATGGAATGGAATCAAAACGAATGGAGTGGAATGGAATGGAATGGAAAGGAATTGAATCAAGCCGAATGGAAAGGAATGGAATGGAATCATCCCGAATGGAATGGAATGGAATGAAATGGAATGCAATGGAATGAAATGGAATGGAATGCAATGGAATGGAATGGAATAAACCCGAATGGAATGGAATGGAATGGAATGGAATGGAATGGAATGGAATGGAAAAGAATGGAATGGAATCAACCCAAATGGAATGGAATGGAATGCAATTGGAAAGAATGGAATCAACCCGAATGGAATGGAATGGAATGCAATGGAATGGAATGGAATGGAATGGGATCTACCCGAATGGAATGGAATGGAATAGAATGAAATGGAATAGAATGGAATAGAATCACCCCGAAAGGAATGGAATGGAATGGAATCAACGCGAATGGAATGGAATGCAATGGAATGGAATGGAATGGAATTGAAACAACCCAAATGCAATGGAATGGAATGGAATGGAATGGAATGCAATGGAATGGAATGGAATGGAATCAACACGAATGGAATGGAATGCAAAGGAATGAAATGGAATGGAATCAAATCGAATGGAATGCAATGGAATGGAATGGAATGGAAAGGAATGGAATCAACGCGATTGGAATGGAATGGAATACAATGGAAAGGAATGGAATGGAATGGAGATAACCCAAATGGAATGGAACCGAATGGAATGGAACGTAATGGAATGGAATCAACCCGAATGGAATGGAATGGAATGGAATGGAATCAACCCGAATGGAATTGAATGGTATGGAATGGAATGTAATGGAATAGAATCACCCCGAAAGGAATGGAGTGGAATGGAATGGAACGGAATGGAATGGAATAGAATGATTTGGAATCCACCTGAATGGAATGGAATGGAATGGAATGGAATGGACGTAAGACGAATGGAATGGAATGGAATGGAATGGAATCAACCCGAATGGAATGGAATGGAATGGAATGGAATGGATTAGAATCACCCCGAAAGGAATGGAGTGTAATGGAATGGAACGGAATGGAATGAAATAGAATGATATGGAATCAACCTGAATGGAATGGAATGGAATGGAATGGAATGGAATAAACCCGAATGGAATGGAATGGAATGGAAAGGAATGGAATGGAATGGAATCAACACGAAAGGAATGGAATGCAATGGAATGGAATGGAATGGAACAGAATCGACCCGAAAAGAATGGAATGGAATTGAATGGAATGGAATGGAATGGAATGGAATGGAATGGAATGGAATGGAATGGAATCAAAACGAATGGAATGGAATGGAATGGAATCAACGCGAATGGAATGGAATGGAAAGGAATGGAATGGAATGGAATCAATCCGAATGGAATGGAAAGGAATGGAATGGAATGGAATGGAATGGAGTCAACTCGAATGGAAAGGAATGGAATGGAATGGAATCAACCGGAATGGAATGGAATGGAATGGAATGGAATGGAATGGAGTGGAATCAACCCGAATGGAATGGAATGGAATGGAATCATCCCGAATGGAATGGAATGGAAACAAAAGAATTGGAATGGAATAAAACCGAATGGAATTTAATGGAATGGAATGGAATGGAATCAACCCGAATGGAATGGAATGGAATGAAACTGAATGTAGTGGAATCAACCCGAATGGAATGGAATGGTATGGAATGGAATGTAATCAACCCAAATGGAAAGGAATGGAATGGAGTGGAATGGAATGGAATGGAATGGATTCATACCGAATGGAATTGAATGGAATGGAATGGAATGGTAATGAATGAAAGCAACACGAATGAAATGGAGCGGAATGGAATGGAATTGAATGGAATGGAATGGAATCAACCCTAATGGAATGGGATGGAATGCAGTGGAACGGAATGAAAGTGAATGGAATGGAATGGAGTGGAATGGAATGGAATGGAATCAACCCGAATGGAATGGAATGGAATGGAATGGAATGCAATGGAATGGAATCAGCTAGACTGGAATGGAATGGAATGGAATGAAATGGAATGGAATGGAATAAAACCGAATGGAATGGAATGGAATGGAGTCAATCCGAATGGAATGCAATGGAACGGAATGGAATGTAATGGAATGGAATGGAATGGAATGGAATGGAATGGAATCAACCCAAATGGAATGGAATGGAACGGAATGGAATCAACCCGAATGGACTGGAATGGAATCATCCCGAATGGAATGGAATGGATTGGAATGGAATTAACCCGAAGGGAATGGAAAGGAATGGAATGGAATCAACCCGAATGGAATGGAATGGAATGGAATGGAATGGAATGGAATGGAATGGAATGAAAGTGAATGGAATGGAATCAACCCGAATGGAATGGAATGGAAGGGAATGGAATGGAATGGAATCAACACGAATGGAATGGAATGGAATGGAATGGAATGGGATGGAATGGCATGGAATGGAATGGAATCAGGTCGAATGGAATTGAATGGAATGGATTAAACCCGAATGGCATGGAATGGAATGGAATGGAATGGAATGGTATGGAATCAATTCTTATGTAAAGGAATGCAATGGAATGGAATGGAATCAACCCGAATGGAATAGAATGGATTGGAATGGCATGGAATGAAATGGAATGGAAAGGAATGGAATGGAATCAACCCAAATGGAATGAAATGGAATGGAATGGAGTGGAATGGAATGGAATGGAATAAACACGAATGGAATGGAATGGAATCTAATGGAATGTAATGGAATCAACCCGAATGGAATAAACCCGAATGGAATGGATTGGAATGGAATGGAATCAACCCGAATGGAATATAATGGAATCAACCCGTGTGGAATTGAATGGAATGGAATGGAAATAACCCGAATGGAATGGAATGGAATGGAATGGAATCAATTGGAATGGAATCGAATGGAATGGAATTGATTGGAATGGCTTTGAATGGAATGGAATCAAACCGAATGGAATGGAATGGAATGGAATCGAATCAAAACGAATGGAATGTAATGGAATGGAAAGGAATGGAATGGAATCAAGCCGAATGGAATGGAATGGAATGGAATCATCCCGAATGGAATGGAATGGAATGGAATGGAATGGAATGGAATGGAATGGAATCAACCGGAATGTAATGTAATGTAATGTAATGGATTGGAATGGAATGGACTGGAATCAACTCGAATGGCATGGAATGGAATGGAATGGAATGACATGGCATGGAATGGAATGGAATCAACCCGAACGGATTGGAATGGAATGCAATGGAATCGAATGGAATCAACCCGAATGGAGTGCAATGCAATGGAATGGAATGGAATGGAATGGAATGGAATGGAATGGAATCAACACGAAAGGAATGGAATGCAATGGAATGGAATGGAATGGAAAAGAATCGACCCGAAATGAATGGAATGGAATGGAATGTAGTGGAATGGAAACAACACGAATGGCATGGAATGGAATGGAATGTAATCAACCCGAATGGAATGGAATGCAATGGAATCAACACGTATGGAATGGAATGGAATGCATTGGAAAGGAATGGAATGGAATGGACTGGAATCAACCCGAATGGAAAGGAATGGAATGGAATGGAATGGCATCAACCCGAATGGAATGGAATGGAATGGAATGGAAAGGAAACGAATGGATTCAACCCGAATTGAATGGAATGGAAGGGAATGGAATGGAATGGAATCAACCCGAATGGAAGGGAATGGAATAGAATGGAATGGAAGAGAATCAACCAGAATGGAATGGAATGGATTGGAATGGAATCGAATGGAATGAAATCAAACCGAATGGAATGGAATGGAAAGGAATGGAATGGAATGGAACGGAAAGGAATGGAATGGAATGCAGCAAACCCGAATGGAATGTAATGGAACGGAATGGAATGGAATGGAATGGAATGGAATCAACGCGAATGGAATGGAAAGGAACAGAATGGAATGGAATGGAATGGAATGGAATCAACACAAATGGAATGGAATGGAATGGAATGGAATGGAATGCAATGGAATGGAATCAACCGGAATGGAATGGAAAGGAATGGAATCAACTCGAATAGAATGGAATGGAGGGGAATGGAAGGGAATGGAATCAACCCGATTGGAATGTAATGTAATGGAATGGAATGGAATGGCACGGAGTTAACCCAAATGGAATGGAATGGAATGGAATTGAATGCAATGCAATGGAATCAACCCGAATGGAATGGAATGGAATGGAATGGAATGGAATGGAATAGAATCACCCCGAAAGGAATGGAGTGGAATGGAATGGAACGGAATGGAATGGAATGTAATGATTTGGAATCAACCCGAATGGTATGGAACGGAATGCAATTGATTGGAGTGGATTCAACCTGAATGGAATAGAATGGAATGGAATGGCATGGAATGGAATGGAATGGAATGGAATGGAATGCAATGGGGTTAACCCAAATGGAATGGAATGGAATGGAATGGAATGGAATGCAATGGAATCAACACAAATGGAATGGAATGGAATAGAATGGAATGGAATTTAATGGAATACAATCACCCCGAAAGGAATGGAGTGGAATAGAATGGAACTGAATGGAATGGAATGGAATGATTTGGAATCACCCCGAATGGAATGGAATGGAATGGAATGGAATGGATTGGATTCAACCTCAGTGGAATAGAATGGAATGGAGTGGCATGGAATGGAATGGAATGAAATGGAACGGAATGGAATGGAATGGAATCAACCCGAATGGAATGGAATGTAATGGAATGGAATGGAGTGGAGTGGAATCAACCCGAAAGGAATAGAATGGAATGGAATGGAATGGAATGGAATGGAATGGAATGGAATGGAATGGAATCAACCCGAATGGAATGGAATGGACTGCAATGGAATGGAATGGAATGAAATCAAACCAAATGGAATGGAATGGAATGCAATTGAATGGAATGGAATGGAACAGAATCAACCCGAAAGGAATGGAATGGAATGGAATGGAATGGAATGGAATGGAATCAACCGGAATGTAATGTAATGTAATGTAATGGATTGGAATGGAATGGAATGGAATCAACTCGAATGGCATGGAATGGAATGGAATGGAATGACATGGCATGGAATGGAATGGAATCAACCCGAACGGATTGGCATGGAATGCAATGGAATCGAATGGAATCAACCCGAATGGAGTGCAATGCAATGGAATGGAATGGAATGGAATGGAATGGAATCAACACGAAAGGAATGGAATGCAATGGAATGGAATGGAATGGAAAAGAATCGACCCGAAATGAATGGAATGGAATGGAATGCAGTGGAATGGAAACAACACGAATGGCATGGAATGGAATGGAATGGAATCAACCCGAATGGAATGGAATGCAATGGAATCAACACGTATGGAATGGAATGGAATGCATTGGAATGGAATGGAATGGAATGGACTGGAATCAACCCGAATGGAAAGGAATGGAGTGGAATGGAATGGCATCAACCCGAATGGAATGGAATGGAATGGAATGGAAAGGAAACGAATGGATTCAACCCGAATTGAATGGAATGGAAGGGAATGGAATGGAATGGAATCAACCCGAATGGAAGGGAATGGAATAGAATGGAATGGAATAGAATCAACCCGAATGGAATTTGAATGGATTGGAATGGAAGCGAATGGAATGGAATCAACCCGAATGGAATGGAATGGAAAAGAATGGAATGGAATGGAACGGAAAGGAATGGAATGGAATGCAGTAAACCCGAATGGAATGGAATGGAACGGAATGGAATGGAATGGAATGGAATGGAATCAACGCGAATGGTATGGAATGGAATAGAATGGAATGGAATGGAATGGAATGGAATCAACACAAATGGAATGGAATGGAATGGAATGGAATGGAATGCAATGGAATGGAATCAACCGGAAAGGAATGGAAAGGAATGGAATCAACTCGAATGGAATGGAATGGAGGGGAATGGAAGGGAATGGAATCAACGCGACTGGAATGTAATGGAATGGAATGGAATGGAATGGCATGGAGTTAACCCAAATGGAATGGAATGGAATGGAATTGAATGCAATGCAATGGAATCAACCCTAATGGAATGGAATGGAATGGAATGGAATGGAATGGAATGGAATGGAATAGAATCACCCCGAAAGTAATGGAGTGGAATGGAATGGAACGGAATGGAATGGAATGGAATGATTTGGAATCAACCCGAATGGTATGGAACGGAATGGAATTGATTGGAGTGGATCCAACCTGAATGGAATAGAATGGAATGGAATGGCATGGAATGGAATGGAATGGAATGGAATGGAATGGAATGCAATGGTGTTTACCCAAATGGAATGGAATGGAATGGAATGGAATGGAATGCAATGGAATCAACACAAATGGAATGGAATGGAATAGAATGGAATGGAATTTAATGGAATACAATCACCCCGAAAGGAATGGAGTTTAACAGAATGGAACTTAATGGAATGGAATGGAATGATTTGGAATCACCCCGAATGGAATGGAATGGAATGAAATGGAATGGATTGGATTCAACCTCAATGGAATAGAATGGAATGGAATGGCATGGAATGGAATGGAATGAAATGGAACGGAATGGAATGGAATGGAATCAACCCGAATGGAATGGAATGTAATGGAATGGAATGGAGTGGAGTGGAATCAACCCGAAAGGAATAGAATGGAACGGAATGGCATGGAATGGAATGGAATGGAATGGAATGGAATGGAATCAACCCGAAGGGAATGGAATGGAATGCAATGGAATGGAATGGAATGGAACAAAATCAACCCGAAAGGAATGGAATGGAATGGAATAGAATGGAATGGAATCAACCAGAATGGAAGGGAATGGAAAGGAGTCAACGCGAATGGAATGGTAAGGAATTGAATGGAATGGAATCAACCCGAATGGAATGGAATGGAATGGAATGGAGTGGAATGGAATGGAATAGAAGCAACCCGAATGGAATGTAATGGAATGGAATGGAATCAACCCGAATGGAATGGAATAGAAGTGAATGGAATGGAATGGGGTCAACCCGAATGGAATGGAATTTAATGGAATGGAATCAACTCGAATGGAATGGAATGGAGGGGAATGGAAGGGAATGGAATCAACCCGATTGGAATGTAATGGAATGGAATGGAATGGAATGGCATGGAGTTAACCAAAATGGAATGGAATGTAATGGAATGGAATTGAATGCAATGCAATGTAATCAACCCGAAGGGAATGGAATGGAATGGAATGGAATGGAATGGAATGGAATGGAATAGAATCACCCCGAAAGGAAAGGAGTGGAATGGAATGGAACGGAATGGAATGGAATGGAATGATTTGGAATCAACCCGAATGGTATGGAACGGAATGGAATTGATTGGAGTGGATTCAAACTGAATGGAATAGAATGGAATGGAATGGCATGGAATGGAATGGAATGGAATGGAATGGAATGGAATGGAATGCAATGGTGTTAACCCAATTGGAATGGAATGGAATGGAATGGAATGGAATGCAATAAATCAACACAAATGGAATGGAATGGAATAGAATGGAATGGAATTTAATGGAATACAATCACCCCGAAAGGAATGGAGTGGAATAGAATGGAACTGAATGGAATGGAATGGAATGATTTGGAATCACCCCGAATGGAATGGAATGGCATGGAATGGAATGGAATGAAATGGAACGGAATGGAATGGAATGGAATCAAACCGAATGGAATGGAATGGAATGGAATGGAATGGAATGGAGTGGAGTGGAATCAACCCGAAAGGAATAGAATGGAATGGAATGGCAAGGAATGGAATGGAATGGAATGGAATCAACCCGAATGGAATGGAATGGAATGCAATGGAATGGAGTGGAATGGAATCAAACCAAATGGAATGCAATGGAATGCAATTGAATGGAATGGAATGGAACAGAATCAACCTGAAAGGAATGGAATGGAATGGAATGGAATGGAATGGAATCAACCGGAATGGAATGGAATGGAAAGGAGTCAACGCGAATGGAATGGTAAGGAATTGAATGGAATGGAATCAACACGAATGGAATGGAAGGGAATGGAATGGAGTGGAATGGAATGGAATAGAATCAACCCGAATGGAATGCAATGGAATGGAATGGAATCAACCCGAATGGAATGGAATAGAAGGGAATGTAATGGAATGGGGTCAACCCGAATGGAATGGAATTTAATGGAATGGAATCAACTCGAATGGCATGCAATGGAACGGAATGGCATGACAAGGCATGGAAACGAATGGAATCAACCCGAACGGAATGGAATGGAATGCATTGGAATGGAATGGAATCAACCCGAATGCAGTGGAATGCAATCGAATGGAATGGAATGGAATGGAATGGAACGGAATGGAATCAACACGAAAGGAATGGAATGCAATGGAATGGAATGAAATGGAGTAGAATCGAACCGAAAGGAATGGAATGGTATGGAATGGAATGGAATGGAATGGAATCATCCCGAATGGAATGGAATGGAATGGAATGGAATCAACACGAATGGAATGGAATGGAATGGAATGAAATGGAATGGAATCAACCCGAAAGGAAGGGAATGGAATGGAATGGAATGGAATGGAAATGAATGAAAGAAACACGAATGAAATGGAGCGGAATGGAATGGAATGGAATGGAATGGAATGGAATGAACCCGAATGGAAAGGGATGGAATGCAGTGGAATGGAATGGATGTGAAGGGAATGGAATGGTATGGAATGGAATGGAATGGAATGGAATGGAATGGAATGGAATAAACCCAAATGGAATGGAATGGAATGGAATGGAATGGATTGGAATGGAATCAACCTGAATGGAATAGAATGGAATGGAATGGCATGGAATGGAATGGAATGGAATGGAATGGAATGGAATGGAATCAACCCGAATGGAATGAAATGTAATGTAATGGAATGGAGTGGAGTGGAATCAACCCGAATGGAATAGAATGGAATGGAATGGCATAGAATGGAATGGAATGGAATGGAATGGAATGGAATAGAATCAACCCGAATGGAGTGGAATGGAATGCAATGGAATGGAATGGAGTGGTATCAAACCGAATGGAGTGGAAAGAATGCAATGGAGTGGAATGGAATGGAACAGAATCAACCCGAAAGGAATGGAATGGAATGGAATGGAATGGAATCAACCGGAATGGAATGGAATGGAATGGAATGGAATGGAATGGAATGGAGTTAACCCAAATGGAATGGAACGGAATGGAATGGAATCAGCCCAAATGGAATGGAATGGAATGGAATGGAATAGAATCACCCCGGAAGGAATAGAGTGGAATGTAATGGAACGGAATGGAATGGAATGGAATGACTTGGAATCAACCCGAATGGCATGGAATGGAATGGAATGGAATGGATTCAACCTGAATGGAATAGAATGGAATGGAATGGCATGGAATGGAGTGGAATGGAATGGAATGGAGTGGAATCAACCCGAATGGAATGGAATGGATTGGAATAGAATTGAACGGAAAGGTATGGAATGGAATGGAATGGGATGGAATGGAATCAACCCGAATGGAATGGAATGGAATGGAATGGAATGGAACGAAATGTAATGGAATGGAATCAACCCGAAAGGAATGGAACGGAATGGAAAGGAATGGAATGGAATGGAATGGAATCAATCCGAATGGAATGGAATGGCATGGAATGGAATGGAACGGAATCAACCCGAATTTAATGGATTGGAATGGAATGGATGTAACACGAGTGGAATGGAATGGAATGGAATGGAATGGAATGGAATGGAATGGAATCAACCCGAATGTAATGGAATAGAATGGAATGGAATGGAATGGAATGGAGATAACCCAAATGGAATGGAACGGAATGGAATGGAACGGAATGGAATGGAATCAGCCCAAATGCAATGGAACGGAATGGAATGGAATGGAATGGAATAGAATCACCCCGGAAGGTATAGAGTGGAATGGAATGGAACGGAATGGAATGGAATGAAATGACTTGGAATCAACCCGAATGGAATGGAATGGAATGTAATGGAATGGATTCAACCTGAATGGAATAGAATGGAATGGAATGGCATGGAATGGAGTGGAATGGAATGGAATGGAGTGGAATCAACCCGAATGGAATGGAATGGAATGGAATAGAATTGAATGGAAAGGCATGGAATGGAATGGAATGGGATGGAATGGAATCAACCCGAATGGAATGGAATGGAATGGAACGGAATGCAATGGAATGGAATCAACCCGAAAGGAATGGAACGGAATGGAAAGGAATGGAATGGAATGGAATGGAATCAATCCGAATGGAATGGAATGGCATGGAATGGAATGGAACGGAATCAACCCGAATGGAATGGATTGGAATGGAAAGAATGTAACACGAGTGGAATGGAATGGAATGGAATGGAATGGAATGGAATGGAATGGAATGGAATCAACCAGAATATAATGGAATGGAATGGAATGGAATGGATTGGAATGGAGTCAACCCGAAAGGAATGGAACGGAATGGAATAGAATGGAATGGAATGGAATCAATCCGAATGGAATGCAATGGAATGGAATGGAATGGAATCAACCCAAATGGAATGTAATGGAATCAACCCGAGTGGAATTGAATGGAATGGAATGGAAATAATCCGAATGGAATGGAATGGAATGGAATGGAATCAACGAGAAAGGTATCGAATGGAATGGAATGGAGTGGAATGGAATTGAATGGAATGGAATCAACCCGAATGGAATGGAATGGAATGGAATGGAATCAAAACGAATGGAATGGAAAGGAATGGAAAGGAATGGAATGGAATCAAGCCGAATGGAATGGAATGGAATGGAATCATCCCGAATGGAAAGGAATGGCATCAAAAGGAATGGAATGGAATGGAATGGAATCCACCCGAATGGAATGGAATAGAATTCAATTGAATGGAATGGAATCAACGCGAATGGAGTGGAATGGAATGGATTGGAATCAACCCGAATGGAATGGAATGGATTGGAATAGAATGAAATGGAATTGAATGGAATAGAATCACCCGGAAAGGAATGGAATGGAATGGAATGGAATGGAATGGAATGGAATGAACCCGAATGGAATGGAATGGCATGGAATGGAATGGAATGGAATGGAATGGAATCAACCCAAATGTAATGTAATGTAATGGAATGGAATGGAATGGAATCAACACGAATGGCATGGAATGGAATGGAATGGATTGGAATGGAATGGAATGGAATGGAATCAACTCGATTGGAATGGAATGGAATGGAATGGAAAGGAATGGAATGGAATGGAGTTAACCCAAATGGAATGGAATGGAATGGAATGGAGTGGAAGGGAATGGAATGAAATGGAATCAACCCGAATGGAATGGAATGCAATGGAATTGAATGGAATGGAATGGAATAGAATCACCCGAAAGGAATGGAGTGGAATGGAATGGAACGGAATGGAATGGAATAGAATGATTTGGAATCAACCCGAATGGAATGGAATGGAATTCAATGGATGTAACACGAATGGAATGGAATGGAATGGAATGGAATGGAATCCACCCGAATGGAATGGAAAGGAATGGAATGGAATGGAGTGGAATGGAGTCAAACTGTAAGGAATGGAATGGAATGGAATGGAATGGAATGGAATGGAATGGAAACAAATCGAATGGAATGGAATGGAATGGAATGGAATTGAATGGAATGGAATGGAATTGAATGGAATGGAATGGAATGGAATCAACCCGATTGGAATGGAATGGAATGGAATGGAATGGAATGGAATGCAATGGAGTCAACCTCAAAGGAATGGAATGGAATGGAATGGAATCGAATGGAATGGAATCAACCCGAATGGAAAGGAATGGAATGGAATGGAATCAACCAGAATAGAATATAATGGAATCAACCCGAGTGGAATTGAATGGAATGGAATGGAAATAACCCGATTTGAATGGAATATAATTGAATGGAATCAACGAGAATGGAATCGAACGTAATGGAATGGATTGGAATGGAATTGAATGGAATGGAATCATCCCGAATGGAATGGAATGGAATGGAATGGAATCAAAACGAATGGAATGGAATGGAATGGAAAGGAATGGAATGGAATCAAGCCAAATGGAATGGAATGGAATGGAATCATCCCGAATGGAAAGGAATGGAATTAAATGGAATTGAATGGAATGGAATAGAATAAAACCGAATGGAATGGAATGGAATGGAATGGAATGGAATGGAATGGAATGAACCCGAATGGAATGAAACGGAATGCAATTGAATGGAATGGAATCAACCCGAATGGAGTGGAATGGAATGGATTGGAATCAACCCGAATGGAATGGAATGCAATGGAATAGAATGAAATGGAATAGAATGGAATAGAATCACCCCGAAAGGAATGGAATGGAATGGAATGGAATGAAATGGAATGGAATGGAATGGAATCAACTCGAATGGCATGGAATGGAATGGAATGGAATCACATGCAAGGAATGCAATGGAATCAACCCGAACGGAATGGAATGGAATGCAATGGAATGGAATGGAATCAACCCCAATGGAGTGGAATGCAATGGAATGGAATGGAATGGAAGGGAATCAACCCGAATTTAATGGAATGGAATAGAATGAAATGGAATAGTATGGAATAGAATCAACCCGAAAGGAATGGAATGGAATGGACTGGAATGGAATGGAATGGAATGGAATCAACCCGAATGGAAAGGAATGGCATGGAATGGAATATAATGGAATGGAATCAACACGAATGCAAAGGAATGCTATGAAATGGAATGGAATGGAATCACACGGAATGGAATGGAATGGAATGGAAAGGAATGGAATCAACCCGATTGGAATGGAATGGAACGGAATGGAATGGAATGGAGTTTACCCAAATGGAATGGAATGGAATGGAATGGAATCAACCCGAATGGAATGGAATGGAATGGAATGGAATGGAATGGAATAGAATCACCCCGAAACGAATAGAGTGGAATGGAATGGAACGGAATGGAATGGAATGGAATGACTTGGAATCAACCCGAATGGAATGGAATGGAATGGATTCAACCTGAATGGAATAGAATGGAATGGAATGGCATGGAATGGAGTGGAATGGAATGGAATGGAATGGAATGGAATCAACCCGAATGGAATGGAATGTAATGGAATCAATACGAATGGAGTTAAATGGAATGGGATGCAATGGAATGGAATCAACCCAAATGGAATGGAAAGGAATGGAATCAAACCGAATGGAATGGAATGGAGGGGAATGGAAGGGAATGGAATCAACCCGAATGGTAGGAAATGGAATGGAATGGAATGGAATAGAATGGAATAGAATCACCCCGAAAGGAATGGAATGGAATGGAATGGAATGGAATGGAATGGAATGGAATGGAATGGAAAGGAGTCAACCCGAATGGAATGGAATGGAATGGAATGGAATGGAATGGAATGGAATCAACCCAAATGGAACGGAATGGAATGGAATGGAATGGAATGAAAACGAATGGAATGGAATGCAATGGAATGTAATGGAATGGAATCAAATCGAATGGAATGGAAAGGAATGGAATGGAATGGAATGGAAAGAAATGGAATCAACCCGATTGGAAAGGAATGGCATGGAATGGAATAGAATGGAATGGAATGGAATGGAATGGAGTTAACCCAAATGGAATGGAATGGAATGGAATAGAATCACCCCGGAAGGAATAGAGTAGAATGGAATGGAATGACTTGGGATCAACCCGAATGGAATGGAATGGAATGGAATGGAATGGATTCAACCTGAATGGAATAGAATGGAATGGAATGGCATGGAATGGGGTGGAATGGAATGGAATGGAGTGGAATCAACCCGAATTGAATGGAATGGAATGGAATAGAATGGAATGGAAAGGCATGGAATGGAATGGAATGGAATGAACCCAAATGGAATGGAATGGAATGGAATGGAATAGAATCACCCCGGAAGGAATAGAGTGGAATGGAATGGAACGGAATGGAATGGAATGGAATGACTTGGAATCAACCCGAATGGCATGGAATGGAATGGAATGGAATAGATTCAACCTGAATGGAATAGAATGGAACGGTATGGCATGGAATGGAGTGGAATGGAATGGAATGGAGTGGAAACAAACCGAATGGAATGGAATGGAATGGAATAGAATAGAATGGAAAGGCATGGAATGGAATGGAATGGGATGGAATGGAATCAACCCGAATGGAATGGAATGGAATGGAACGGAATGCAATGGAATGGAGTCAACCCGAAAGGAATGGAACGGAGTGGAAAGGAATGGAATGGAATCAATCCGAATGGAATGGAATGTCATGGAATGGAATGGAACGGAATCAACCCGAATGGAATGGACTGGAATGGAATGGATGTAACACGAGTGGAATGGAATGGAATGGAATGGAATGGAATGGAATGGAATGGAATGGAATGGATTGGAATGGAGTCAACCCGAAAGGAATGGAACGGAATGGAATAGAATGGAATGGAATTGAATCAATCCGAATGGAATGGAATGGAATGGAATGGAATGGAATGGAATGGAATGGAATCAACCCGAATGGAATATAACGGAATCAACCCGAGTGGAATTGAATGGAATGGAATGGAAATAATCCGAATGGAATGGAATGGAATGGAATGGAATCAACGAGAAAAGTATCGAATGGAATGGAATGGAGTGGAATGGAATTGAATGGAATGGAATCAACCCGAATGGAATGGAATGGAATGGAATGGAATGGAATCAAAACGAATGGAATGGAATGGAATGGAAAGGAATGGAATGGAATCAAGCCAAATGGAATGGAATGGAATGGAATCATCCTGAATGGAAAGGAATGGAATTAAATGGAATGGAATGGAATGGAATGGAATAAAACCGAATGGAATGGAATGGAATGGAATGGAATGGAATGGAATGGAATGGAATGGAATGAACCCGAATGGAATGTAATGGAATGCAATTGAATGGAATGGAATCAACCCGAATGGAGTGGAATGGAATGGATTGGAATCAACCCGAATGGAATGGAATGCAATGGAATAGAATGAAATGGAATAGAATGGAATAGAATCACCCCGAAAGGAATGGAATGGAATGGAATGGAATGAAATGGAGTGGAATGGAATGGAATCAACTCGAATGGCATGGAATGGAATGGAATGGAATCACATGCAAGGAATGGAATGGAATCAACCCGAACGGAATGGAATGGAATGCAATGGAATGGAATGGAATCAACCCCAATGGAGTGGAATGCAATGGAATGGAATGGAATGGAATGGAATGAACCCGAATTTAATGGAATGGAATAGAATGAAATGGAATAGTATGGAATAGAATCACCCCGAAAGGAATGGAATGGAATGGACTGGAATGGAATGGAATGGAATGGAATCAACCCGAATGGAAAGGAATGGCATGGAATGGAATATAATGGAATGGAATCAACACGAATGCAAAGGAATGCTATGAAATGGAATGGAATGGAATCACAGGGAATGGAATGGAATGGAATGGAAAGGAATGGAATCAACCCGATTGGAATGGAATGGAACGGAATGGAATGGAATGGAGTTAACCCAAATGGAATGGAATGGAATGGAATGGAATGGAATGGAATGGAATGGAATCAACCCGAATGGAATGGAATGGAATGGAATGGAATAGAATCACCCCGAAACGAATAGAGTGGAATGGAATGGAACGGAATGGAATGGAATGGAATGACTTGGAATCAACCCGAATGGAATGGAATGGAATGGATTCAACCTGAATGGAATAGAATGGAATGGAATTGCATGGAATGGAGTGGAATGGAATGGAATGGAATGGAATGGAATCAACCCGAATTGAATGGAATGTATTGGAATTGAATGGAGTGGAGTGGAATAGACCGAATGGAATAGAATGGAATGGAATGGCATGGAATGGAATGGAATGGAATGGAATCAACTCGTATGGCATGTAATGGAATGGAATGGAATGGAATGGAATGGAATGGAATCAAACCGAATGGAATGGAATGGAATGCAATGGAATGGAATGGAATGGAATGGAAACAACCAGAAAGGAATGCAATGGAATGGAATGGAATGGAATGGAATGGAATGGAATGGAATGGAATCAACCCGAATGGAAAGGAATGCAATGGAATCAACCGAATACAATGGAATGGAATGGAATGGAATGGAATGGAATGATTTGGAATCAACACGAATGGAATGGAATGGAATGGAATGGAATGGAATGGATGTAACACGAATGGAATGGAATGGAATGGAATGGAATCAATCAGAATGGATTGGAATGGAATGGAATGGAATGGAATGGAATCAACCCGAATGGAATGGAATGGAATGGAATGGAATCAACCAGAATAAAATATAATGGAATCAACCCGAGTGGAATTGAATGGAATGGAATGGAAATAACCCGAATGGAATGGAATGGAATGGAATGGAATCAACGAGAATGTAATCGAATTGAATGGAATGGAGTGGAATGGAATTGAATGGAATGGAAGCAACCCGAATGGAATGGAATTTAATGGAATGGAATCAAAACGAATGGAATGGAATGGAATGAAATGGAATGGAATGGAATGGAATAGAATAAACCCGAATGAAATGGAATGGAATGGAATGGAATGGAATGGAATGGAACGGAATGGAATGGAATGGAATCAACCCGAATGGAATGGAATGGAATGCAATTGAATGGAATGGAATCAACAAGAATGGCAAGAAATGGAATGGAAAGGAATGGAATGGAATGGAATGGAATGGAATCAACCCGAATGGAATGGAATGGAATGGAATAGAATGAAACGGAATAGAATGGAATAGAATCACCCCGAAAGGAATGGAATGGAATGGAGTGGAATTAAATCAACCCGAATGGAAGGGAATGGCATGGAATGGAATGGAATGGAATGCAATGGAAAGAAATGGAATCAACACGAATGGAATGGAATGCAATGGAATGGAATGGAATGGAATCAAATCGAATGGATTGGAATGGAATGGAATGGAATGGAAAGGAATGGAATCAACCCGATTGGAGTGGAATGGAATGGATTGGAATGGAATGGAATGGCGTTAACCCAAATGGAATGGAATGGAATGGAATGGAGTGGAAGGGAATGGAATGGAATGGAATCAACCCGAATGGAATGGAATGGAATGGAATAGAATCACCCCGAAAGGAATGGAGTGGAATGGAATGGAACTGAATGGAATGGAATAGAATGATTTCGAATCAACCAGAAAGGAATGGAATGGAATGGAATGGAATGGAATGGATTCTACCTGAAAGGAATGGAATGGAATGGAATGAAATGGAATGGAATGGAATGGAATGCAATGGAGATAACCCAAATGGAATGGCATGAAATGGGATGCAGTGGAATGGAATGGAATGGAATGGAATCAACCCGAATGGAATGGAATGGAATGGAATGGAATGGAATGGAATAGAATCACTCCGAAAGGAATGGAGAGGAATGGAATGGAACGGAATGGAATGGAATAGAATGATTTGGAATCAACCCGAATGGAATGGAATGGAATGGAATGGAGTTAAACCAAATGGAATGGAACGGAATGGAATGGAATGGAATGGAATGGAATGGAATCAACCCAATTGGAATGGAACGGAATGGAATGGAATGGAATAGAATCACCCCGGAAGGAATAGAGTGGAATGGAATGGAACGGAATGGAATGGAATGGAATGACTTGGAATCCACCCGAATGGAATGGAATGGAATGGAATGGAATGGATTCAACCTGAATGGAATAGAATGGAATGGAATGGCATGGAATGGAGTGGAATGGAATGGAATGGAGTGGAATCAACCCAAATGGAATGGAATGGAATGGAATAGAATGGAATGGAAAGGCATGGAATGCAATGGAATGGGATGGAATGGAATCAACCCGAATGGAATGGAATGGAATGGAACGGAATGCAATGGAATGTATTCAACCCGAAAGGAATGGAACGGAATGGAAAGGAATGGAATGGAATGGAATGGAATAAATCCGAATGGAATGGAATGGCATGGAATGGAATGGAACGGAATCAACCCGAATGGAATGGATTGGAATGGAATGGATGTAACACAGGTGGAATGGAATGGAATGGAATGGAATGGAATCAACCCGAATGGAATGGAATGGAATGGAATGGAATGGAATGGAATGGAATGGATTGGAATGGAGTCAACCCGAAAGGAATGGAACGGAATGGAATAGAATGGAATGGAATGGAATCAATTCGAATGGAATGGAATGGAATGGAATGGAATGGAATGGAATGGAATCAACCCGAATGGAATATAATGGAATCAACCTGAGTGGAATTGAATGGAATGGAATGGAAATAATCCGAATGGAATGGAATGGAATGGAATGGAATCAACGAGAAAGGTATCGAATGGAATGGAATGGAGTGGAATGGAATTGAATGGAATGGAATCAACCCGAATGGAATGGAATGGAATGGAATGGAATCAAAACGAATGGAATGGAATGGAATGGAAAGGAATGGAATGGAATCAAGCCGAATGGAATGGAATGGAATGGAATCATCCCGAATGGAAAGGAATGGAATGAAATGGAATGGAATCGAATGGGAGGGAATAAAACCGAATGGAATGGAATGGAATGGAATGGAATGGAATGGAATGGAATGGAATGGAATGGAATGGAATCAACCCGGATGGAATGGAATTGAATGGAATGGAACGGAATGGAATGGAATGGATTCAACCTGAATGGAATAGAATGGAATGGAATGGCATGGAATGGAGTGGAATGGAATGGAATGGAGTGGAATCAACCCGAATGGAATGGAATGGAATGGAATAGAATGGAATGGAAAGGCATGGAATGGAATGGAATGGAATGGAATCAACCCAAATGGAATGGAATGGAATGGAATGGAATGGAATGGAATGGAATGGTATAGAATCACCTCGGAAGGAATAGAGTGGAATGGAATGGAACGGAATGGAATGGAATGGAATGACTTGGAATCAACCCGAATGGAATGGAATGGAATGGAATGGAATGGAATGGAATGGAATGCATTCAACCTGAATGGAATAGAGTGGAATGGAATGGCATGGAATGGAGTGGAATGGAATGGAATGGAGTGCAGTCAACCCGAATGGAATGGAATGGAATGGAATAGAATGGAATGGAAAGGCATGGAATGGAATGGAATGGGATGGAATGGAATCAACTCGAATGGAATGGAATGGAATGGAACGGAATGCAATGGAATGGAGTCAACCCGAAAGGAATGGAACGGAATGGAAAGGAATGGAATGGAAAGGAATGGAATCAATCCGAATGGAATGGAATGGCATGGAATTGAATGGAACGGAATCAACCCGAATGGAATGGATTGGAATGGAATGGATGTAACACGAGTGGAATGGAATGGAATGGAATGGAATGGAATCAACCCGAATGGAATGGAATGGAATGGAATGGAATGGAATGGAATGGATTGGAATGGAGTCATCCCGAAATGAATGGAAAGGAATGGAATGGAATGGAATCAATACGAATAGAATGGAATGGAATGGAATCAATCCGAATGGAATGGAATGGAATGGAATGGAATGGAATGGAATCAACCCGAATGGAATATAATGGAATCAACCCGAGTGGAATTGAATGGAATGGAGTGGAATGGAATCAACCCGAATGGAATGGAATGGAATGGAGTGGAATGGAATTGAACGGAATGGAATCAACCCGAATGGAATGGAATGGGATGGAATGGAATGGAACGGAATCAACCCGAATTTAATGGATTGGAATGGAATGGATGTAACACGAGTGGAATGGAATGGAATGGAATGGAATGGAATGGAATGGAATGGAATCAACCCGAATGTAATGGAATAGAATGGAATGGAATGGAATGGAATGGAGATAACCCAAATGGAATGGAACGGAATGGAATGGAACGGAATGGAATGGAATCAGCCCAAATGCAATGGAACGGAATGGAATGGAATGGAATGGAATAGAATCACCCCGGAAGGTATAGAGTGGAATGGAATGGAACGGAATGGAATGGAATGAAATGACTTGGAATCAACCCGAATGGAATGGAATGGAATGGAATGGAATGGATTCAACCTGAATGGAATAGAATGGAATGGAATGGCATGGAATGGAGTGGAATGGAATGGAATGGAGTGGAATCAACCCGAATGGAATGGAATGGAATGGAATAGAATTGAATGGAAAGGCATGGAATGGAATGGAATGGGATGGAATGGAATCAACCCGAATGGAATGGAATGGAATGGAACGGAATGCAATGGAATGGAATCAACCCGAAAGGAATGGAACGGAATGGAAAGGAATGGAATGGAATGGAATGGAATCAATCCGAATGGAATGGAATGGCATGGAATGGAATGGAACGGAATCAACCCGAATGGAATGGATTGGAATGGAAAGAATGTAACACGAGTGGAATGGAATGGAATGGAATGGAATGGAATGGAATGGAATCAACCAGAATATAATGGAATGGAATGGAATGGAATGGATTGGAATGGAGTCAACCCGAAAGGAATGGAACGGAATGGAATAGAATGGAATGGAATGGAATCAATCCGAATGGAATGCAATGGAATGGAATGGAATGGAATCAACCCAAATGGAATGTAATGGAATCAACCCGAGTGGAATTGAATGGAATGGAATGGAAATAATCCGAATGGAATGGAATGGAATGGAATGGAATCAACGAGAAAGGCATCGAATGGAATGGAATGGAGTGGAATGGAATTGAATGGAATGGAATCAACCCGAATGGAATGGAATGGAATGGAATGGAATCAAAACGAATGGAATGGAAAGGAATGGAAAGGAATGGAAAGGAATGGAATGGAATCAAGCCGAATGGAATGGAATGGAATGGAATCATCCCGAATGGAAAGGAATGGAATCAAAAGGAATGGAATGGAATGGAATGGAATCCACCCGAATGGAATGGAATGGAATTCAATTGAATGGAACGGAATCAACGCGAATGGAGTGGAATGGAATGGATTGGAATCAACCCGAATGGAATGGAATGGATTGGAATAGAATGAAATGGAATTGAATGGAATAGAATCACCCCGAAAGGAATGGAATGGAATGGAATGGAATGGAATGGAATGGAATGAACCCGAATGGAATGGAATGGCATGGAATGGAATGGAATGGAATGGAATGGAATCAACCCAAATGTAATGTAATGTAATGGAATGGAATGGAATGGAATCAACACGAATGGCATGGAATGGAATGGAATGGAATGGAATGGAATGGAATGGAATGGAATCAACCCGATTGGAATGGAATGGAATGGAATGGAACGGAATGGAATGGAATGGAGTTAACCCAAATGGAATGGAATGGAATGGAATGGAGTGGAAGGGAATGGAATGAAATGGAATCAACCCGAATAGAATGGAATGCAATGGAATTGAATGGAATGGAATGGAATAGAATCACCCGAAAGGAATGGAGTGGAATGGAATGGAACGGAATGGAATGGAATAGAATGATTTGGAATCAACCCGAATGGAATGGAATGGAATTCAATGGATGTAACACGAATGGAATGGAATGGAATGGAATGGAATGGAATCCACCCGAATGGAATGGAAAGGAATGGAATGGAATGGAGTGGAATGGAGTCAAACTGTAAGGAATGGAATGGAATGGAATGGAATGGAATGGAAACAAATCGAATGGAATGGAATGGAATGGAATGGAATTGAATGGAATGGAATGGAATTGAATGGAATGGAATGGAATGGAATCAACCCGATTGGAATGGAATGGAATGGAATGGAATGGAATGGAATGCAATGGAGTCAACCTCAAAGGAATGGAATGGAATGGAATGGAATCGAATGGAATGGAATCAACCCGAATGGAAAGGAATGGAATGGAATGGAATCAACCAGAATAGAATATAATGGAATCAACCCGAGTGGAATTGAATGGAATGGAATGGAAATAACCCGATTTGAATGGAATATAATTGAATGGAATCAACGAGAATGGAATCGAACGTAATGGAATGGATTGGAATGGAATTGAATGGAATGGAATCATCCCGAATGGAATGGAATGGAATGGAATGGAATCAAAACGAGTGGAATGGAATGGAATGGAAAGGAATGGAATGGAATCAAGCCAAATGGAATGGAATGGAATGGAATCATCCCGAATGGAAAGGAATGGAATTAAATGGAATTGAATGGAATGGAATGGAATAAAACCGAATGGAATGGAATGGAATGGAATGGAACGGAATGGAATGGAATGAACCCGAATGGAATGAAACGGAATGCAATTGAATGGAATGGAATCAACCCGAATGGAGTGGAATGGAATGGATTGGAATCAACCCGAATGGAATGGAATGCAATGGAATAGAATGAAATGGAATAGAATGGAATAGAATCACCCCGAAAGGAATGGAATGGAATGGAATGGAATGAAATGGAATGGAATGGAATGGAATCAACTCGAATGGCATGGAATGGAATGGAATGGAATCACATGCAAGGAATGCAATGGAATCAACCCGAACGGAATGGAATGGAATGCAATGGAATGGAATGGAATCAACCCCAATGGAGTGGAATGCAATGGAATGGAATGGAATGGAAGGGAATCAACCCGAATTTAATGGAATGGAATAGAATGAAATGGAATAGTATGGAATAGAATCAACCCGAAAGGAATGGAATGGAATGGACTGGAATGGAATGGAATGGAATGGAATCAACCCGAATGGAAAGGAATGGCATGGAATGGAATATAATGGAATGGAATCAACACGAATGCAAAGGAATGCTATGAAATGGAATGGAATGGAATCACACGGAATGGAATGGAATGGAATGGAAAGGAATGGAATCAACCCGATTGGAATGGAATGGAACGCAATGGAATGGAATGGAGTTTACCCAAATGGAATGGAATGGAATGGAATGGAATCAACCCGAATGGAATGGAATGGAATGGAATGGAATGGAATAGAATCACCCCGAAACGAATAGAGTGGAATGGAATGGAACGGAATGGAATGGAATGGAATGACTTGGAATCAACCCGAATGGAATGGAATGGAATGGATTCAACCTGAATGGAATAGAATGGAATGGAATGGCATGGAATGGAGTGGAATGGAATGGAATGGAATGGAATGGAATGGAATCAACCCGAATGGAATGGAATGTAATGGAATCAATACGAATGGAGTTAAATGGAATGGGATGCAATGGAATGGAATCAACCCAAATGGAATGGAAAGGAATGGAATCAAACCGAATGGAATGGAATGGAGGGGAATGGAAGGGAATGGAATCAACCCGAATGGTAGGAAATGGAATGGAATGGAATGGAATAGAATGGAATAGAATCACCCCGAAAGGAATGGAATGGAATGGAATGGAATGGAATGGAATGGAATGGAATGGAATGGAATGGAAAGGAGTCAACCCGAATGGAATGGAATGGAATGGAATGGAATGGAATCAACCCAAATGGAACGGAATGGAATGGAATGGAATGGAATGAAAACGAATGGAATGGAATGCAATGGAATGTAATGGAATGGAATCAAATCGAATGGAATGGAAAGGAATGGAATGGAATGGAATGGAAAGAAATGGAATCAACCCGAATGGAATGGAATGGAATGGAACGGAATGCAATGGAATGGAATCAACCCGAAAGGAATGGAACGGAATGGAAAGGAATGGAATGGAATGGAATGGAATCAATCCGAATGGAATGGAATGGCATGGAATGGAATGGAACGGAATCAACCCGAATGGAATGGATTGGAATGGAAAGAATGTAACACGAGTGGAATGGAATGGAATGGAATGGAATGGAATGGAATGGAATGGAATGGAATGGAATGGAATGGAATCAACCAGAATATAATGGAATGGAATGGAATGGAATGGATTGGAATGGAGTCAACCCGAAAGGAATGGAACGGAATGGAATAGAATGGAATGGAATGGAATCAATCCGAATGGAATGCAATGGAATGGAATGGAATGGAATCAACCCAAATGGAATGTAATGGAATCAACCCGAGTGGAATTGAATGGAATGGAATGGAAATAATCCGAATGGAATGGAATGGAATGGAATGGAATCAAAGAGAAAGGTATCGAATGGAATGGAATGGAGTGGAATGGAATTGAATGGAATGGAATCAACCCGAATGGAATGGAATGGAATGGAATGGAATCAAAACGAATGGAATGGAAAGGAATGGAAAGGAATGGAATGGAGTCAAGCCGAATGGAATGGAATGGAATGGAATCATCCCGAATGGAAAGGAATGGAATCAAAAGGAATGGAATGGAATGGAATGGAATCCACCCGAATGGAATGGAATGGAATTCAATTGAATGGAACGGAATCAACGCGAATGGAGTGGAATGGAATGGATTGGAATCAACCCGAATGGAATGGAATGGATTGGAATAGAATGAAATGGAATTGAATGGAATAGAATCACCCCGAAAGGAATAGAATGGAATGGAATGGAATGGAATGGAATGAACCCGAATGGAATGGAATGGCATGGAATGGAATGGAATGGAATGGAATGGAATCAACCCAAATGTAATGTAATGTAATGTAATGGAATGGAATGGAATGGAATCAACACGAATGGCATGGAATGGAATGGAATGGAATGGAATGGAATGGAATGGAATGGAATCAACCCGATTGGAATGGAATGGAATGGAATGGAACGGAATGGAATGGAATGGAGTTAACCCAAATGGAATGGAATGGAATGGAATGGAGTGGAAGGGAATGGAATGAAATGGAATCAACCCGAATGGAATGGAATGCAATGGAATTGAATGGAATGGAATGGAATAGAATCACCCGAAAGGAATGGAGTGGAATGGAATGGAACGGAATGGAATGGAATAGAATGATTTGGAATCAACCCGAATGGAATGGAATGGAATTCAATGGATGTAACACGAATGGAATGGAATGGAATGGAATGGAATGGAATCCACCCGAATGGAATGGAAAGGAATGGAATGGAATGGAGTGGAATGGAGTCAAACTGTAAGGAATGGAATGGAATGGAATGGAATGGAATGGAATGGAATGGAATGGAATGGAAACAAATCGAATGGAATGGAATGGAATGGAATGGAATTGAATGGAATGGAATGGAATTGAATGGAATGGAATGGAATGGAATCAACCCGATTGGAATGGAATGGAATGGAATGGAATGGAATGGAATGCAATGGAGTCAACCTCAAAGGAATGGAATGGAATGGAATGGAATCGAATGGAATGGAATCAACCCGAATGGAAAGGAATGGAATGGAATGGAATCAACCAGAATAGAATATAATGGAATCAACCCGAGTGGAATTGAATGGAATGGAATGGAAATAACCCGATTTGAATGGAATATAATTGAATGGAATCAACGAGAATGGAATCGAACGTAATGGAATGGATTGGAATGGAATTGAATGGAATGGAATCATCCCGAATGGAATGGAATGGAATGGAATGGAATCAAAACGAGTGGAATGGAATGGAATGGAAAGGAATGGAATGGAATCAAGCCAAATGGAATGGAATGGAATGGAATCATCCCGAATGGAAAGGAATGGAATTAAATGGAATTGAATGGAATGGAATGGAATAAAACCGAATGGAATGGAATGGAATGGAATGGAATGGAATGAACCCGAATGGAATGAAACGGAATGCAATTGAATGGAATGGAATCAACCCGAATGGAGTGGAATGGAATGGATTGGAATCAACCCGAATGGAATGGAATGCAATGGAATAGAATGAAATGGAATAGAATGGAATAGAATCACCCCGAAAGGAATGGAATGGAATGGAATGGAATGAAATGGAATGGAATGGAATGGAATCAACTCGAATGGCATGGAATGGAATGGAATGGAATCACATGCAAGGAATGCAATGGAATCAACCCGAACGGAATGGAATGGAATGCAATGGAATGGAATGGAATCAACCCCAATGGAGTGGAATGCAATGGAATGGAATGGAATGGAAGGGAATCAACCCGAATTTAATGGAATGGAATAGAATGAAATGGAATAGTATGGAATAGAATCAACCCGAAAGGAATGGAATGGAATGGACTGGAATGGAATGGAATGGAATGGAATCAACCCGAATGGAAAGGAATGGCATGGAATGGAATATAATGGAATGGAATCAACACGAATGCAAAGGAATGCTATGAAATGGAATGGAATGGAATCACACGGAATGGAATGGAATGGAATGGAAAGGAATGGAATCAACCCGATTGGAATGGAATGGAACGCAATGGAATGGAATGGAGTTTACCCAAATGGAATGGAATGGAATGGAATGGAATCAACCCGAATGGAATGGAATGGAATGGAATGGAATGGAATAGAATCACCCCGAAACGAATAGAGTGGAATGGAATGGAACGGAATGGAATGGAATGGAATGACTTGGAATCAACCCGAATGGAATGGAATGGAATGGATTCAACCTGAATGGAATAGAATGGAATGGAATGGCATGGAATGGAGTGGAATGGAATGGAATGGAATGGAATGGAATCAACCCGAATGGAATGGAATGTAATGGAATCAATACGAATGGAGTTAAATGGAATGGGATGCAATGGAATGGAATCAACCCAAATGGAATGGAAAGGAATGGAATCAAACCGAATGGAATGGAATGGAGGGGAATGGAAGGGAATGGAATCAACCCGAATGGTAGGAAATGGAATGGAATGGAATGGAATAGAATGGAATAGAATCACCCCGAAAGGAATGGAATGGAATGGAATGGAATGGAATGGAATGGAATGGAATGGAATGGAATGGAATGGAAAGGAGTCAACCCGAATGGAATGGAATGGAATGGAATGGAATGGAATCAACCCAAATGGAACGGAATGGAATGGAATGGAATGGAATGAAAACGAATGGAATGGAATGCAATGGAATGTAATGGAATGGAATCAAATCGAATGGAATGGAAAGGAATGGAATGGAATGGAATGGAAAGAAATGGAATCAACCCGATTGGAAAGGATTGGAATGGAATGGAATAGAATGGAATGGAATGGAATGGAATGGAGTTAACCCAAATGGAATGGAATGGAATGGAATAGAATCACCCCGGAAGGAATAGAGTAGAATGGAATGGAATGACTTGGAATCAACCCGAATGGAATGGAATGGAATGGAATGGAATGGATTCAACCTGAATGGAATAGAATGGAATGGAATGGCATGGAATGGGGTGGAATGGAATGGAATGGAGTGGAATGAACCCGAATTGAATGGAATGGAATGGAATAGAATGGAATGGAAAGGCATGGAATGGAATGGAATGGAATGAACCCAAATGGAATGGAATGGAATGGAATGGAATAGAATCACCCCGGAAGGAATAGAGTGGAATGGAATGGAACGGAATGGAATGGAATGGAATGACTTGGAATCAACCCGAATGGCATGGAATGGAATGGAATGGAATAGATTCAACCTGAATGGAATAGAATGGAACGGTATGGCATGGAATGGAGTGGAATGGAATGGAATGGAGTGGAAACAAACCGAATGGAATGGAATGGAATGGAATAGAATAGAATGGAAAGGCATGGAATGGAATGGAATGGGATGGAATGGAATCAACCCGAATGGAATGGAATGGAATGGAACAGAATGCAATGGAATGGATTCAACCCGAAAGGAATGGAACGGAGTGGAAAGGAATGGAATGGAATCAATCCGAATGGAATGGAATGGCATGGAATGGAATGGAACGGAATCAACCCGAATGGAATGGACTGGAATGGAATGGATGTAACACGAGTGGAATGGAATGGAATGGATTGGAATGGAGTCAACCCGAAAGGAATGGAACGGAATGGAATAGAATGGAATGGAATTGAATCAATCCGAATGGAATGGAATGGAATGGAATGGAATGGAATGGAATGGAATGGAATCAACCCGAATGGAATATAACGGAATCAACCCGAGTGGAATTGAATGGAATGGAATGGAAATAATCCGAATGGAATGGAATGGAATGGAATGGAATCAACGAGAATAGTAACGAATGGAATGGAATGGAGTGGAATGGAATTGAATGGAATGGAATCAACCCGAATGGAATGGAATGGAATGGAATGGAATGGAATCAAAACGAATGGAATGGAATGGAATGGAAAGGAATGGAATGGAATCAAGCCAAATGGAATGGAATGGAATGGAATCATCCTGAATGGAAAGGAATGGAATTAAATGGAATGGAATGGAATGGAATGGAATAAAACCGAATGGAATGGAATGGAATGGAATGGAATGGAATGGAATGGAATGGAATGAACCCGAATGGAATGGAATGGAATGCAATTGAATGGAATGGAATCAACCCGAATGGAGTGGAATGGAATGGATTGGAATCAACCCGAATGGAATGGAATGCAATGGAATAGAATGAAATGGAATAGAATGGAATAGAATCACCCCGAAAGGAATGGAATGGAATGGAATGGAATGAAATGGAGTGGAATGGAATGGAATCAACTCGAATGGCATGGAATGGAATGGAATGGAATCACATGCAAGGAATGGAATGGAATCAACCCGAACGGAATGGAATGGAATGCAATGGAATGGAATGGAATCAACCCCAATGGAGTGGAATGCAATGGAATGGAATGGAATGGAATGGAATGAACCCGAATTTAATGGAATGGAATAGAATGAAATGGAATAGTATGGAATAGAATCACCCCGAAAGGAATGGAATGGAATGGACTGGAATGGAATGGAATGGAATGGAATCAACCCGAATGGAAAGGAATGGCATGGAATGGAATATAATGGAATGGAATCAACACGAATGCAAAGGAATGCTATGAAATGGAATGGAATGGAATCACAGGGAATGGAATGGAATGGAATGGAAAGGAATGGAATCAACCCGATTGGAATGGAATGGAACGGAATGGAATGGAATGGAGTTAACCCAAATGGAATGGAATGGAATGGAATGGAATGGAATGGAATGGAATCAACCCGAATGGAATGGAATGGAATGGAATGGAATAGAATCACCACGAAACGAATAGAGTGGAATGGAATGGAACGTAATGGAATGGAATGGAATGACTTGGAATCAACCCGAATGGAATGGAATGGAATGGATTCAACCTGAATGGAATAGAATGGAATGGAATTGCATGGAATGGAGTGGAATGGAATGGAATGGAATGGAATGGAATCAACCCGAATGGAATGGAATGGAATTCAATGGATGTAACACGAATGGAATGGAATGGAATGGAATGGAATGGAATCCACCCGAATGGAATGGAAAGGAATGGAATGGAATGGAGTGGAATGGAGTCAAACTGTAAGGAATGGAATGGAATGGAATGGAATGGAATGGAATGGAATGGAAACAAATCGAATGGAATGGAATGGAATGGAATGGAATTGAATGGAATGGAATGGAATTGAATGGAATGGAATGGAATGGAATCAACCCGATTGGAATGGAATGGAATGGAATGGAATGGAATGGAATGCAATGGAGTCAACCTCAAAGGAATGGAATGGAATGGAATGGAATCGAATGGAATGGAATCAACCCGAATGGAAAGGAATGGAATGGAATGGAATCAACCAGAATAGAATATAATGGAATCAACCCGAGTGGAATTGAATGGAATGGAATGGAAATAACCCGATTTGAATGGAATATAATTGAATGGAATCAACGAGAATGGAATCGAACGTAATGGAATGGATTGGAATGGAATTGAATGGAATGGAATCATCCCGAATGGAATGGAATGGAATGGAATGGAATCAAAACGAGTGGAATGGAATGGAATGGAAAGGAATGGAATGGAATCAAGCCAAATGGAATGGAATGGAATGGAATCATCCCGAATGGAAAGGAATGGAATTAAATGGAATTGAATGGAATGGAATGGAATAAAACCGAATGGAATGGAATGGAATGGAATGGAATGGAATGAACCCGAATGGAATGAAACGGAATGCAATTGAATGGAATGGAATCAACCCGAATGGAGTGGAATGGAATGGATTGGAATCAACCCGAATGGAATGGAATGCAATGGAATAGAATGAAATGGAATAGAATGGAATAGAATCACCCCGAAAGGAATGGAATGGAATGGAATGGAATGAAATGGAATGGAATGGAATGGAATCAACTCGAATGGCATGGAATGGAATGGAATGGAATCACATGCAAGGAATGCAATGGAATCAACCCGAACGGAATGGAATGGAATGCAATGGAATGGAATGGAATCAACCCCAATGGAGTGGAATGCAATGGAATGGAATGGAATGGAAGGGAATCAACCCGAATTTAATGGAATGGAATAGAATGAAATGGAATAGTATGGAATAGAATCAACCCGAAAGGAATGGAATGGAATGGACTGGAATGGAATGGAATGGAATGGAATCAACCCGAATGGAAAGGAATGGCATGGAATGGAATATAATGGAATGGAATCAACACGAATGCAAAGGAATGCTATGAAATGGAATGGAATGGAATCACACGGAATGGAATGGAATGGAATGGAAAGGAATGGAATCAACCCGATTGGAATGGAATGGAACGCAATGGAATGGAATGGAGTTTACCCAAATGGAATGGAATGGAATGGAATGGAATCAACCCGAATGGAATGGAATGGAATGGAATGGAATGGAATAGAATCACCCCGAAACGAATAGAGTGGAATGGAATGGAACGGAATGGAATGGAATGGAATGACTTGGAATCAACCCGAATGGAATGGAATGGAATGGATTCAACCTGAATGGAATAGAATGGAATGGAATGGCATGGAATGGAGTGGAATGGAATGGAATGGAATGGAATGGAATCAACCCGAATGGAATGGAATGTAATGGAATCAATACGAATGGAGTTAAATGGAATGGGATGCAATGGAATGGAATCAACCCAAATGGAATGGAAAGGAATGGAATCAAACCGAATGGAATGGAATGGAGGGGAATGGAAGGGAATGGAATCAACCCGAATGGTAGGAAATGGAATGGAATGGAATGGAATAGAATGGAATAGAATCACCCCGAAAGGAATGGAATGGAATGGAATGGAATGGAATGGAATGGAATGGAATGGAATGGAATGGAAAGGAGTCAACCCGAATGGAATGGAATGGAATGGAATGGAATGGAATCAACCCAAATGGAACGGAATGGAATGGAATGGAATGGAATGAAAACGAATGGAATGGAATGCAATGGAATGTAATGGAATGGAATCAAATCGAATGGAATGGAAAGGAATGGAATGGAATGGAATGGAAAGAAATGGAATCAACCCGATTGGAAAGGATTGGAATGGAATGGAATAGAATGGAATGGAATGGAATGGAATGGAGTTAACCCAAATGGAATGGAATGGAATGGAATAGAATCACCCCGGAAGGAATAGAGTAGAATGGAATGGAATGACTTGGAATCAACCCGAATGGAATGGAATGGAATGGAATGGAATGGATTCAACCTGAATGGAATAGAATGGAATGGAATGGCATGGAATGGGGTGGAATGGAATGGAATGGAGTGGAATCAACCCGAATTGAATGGAATGGAATGGAATAGAATGGAATGGAAAGGCATGGAATGGAATGGAATGGAATGAACCCAAATGGAATGGAATGGAATGGAATGGAATAGAATCACCCCGGAAGGAATAGAGTGGAATGGAATGGAACGGAATGGAATGGAATGGAATGACTTGGAATCAACCCGAATGGCATGGAATGGAATGGAATGGAATAGATTCAACCTGAATGGAATAGAATGGAACGGTATGGCATGGAATGGAGTGGAATGGAATGGAATGGAGTGGAAACAAACCGAATGGAATGGAATGGAATGGAATAGAATAGAATGGAAAGGCATGGAATGGAATGGAATGGGATGGAATGGAATCAACCCGAATGGAATGGAATGGAATGGAACAGAATGCAATGGAATGGATTCAACCCGAAAGGAATGGAACGGAGTGGAAAGGAATGGAATGGAATCAATCCGAATGGAATGGAATGGCATGGAATGGAATGGAACGGAATCAACCCGAATGGAATGGACTGGAATGGAATGGATGTAACACGAGTGGAATGGAATGGAATGGATTGGAATGGAGTCAACCCGAAAGGAATGGAACGGAATGGAATAGAATGGAATGGAATTGAATCAATCCGAATGGAATGGAATGGAATGGAATGGAATGGAATGGAATGGAATGGAATCAACCCGAATGGAATATAACGGAATCAACCCGAGTGGAATTGAATGGAATGGAATGGAAATAATCCGAATGGAATGGAATGGAATGGAATGGAATCAACGAGAATAGTAACGAATGGAATGGAATGGAGTGGAATGGAATTGAATGGAATGGAATCAACCCGAATGGAATGGAATGGAATGGAATGGAATGGAATCAAAACGAATGGAATTGAATGGAATGGAAAGGAATGGAATGGAATCAAGCCAAATGGAATGGAATGGAATGGAATCATCCTGAATGGAAAGGAATGGAATTAAATGGAATGGAATGGAATGGAATGGAATAAAACCGAATGGAATGGAATGGAATGGAATGGAATGGAATGGAATGGAATGGAATGGAATGAACCCGAATGGAATGGAATGGAATGCAATTGAATGGAATGGAATCAACCCGAATGGAGTGGAATGGAATGGATTGGAATCAACCCGAATGGAATGGAATGCAATGGAATAGAATGAAATGGAATAGAATGGAATAGAATCACCCCGAAAGGAATGGAATGGAATGGAATGGAATGAAATGGAGTGGAATGGAATGGAATCAACTCGAATGGCATGGAATGGAATGGAATGGAATCACATGCAAGGAATGGAATGGAATCAACCCGAACGGAATGGAATGGAATGCAATGGAATGGAATGGAATCAACCCCAATGGAGTGGAATGCAATGGAATGGAATGGAATGGAATGGAATGAACCCGAATTTAATGGAATGGAATAGAATGAAATGGAATAGTATGGAATAGAATCACCCCGAAAGGAATGGAATGGAATGGACTGGAATGGAATGGAATGGAATGGAATCAACCCGAATGGAAAGGAATGGCATGGAATGGAATATAATGGAATGGAATCAACACGAATGCAAAGGAATGCTATGAAATGGAATGGAATGGAATCACAGGGAATGGAATGGAATGGAATGGAAAGGAATGGAATCAACCCGATTGGAATGGAATGGAACGGAATGGAATGGAATGGAGTTAACCCAAATGGAATGGAATGGAATGGAATGGAATGGAATGGAATGGAATCAACCCGAATGGAATGGAATGGAATGGAATGGAATAGAATCACCCCGAAACGAATAGAGTGGAATGGAATGGAACGGAATGGAATGGAATGGAATGACTTGGAATCAACCCGAATGGAATGGAATGGAATGGATTCAACCTGAATGGAATAGAATGGAATGGAATTGCATGGAATGGAGTGGAATGGAATGGAATGGAATGGAATGGAATCAACCCGAATTGAATGGAATGTATTGGAATTGAATGGAGTGGAGTGGAATAGACCGAATGGAATAGAATGGAATGGAATGGCATGGAATGGAATGGAATGGAATGGAATGGAATGGAATGGAATGGAATCAACTCGTATGGAATGTAATGGAATGGAATGGAATGGAATGGAATGGAATGGAATCAAACCGAATGGAATGGAATGGAATGCAATGGAATGGAATGGAATGGAATGGAAACAACCAGAAAGGAATGCAATGGAATGGAATGGAATGGAATGGAATGGAATGGAATCAACCCGAATGGAAAGGAATGCAATGGAATCAACCGAATACAATGGAATGGAATGGAATGGAATGGAATAGAATGATTTGGAATCAACACGAATGGAATGGAATGGAATGGAATGGAATGGAATGGATGTAACACGAATGGAATGGAATGGAATGGAATGGAATCAATCAGAATGGATTGGAATGGAATGGAATGGAATGGAATGGAATCAACCCGAATGGAATGGAATGGAATGGAATGGAATCAACCAGAATAAAATATAATGGAATCAACCCGAGTGGAATTGAATGGAATGGAATGGAAATAACCCGAATGGAATGGAATGGAATGGAATGGAATCAACGAGAATGTAATCGAATTGAATGGAATGGAGTGGAATGGAATTGAATGGAATGGAAGCAACCCGAATGGAATGGAATTTAATGGAATGGAATCAAAACGAATGGAATGGAATGGAATGAAATGGAATGGAATGGAATGGAATAGAATAAACCCGAATGAAATGGAATGGAATGGAATGGAATGGAATGGAATGGAACGGAATGGAATGGAATGGAATCAACCCGAATGGAATGGAATGGAATGCAATTGAATGGAATGGAATCAACAAGAATGGCAAGAAATGGAATGGAAAGGAATGGAATGGAATGGAATGGAATGGAATCAACCCGAATGGAATGGAATGGAATGGAATAGAATGAAACGGAATAGAATGGAATAGAATCACCCCGAAAGGAATGGAATGGAATGGAGTGGAATTAAATCAACCCGAATGGAAGGGAATGGCATGGAATGGAATGGAATGGAATGCAATGGAATGGAATGGAATCAACACGAATGGAATGGAATGCAATGGAATGGAATGGAATGGAATCAAATCGAATGGATTGGAATGGAATGGATTGGAATGGAATGGAATGGCGTTAACCCAAATGGAATGGAATGGAATGGAATGGAGTGGAAGGGAATGGAATGGAATGGAATCAACCCGAATGGAATGGAATGGAATGGAATAGAATCACCCCGAAAGAAATGGAGTGGAATGGAATGGAACTGAATGGAATGGAATAGAATGATTTCGAATCAACCAGAAAGGAATGGAATGGAATGGAATGGAATGGAATGGATTCTACCTGAAAGGAATGGAATGGAATGGAATGAAATGGAATGGAATGGAATGGAATGCAATGGAGATAACCCAAATGGAATGGCATGAAATGGGATGGAGTGGAATGGAATGGAATGGAATGGAATGGAATCAACCCGAATGGAATGGAATGTAATGGAATGGAATGGAATGGAATAGAATCACTCCGAAAGGAATGGAGAGGAATGGAATGGAACGGAATGGAATGGAATAGAATGATTTGGAATCAACCCGAATGGAATGGAATGGAATGGAATGGAGTTAAACCAAATGGAATGGAACGGAATGGAATGGAATGGAATGGAATGGAATCAACCCAATTGGAATGGAACGGAATGGAATGGAATGGAATAGAATCACCCCGGAAGGAATAGAGTGGAATGGAATGGAACGGAATGGAATGGAATGGAATGACTTGGAATCCACCCGAATGGAATGGAATGGAATGGAATGGAATGGATTCAACCTGAATGGAATAGAATGGAATGGAATGGCATGGAATGGAGTGGAATGGAATGGAATGGAGTGGAATCAACCCAAATGGAATGGAATGGAATGGAATAGAATGGAATGGAAAGGCATGAAATGCAATGGAATGGGATGGAATGGAATCAACCCGAATGGAATGGAATGGAATGGAACGGAATGCAATGGAATGCAGTCAACCCGAAAGGAATGGAACGGAATGGAAAGGAATGGAATGGAATGGAATGGAATAAATCCGAATGGAATGGAATGGCATGGAATGGAATGGAACGGAATCAACCCGAATGGAATGGATTGGAATGGAATGGATGTAACACAGGTGGAATGGAATGGAATGGAATGGAATGGAATCAACCCGAATGGAATGGAATGGAATGGAATGGAATGGAATGGAATGGAATGGAATGGATTGGAATGGAGTCAACCCGAAAAGAATGGAACGGAATGGAATAGAATGGAATGGAATGGAATCAATTCGAATGGAATGGAATGGAATGGAATGGAATGGAATGGAATGGAATGGAATCAACCCGAATGGAATATAATGGAATCAACCTGAGTGGAATTGAATGGAATGGAATGGAAATAATAAGAATGGAATGGAATGGAATGGAATGGAATGAACGAGAAAGGTATCGAATGGAATGGAATGGAGTGGAATGGAATTGAATGGAATGGAATCAACCCGAATGGAATGGAATGGAATGGAATGGAATCAAAACGAATGGAATGGAATGGAATGGAAAGGAATGGAATAGAATCAAGCCGAATGGAATGGAATGGAATGGAATCATCCCGAATGGAAAGGAATGGAATGAAATGGAATGGAATCGAATGGGAGGGAATAAAACCGAATGGAATGGAATGGAATGGAATGGAATGGAATGGAATGGAATGGAATGGAATGGAATGGAATCAACCAGGATGGAATGGAATTGAATGGAATGGAACGGAATGGAATGGAATGGATTCAACCTGAATGGAATAGAATGGAATGGAATGGCATGGAATGGAGTGGAATGGAATGGAATGGAGTGGAATCAACCCGAATGGAATGGAATGGAATGGAATAGAATGGAATGGAAAGGCATGGAATGGAATGGAATGGAATGGAATCAACCCAAATGGAATGGAATGGAATGGAATGGAATGGAATGGAATGGAATGGAATGGTATAGAATCACCTCGGAAGGAATAGAGTGGAATGGAATGGAACGGAATGGAATGGAATGGAATGACTTGGAATCAACCCGAATGGAATGTAATGGAATGGAATGGAATGGAATGGAATGCATTCAACCTGAATGGAATAGAGTGGAATGGAATGGCATGGAATGGAGTGGAATGGAATGGAATGGACTGCAGTCAACCCGAATGGAATGGAATGGAATGGAATAGAATGGAATGGAAAGGCATGGAATGGAATGGAATGGGATGGAATGGAATCAACTCGAATGGAATGGAATGGAATGGAACGGAATGCAATGGAATGGAGTCAACCCGAAAGGAATGGAACGGAATGGAAAGGAATGGAATGGAAAGGAATGGAATCAATCCGAATTGAATGGAATGGCATGGAATTGAATGGAACGGAATCAACCCGAATGGAATGGATTGGAATGGAATGGATGTAACACGAGTGGAATGGAATGGAATGGAATGGAATCAACCCGAATGGAATGGAATGGAATGGAATGGAATGGAATGGAATGGATTGGAATGGAGTCATCCCGAAATGAATGGAAAGGAATGGAATGGAATGGAATCAATACGAATAGAATGGAATGGAATGGAATCAATCCGAATGGAATGGAATGGAATGGAATGGAATGGAATGGAATCAACCCGAATGGAATATAATGGAATCAACCCGAGTGGAATTGAATGGAATGGAGTGGAATGGAATCAACCCGAATGGAATGGAATGGAATGGAGTGGAATGGAATTGAACGGAATGGAATCAACCCGAATGGAATGGAATGGAATGGAATGGAATCAAAACGAATGGATAGGAATGGAATGGAAAGGAATGGAATGGAATCAAGCAGAATGTAATGGAATGGAATGGAATCATCCCGAATGGAAAGGAATGGAATCAAATGGAATGGAATGGAATGGAATGGAATAAAACCGAATGGAATGGAATGGAATGGAATGGATGTAACACGAGTGGAATGGAATGGAATGGAATGGAATGGTATCAACCCGAATGGAATGGGATGGAATGCAATTGAATGGAATGGATTCAACCCGAATGGAGTGGAATGGAATGGATTGGAATCAACCCGAATGGAATGGAATGGAATGGAATAGAATGAAATGGAATAGAATGGAATAGAATCACACCGAAAGGAATGGAATGGAATGGAATGGAATGGAATGGAATGGAATGGAATGAACCCGAATGGAATGGAATGGCATGGAATGGAATGGAATGGAATGGAATGGAATCAACCCAAATGTAATGGAATGTAATGGAATGTAATGCAATGGAATCAACACGAATGGCATGGAATGGAATGGAATGGAATGGAAAGGAATGGAATCAACCCGATTGGAAAGGAATGGAATGGAATGGAACGGAATGGAATGGAATGGAGTTAACCCAAATGGAATGGAATGGAGTGGAATGGAGTGGAAGGGAATGGAAATGAATGGAATCAAACCGAATGGAATGGAATGCAATGGAATGGAATGGAATGGAATGGAATGGAATCACCCGAAAGAATGGAGTGGAATGGAATGGAACGGAAAGGAATGGAATGGAGTTAACCCAAATGGAATGGAATGGAGTGGAATGGAGTGGAAGGGAATGGAATGGAATAGAATCAACCCGATTGGAAAGGAATGGAATGGATTGGAATGGATTGGAATGCAATGGAGTCAAAATCAAAGGAATGGAATGGAATGGAATGGAGTCAACCAGTAAGGAATGGAATGGAATGGAATGGAATGGAATGGAATGGAATGGAATGGAAACAAATCGAATGGAATGGAATGGAATGGAACAGAAACAACCGGAAAGGAATGCAATGGAATGGAATGGAATGGAATGGAATGGAATCAACCCGAATGGAAAGGAATGCAATGGAATCAACCGAATGGAATGGAATGGAATGGAATTGAATAGAATGATATGGAATCAACACGAATGGAATGGAATGGAATGGAATGGAATGGATGTAACACGAATGAAATGGAATGGAATGAAATGGAATCAACCAGAATGGAATGGAATGGAATGGAATGGAATGGAATGGAATGGAATGGAATGGAATGGAATCAACCCGAATGGAATGGAATGGAATGCAATTGAATGGAATGGAATCAACACGAAAGGAATGGAAGGGAATTGAATGGAATGGAATGGAAAGGAATCAACACGAATGGAATGGAATGGAATAGAATGAAATGGAATGGAATGGAATGGAATAGTATGAAATGGAATAGAATGGAATAGAATCACTCCGAAAGGAAAGGAATGGAATGGAACGGAATGGAATGGAATGGAATGGAATGGAATGGAGTCAACCCGAATGGAATGGAATGGCATGGAATGGAATGGATTGGAATAGAATGGAATCAACCCAAATGGAATGGAATGGAATGGAATCAAAACGAATGGAATGGAATGCAATAGAATGGAATGGAATGGAATCAATCCGAATGGAATGGAATGGCATGGAATGGAGTGGAATGGAAAGGCATGGAATCAACCCGATTGGAATGCAATGGAATGGAATGGGATGGAATGGAATGGAATGGAATGGAGTTAACCCAAATGGAATGGAACGGAATGGAATGGAACGGAATGGAATGGAATCAAACCGAATGGAATGGAATGGAATGGAATGGAATGGAATGGAATGGAATGGAATGGAATGGAAACACCCCGAAAGGAATAGAGTGGAATGGAATGGAACGGAATGGAATGGAATGGAATGACTTGGAATCAACTCGAATGGAATGGAATGGAATGGAATGGAATGGATTCAACCTGAATGGAATAGAATGGAATGGAATGGCATGGAATGGAGTGGAATGGAATGGAATGGAATCAACCCGAATGGAATGGAATGGAATAGAACGGAATGGAATGGAATGGAATCAGCCCGAATGTAATGGAATGGAATGCAATAGAATGGAATGGAATGGCATGGAATGGAATGGAAAGGAACGGAATGGAATCAACCCGAAAGGAATGGAACGGAATGGAAAGGAATGGAATGGAATGGAATGGAATAAATCCGAATGGAATGGAATGGCATGGAATGGATTGGAACGGAATCAACCCGAATGGAATGGATTGGAATGGAATGGATGTAACACGAATGGAATGGAATGGAATGGAATGGAATGGAATGGAATGGAATCAACCTGAATGGAATGGAAAGGAATGGAATGGAATGGAATGGAGTCAACCCAAAAGGAATGGAACGGAATGGAATGGAATGGAATGGAATGGAATCAATCCGAAAGTAATGGAATGGAATGGAATGGAATGGAATGGAATGGAATCAACCAGAATGGAATGGAATGGAATGCAATTGAATGGAATGTAATCAACCCGAATGAAGTGGAATGGAATGGAATGGAATCAACCCGAATGGAATGCAATGGAATAGAATGAAATGGAATAGAATGGAATAGAATCACCCCGAAAGGAATGGAATGGAATGGAATGGAATGCAATGGAAAAAACCCGACTGAAATGGAATGACATGGAATGGAATGGAATGGAATGGAATGCAATCAACACAAAAGGAATGGAATGTAATGGAATGGAATGGAATGGAATCAACACGAGTGGCATGGAATGTAATGGAATGGAATGGAATGGAATGGAATGGAATGGTATGGAATGGAATGGAATCAACCCGATTGGAATGGAATGGAATGGAATGGAATGGAATGGAATGGAGTTAACCCAAATGGAATGGAATGGAATGGAATGGAGTGGAAGGGAATGGAATGGAATGGAATCAACCCGAATGGAATGGAATGGAATGGAATGGAATAGAATCACACCGAAAGGAATGGAATGGAATGGAATGGAACGGAATGGAATGGAATAGAATGATTTGGAATCAACCCGAATGGAATGGATTGGAATGGAATGGAATCAACCCGAATGGAATATAATGGTATGGAATGGAATTGAATGGAATGGAATGGAATGGAGTCAACCTGAAAGGAATGGAATGGAATGGAATAGAATGGAATGGAATGGAATCAATCCGAATGGAATGGAATGGAATGGAATGGAATGGAATCAACCCGAATGGAATATAATGGAATCAACCCGAGTGGAATTGAATGGAATGGAATGGAATCAACGAGAAAGGAATCGAAGGAAATGGAATGGAGTGGAATGGAATTGAGTGGAATGGAAACAAGCCAAATGAAATGGAATGGAATGGAATGGAATCAAAACGAATGGAATGCAATGGAATGTAAAGGAATGGAATGGAATCATCCCGAATGGAATGGAATGGAATCAAATGGAATGGAATGGAATGGAATGGAATGGAATGGAATGGAATGGAATGGAATCAACCAGAATGGAATGGAATGGAATGCATTTGAATGGAATGTAATCAACCCGAATGGAGTGGAATGGAATGCAATGGAATCAACCCGAATGGAATGCAATGGAATAGAATGAAATGGAATAGAATGGAATAGAATCACCCCGAAAGGAATGGAATGGAATGGAATGTAATGCAATGGAAAAAACCCGACTGAAATGGAATGACATGGAATGGAATGGAATGGAATGGAATGCAATCAACACAAAAGGAATGGAATGTAATGGAATGGAATGGAATGGAATTAACACGAGTGGCATGGAATGGAATGCAATGGAATGGAATGGAATGGAATGGAATCAACCCGATTGGAATGGAACGGAATGGAATGGAATGGAATGGAGTTAACCCAAATGGAATGGAATGGAATTGAATGGAGTGGAAGGGAATGGAATGGAATGGAATCAACCCGAATGGAATGGAATGGAATGGAATGGAATAGAATCACCCCGAAAGGAATGGAGTGGAATGGAATGGAACGGAATGGAATGGAATAGAATGATTTGGAATCAACCCGAATGGAATGGAATGGAATGGAATGGAATCAACCCGAATGGAATATAATGGTATGGAATGGAATTGAATGGAATGGAATGGAATGGAGTCAACCTGAAAGGAATGGAATGGAATGGAATAGAATGGAATGGAATGGAATCAATCCGAATGGAATGGAATGGAATGGAATGGAATGGAATGGAATGGAATGGAATGGAATGGAATGGAATGGAATCAACCCGAATGGAGTGGAATGCAATGGAATGGAATGGAATCAACAAGAATAGAATATAATGGAATCAACCCGAGTGGAATTGAATGGAATGGAATGGAAATAACCCGAATGGAATGGAATGTAATGGAATGGAATCAACGAGAATGAAATGGAATGGAATGGAATGGGGTGGAATGGAATTGAATGGAATGGAATCAACCCGAATGGAATGGAATTTAATGGAATGGAATCAAAACGAATGGAATGGAATGGAATGGAATGGAATGGAAAGGAATCAAGCCGAATGGAATGGAATGGAATGGAATCATCCCGAATGGAATGGAATGGAATGAAAGGCAATGGAGTGGAATGGAATAAACCCGAATGGAATTGAATGGAATGGAATCAACCCGAATGGAATGGAATGGAATGCAATTGAATGGAATGGAATCAACACGAATGGAATGGAATTGAATTGAATGGAATGGAATGGAATCAACCCGAATGGCTTGGAATGGAACAGAATGAAATGGAATAGAATGGAATAGAATCACCCCGAAAGGAATGGAATGAAATGGAATGGAGTCAACCAAAATGGAATGGAATGGCATGGAATGGAATGGAATGGAATGGAATGGAATGAACACAAATGGAATGGAATGGAATGGAATCAATACGAATGGAATGGTATGCAATGGAATGGAATGGAATGGAATCAAATCGAATGGAATGGAATGGAATGGAATGGAATGGAATGGAATGGAATGGAGTGGAATGGAAAGGAATGGAATCAACCCGATTGGAATGGAATGGAATGGAATGGAATGGAATGGAATGGAATGGAATGGAAAGGAATGGAATGGAATGGAGTTAACCCAAATGGAATGGAACGGAATGGAATGGAACGGAATGGAATGGAATCAAACCGAATGGAATGGAATGGAATGGAACGGAGTGGAATGGAATGGAATCAACCCGAATGGAATGGAATGGAATGCAATTGAATGGAATGGAATCAACACGAAAGGAATGGAAGGGAATTGAATTGAATGGAATGGAAAGGAATCAACACGAATGGAATGGAATGGAATAGAATGAAATGGAATAGAATGGAATAGAATCACTCCGAAAGGAATGGAATGGAATGGAACGGAATGGAATGGAATGGAATGGAATGGAATGGAGTCAACCCGAATGGAATGGAATGGCATGGAATGGAATGGAATGGAATGGAATGGAATGGGATGGAATGGAATGGAATGGAATGGAGTTAACCCAAATGGAATGGAACGGAATGGAATGGAACGGAATGGAATGGAATCAAACCGAATGGAATGGAATGGAATGGAATGGAATGGAATGGAATAGAATCACCCCGAAAGGAATAGAGTGGAATGGAATGGAACGGAATGGAATGGAATGGAATGACTTGGAATCAACTCGAATGGAATGGAATGGAATGGAATGGAATGGATTCAACCTGAATGGAATAGAATGGAATGGAATGGAGTGGAATGGAATGGAATGGAATCAACCCGAATGGAATGGAATGGAATGCAATAGAATGGAATGGAATGGCATTGAATGGAATGGAAAGGAATGGAATGGAATCAACACGAAAGGAATGGAACGGAATGGAAAGGAATGGAATGGAATGAAATGGAATCAATCCGAATGGAATGGAATGGCATGGAATGGATTGGAACGGAATCAACCCGAATGGAATGGATTGGAATGGAATGGATATAACACGAATGGAATGGAATGGAATGGATTGGAATGGAACCAACCTGAATGGAATGGAAAGGAATGTAATGGAATGGAATGGAGTCAACCCAAAAGGAATGGAACGGAATGGAATGGAATGGAATGGAATGGAATCAACACGAATGGAGTGGAATGGAATGGAATGGAATGGAATCAACCAGAATAGAATATAATGGAATCAACCCGAGTGGAATTGAATGGAATGGAATGGAAATAACCCGAATGGAATGGAATGTAATGGAATGGAATCAACGAGAATGAAATGGAATGGAATGGAATGGAGTGGAATGGAATTGAATGGAATGGAATCAACCCGATTGGAATGGAATTTAATGGAATGGAATCAAAACGAATGGAATTGAATGGAATGGAATGGAATGGAATGGAATGGAATGGAAAGGAATCAAGCCGAATGGAATGGAATGGAATGGAAACCTCCCGAATGGAATGGAATGGAATGAAATGCAATGGAGTGGAATGGAATAAACCCGAATGGAATGGAATGGAATGGAACCAACCCGAATGGAATGGAATGGAATGCAATTGAATGGAATGGAATCAACACGAATGGAATGGAATTGAATTGAATGGAATGGAATGGAATCAACCCGAATGGCATGGAATGGAATAGAATGAAATGGAAGAGAATGGAATAGAATCACCCCGAAAGGAATGGAATGGAATGGAATGGAGTCAACCAGAATGGAATGGAATGGCATGGAATGGAATGGAATGGAAAGGAATGGAATGGAATCAACCCAAATGGAATGGAATGGAATGGAATCAAAACGAATGGAATGGAATGCAATGGAATGGAATGGAATGGAATCAATCCGAATGGAATGGAATGGCATGGAATGGAGTGGAATGGAAAGGAATGGAATCAACCCGATTGGAATGGAATGGAATGCAATGGGATGGAATGGAATGGAATGGAATGGAGTTAACCCAAATGGAATGGGACGGAATGGAATGCAACGGAATGGAATGGAATCAAAACGAATGGAATGGAATGGAATGGAATGGAATGGAATGGAATGGAATAGAATCACCCCGAAAGGAATAGAGTGGAATGGAATGGAACGGAATGGAATGGAATGGAATGACTTGGAATCAACTAGAATGGAATGGAATGGAATGGAATGGAATGGATTCAACCAGAATGGAATAGAATGGAATGGAATGGCATGGAATGGAGTGGAATGGAATGGAATGGAATCAACCCGAATGGAATGGAATGGAATGGAACGGAATGGAATGGAATGGAATCAACCCGAATGTAATGTAATGGAATGCAATAGAATGGAATGGAATGGCATGGAATGGAATGGAAAGGAATGGAATGGAATCAACCCGAAAGGAATGGAACGGAATGGAAAGGAATGGAATGGAATGGAATGGAATCAATCCCAATGGAATGGAATGGCATGGAATGGATTGGAACGGAATCAAACCGAATGGAATGGATTGGAATGGAATGGATGTAACACGAATGGAATGGAATGGAATGGAATGGAATGGAATCAACCTGAATGGAATGGAAAGGAATGGAATGGAATGGAATGGAGTCAACGCAAAAATAATGGAACGGAATGGAATGGAATGGAATGGAAAGGAATCAATCTGAATGGAATGGAATGGAATGGAATGGAATGGAATCAACCCGAATGGAATGTAATGGAATCAACCCGAGTGGAATTGAATGGAATGGAATGGAATCAACGAGAAAGGAATCGAATGAAATGGAATGGAGTGGAATGGAATTGAATGGAATGGAAACAACCCAAATGAAATGGAATGGAATGGAATGGAATCAAAACGAATGGAATGCAATGGAATGGAAAGGAATGGAATGGAATCAAGCCGAATGGAATGGAATGGAATGGAATCATCCCGAATGGAATGGAATGGAATCAAATGGAATGGAATGGAATGGAATGGAATGGAATCAACCAGAATGGAATGGAATGGAATGCAATTGAATGGAATGGAATCAACCCGAATGGAGTGGAATGGAATGGAATGGAATCAACCTGAATGGAATGCAATGGAATAGAATGAAATGGAATAGAATGGAATAGAATCACCCCGAAAGGAATGGAATGGAATGGAATGGAATGCAATGGAAAAAACCCGACTGAAATGGAATGACATGGAATGGAATGGAATGGAAAGGAATGCAATCAACACAAAAGGAATGGAATGTAATGGAATGGAATGGAATGGAATCAACACGAGTGGCATGGAATGGAATGGAATGGAATGGAATGGAATGGAATCAACCCGATTGGAATGGAATGGAATGGAATGGAATGGAATGGAGTGGAAGGGAATGGAATGGAATGGAATCAACCCGAATGGAATGGAATGGAATGGAATGGAATAGAATCACCCCGAAAGGAATGGAGTGGAATGGAATGGAACGGAATGGAATGGAATAGAATGATTTGGAATCAACCTGAATGGAATGGAATGGAATGGAATGCAATCAACCCGAATGGAATATAATGGTATGGAATGGAATTGAATGAAATGGAATGGAATGGAGTCAACCTGAAAGGAATGGAATGGAATGGAATAGAATGGAATGGAATGGAATCAATCCGAATGGAATGGAATGGAATGGAATGGAATGGAATGGAATGGAATGGAATCAACCCGAATGGAGTGGAATGCAATGGAATGGAATGGAGTCAACCAGAATAGAATATAATGGAATCAACCCGAGTGGAATTGAATGGAATAGAATGGAAATAACCCGAATGGAATGGAATGTAAAGGAATGGAATCAACGAGAATGAAATGGAATGGAATTGAATGGAGTGGAATGGAATTGAATGGAATGGAATCAACCCGAATGGAATGGAATTTAATGGAATGGAATCCAAACGAATGGAATGGAATGGAATGGAATGGAATGGAAAGGAATCAAGCCGAATGCAATGGAATGGAATGGAATCATCCCGAATGGAATGGAATGGAATGAAATGCAATGGAGTGGAATGGAATAAACCCGAATGGAAAGGAATGGAATGGAATCAACCCGAATGGAATGGAATGGAATGCAATTGAATGGAATGGAATCAACACGAATGGAATGGAATTGAATTGAATGGAATGGAATGGAATCAACACGAATGGCTTGGAATGGAATAGAATGAAATGGAATAGAATGGAATAGAATCACCCCGAAAGGAATGGAATGGAATGGAGTCAACCAAAATGGAATGGAATGGCATGGAATGGAATGGAATGGAATGGAATGGAATGGAATGGAATGAACACAAATGGAATGGAATGGAATGGAATCAATACGAATGGAATGGAATGCAATGGAATGGAATGGAATGGAATCAAATCGAAAGGAATGGAATGGAATGGAATGGAATGGAGTGGAATGGAAAGGAATGGAATCAACCCGATTGGAATGGAATGGAATGGAATGGAATGGAATGGAGTTAACCTAAATGGAATGGAACGGAATGGAAAGGAACGGAATGGAATAGAATCAACCCGAATGGAATGGAATGGAATGGAATGGAATCAACACGAATGGAATGGAATGCAATGGAATGGAATGGAATGGAATCAATCCGAATGGAATGGAACGGCATGGAATGGAGTGGAATGGAAAGGAATGGAATCAACCCGATTGGAATGGAATGGAATGGAATGGGATGGAATGGAATGGAATGGAATGGAGTGAACCCAAATGGAATGGAACGGAATGGAATGGAACGGAATGGAATGGAATCAAACCGAATGGAATGGAATGGAATGGAATAGAATGGAATGGAATGGAATCAACCCGAATGGAATGGAATGGAATGCAATTGAATGGAATGGAATCAACACGAAAGGAATGGAAGGGAATTGAATGGAATGGAATGGAAAGGAATCAACACGAATGGAATGGAATGGAATAGAATGAAATGGAATAGAATGGAATAGAATCACTCCGAAAGGAATGGAATGGAATGGAACGGAATGGAATGGAATGGAATGGAATGGAATGGAGTCAACCCGAATGGAATGGAATGGCATGGAATGGAATGGAATGGAATGGAATGGAATCAACCCAAATGGAATGGAATGGAATGGAATCATCACGAATGGAATGGAATGCAATGGAATGGAATGGAATGGAATGAATCCGAATGGAATGGAATGGCATGGAATGGAGTGGAATGGAAAGGAATGGAATAAACCCGGTTGGAATGGAATGGAATGGAATGGGACGGAATGGAATGGAATGGAATGGAGTTAACCCAAGTGGAATGGAACGGAATGGAATGGAACGGAATGGAATGGAATCAAACCGAATGGAATGGAATGGAATGAAATGGAATGGAATGGAATCAACCCGAATGGAATGGAATGGAATGGAATGGAATGGAATCCACCCGAATGGAATGGAATGGAATGGAATGGAATGGAATGACTTGGAATAAACTCGAATGGAATGGAATGGAATGGAGTCAACCAGAATGGAATGGAATGGCATGGAATGGAATGGAATGGAATGGAATGGAATGGAATGGAATGAACACAAATGGAATGGAATGGAATGGAGTCAATAAGAATGGAATGGAATGTAATGGAATGGAATGGAATGGAATCAAATCGAATGGAATGGAATGGAATGGAATGGAATGGAATGGAGTGGAATGGAAAGGAATGGAATCAACACGATTGGAATGGAATGGAATGGAATGGAATGGAATGGAATGGAATGGAATGGAATGGAATGGAATGGAGTTAACCCAAATGGAATGGAACGGAATGGAATGGAACGGAATGGAATGGAATCAACCCGAATGGCATGGAATGGAATGGAATGGAATAGAATCATCCCGAAAGGAATAGAGTGGAATGGGATGGAAAGGAATGGAATGGACTGGAATGACTTGGAATCAAGTCGAACGGAATGGAATGGAATGCAATGGAATTGATTCAACCTGAATGGAATAGAATGGAATGGAATGGCATGGAAGGGAGTGGAATGGAATGGAAAGGAATGGAATCAACACGAATGGAATGGAAGGGAATGGAATAGAAAGAAATGGAATGGCATGGAATGGAATGGAATGGCATGGAATGGAATGGAAGGGAATGGAATGGAATCAACCCGAATGGAATGGAATGGAATGGAACGGAATGCAATGGAATGGAGTCAACCCGGAAGGAATGGAACGGAATGGAAAGGAATGGAATGGAATGGAATGGAATCAATCCTAATGGAATGGAATGTCATGGAATGGAGTGGAATGGAAAGGAATAGAATCAACCCGATTGGAATGGAATGGAATGGAATGGAATGGAATGGAGTTAATCCAAATGGAATGGAAAGGAATGGAATGGAACGGAATGGAATGGAATCAACCCGAATGGAATGGAATGGAATGGAATGGAAGAGAATCACCCCGAAAGGAATAGAGTGGAATGGAATGGAACGGAATGGATTGGAATGGAATGACTTGGAATCAACTCGAATGGAATGGAATGGAATGGAATGGAATGGAATGGAATGGATTCAACCTGAATGGAATAGAATGGAATGGAATGGCATGGAATGGAGTGGAATGGAATGGAATGGAATCAACACGAATGGAATGGAATGGAATGGAACGGAATGGAATGGAATGGAATCAACCCGAATGGAATGGAATGGAATGCAATAGAATGGAATGGAATGGCATGGAATGGAATGGAATGGAATGGAATGGAATGGAATGGAATCAACCCGAATGGAATGGAATGGAATGCAACGGAATGCAATGGAATGGAGTAAACCCGAAAGGAATGGAACGGAATGGAAAGGAATGGAATGGAATTGAATGGAATCAATCCGAATGGAATGGAATGGCATGGAATGGATTGGAACGGAATCAACCCGAATGGAATGGATTGGAATGGAATGGATGTAACACGAATGGAATGGAACGGAATGGAATGGAATGGAATCAACCCGAATGGAATGGAATGGAATGGAATGGAATGGAATGGAATGGAATGGAGTCAACCCGAAAGGAATGGAACGGAATGGAATGGAATGGAATGGAATGGAATCAATCCGAATGGAATGGAATGGAATGGAATGGAATGGAATCAACCTGAATGGAATATAATGGAATCAACCCGAGTGGAATTCAATGGAATGGAATGGAATCAACGAGAAAGGAATCGAATGAAATGGAATGGAGTGGAATGGAATTGAATGGAATGGAATCAACCCGAATGAAATGGAATGGAATGGAATGGAATCAAAACGAATGGAATGGAAAGGAATGGAAAGGAATGGAATGGAATCAAGCCGAATGGAATGGAATGGAATGGAATCATCCCGAATGGAATGGAATGGAATCAAATGGAATGGAATGGAATGGAATGGAATGGAATGGAATGGAATGGAATGGAACGGAATCATCCAGAATGGAATGAAATGGAATGCAATTGAATGGAATGGAATCAACCCGAATGGAGTGGAATGGAATGGAAAGGAATCAACCCGAATGGAATGGAATGGAATAGAATGAAATGGAATAGAATGGAATAGAATCACCCCGAAAGGAATGGAATGGAATGGAATGGAAGGCAATGGTAAAAACCCGACTGAAATGGAATGGCATGGAATGCAATGGAATGGAATGGAATGCAATCAACACAATAGGAATGGAATGTAATGTAATGGAATGGAATGGAATCAACACGAATGGAATGGAATGGAATGGAATGGAATGGAATGGAATGGAATCAACCCGATTGGAATGGAATGGAATGGAATGGAATGGAATGGAATGGAGTTAACCCAAATGGAATGGAATGGAATGGAATGGAGTGGAAGGGAATGGAATGGAATGGAATCAACCCGAATGGAGTGGAATGGAATGGAATGAAATGGAATAGAATCACCCCGAAAGGAATGGAGTGGAATGGAATGGAACGGAATGGAATAGAATAGAATGATATGGAATCAACACGAATGGAATGGAATGGAATGGAATGGAATCAACCCGAATGGAATATAATGGTATGGAATGGAATGGAATGGAATGGAATGGAATGGAGTCAACCTGAAAGGAATGGAATGGAATGGAATGGAATGGAATGGAATGGAATGGAATGGAATCAATCCGAATGGAATGGAATGGAATGGAATGGAATTGAATCAACCCGAATGGAATGGAATGGAATGGAATGGAAGGGAATCAACCAGAATAGAATATAATGGAATCAACCCGAGTGGAATTGAATGGAATGGAATGGAAATAACCCGAATGGAATGGAATGTAATGGAATGGAATCAACGAGAATGAAATGGAATGGAATGGAATGGAGTGGAATGGAATTGAATGGAATGGAATCAACCCGAATGGAATGGAATAAAATGGAATGGAATCAAAACGAATGGAATGGAAAGGAATGGAATGGAATGGAATGGAAAGGAAATAAGCCGAATGGAATGGAATGGAATGGAATGGAATGGAATGGAATGGAATGGAATGGAACAAACCCGAATGGAATGGAATGGAATGGAATCAACCCGAATGGAATGGAATGGAATGCAATTGAATGGAATGGAATCAACACGAATGGAATGGAATGGAATGGAATGGAATGGAATAAACCAGAATGGAATGGAAAGCAATGGAATCAACACGAATGGAATGGAATGGAATTCAATTGAATGGAATGGAATCAACACGAATGGAATGGAAGGGAATTGAATGGAATGGAATGGAATGGAATCAATACGAATGGAATGGAAGGGAATTCAATGGAATGGATTGGAATGGAATCAACACGAATGGAATGGAATGGAATAGAATGAAATGGAATAGAATGGAATAGAATCACCCCGAAAGGAATGGAATGGAATGGAATAGAATAAAATGGAATAGAATGGAATAGAATCACCCCGAAAGGAATGGAATGGAATGGAATGGAATGGAATGGAATGGAATGGAATGGAATGGAAAGGAATGGAGTCAACATGAATGCAATGGAATGGAATGGAATGGAATGGAATGGAATGGAATGGAATGGAATGGAATCAACCCAAATGGAATGGAATGGAATGGAATCAACACGAATGGAATGGAAAGCAATGGAATGGAATGGAAAGGAATCAATCCGAATGGAATGGAATGGCATGGAATGGAGTGCAATGGAAAGGAATGGAATCAACCCGATTGGAATGGAATGGAATGGAATGGGATGGAATGGAATGGAATGGAATGGAGTTAACCCAAATGGAATTGAACGGAATGGAATGGAACGGAATGGAATGGAATCAAACCGAATGCAATGGAATGGAATGGAATGGAATGGAATGGAATGGAATGGAAGAGAATCACCCCGAAAGGAATAGAGTGGAATGGAATGGAACGGAATGGATTGGAATGGAATGACTTGGAATCAACTCGAATGGAATGGAATGGAATGGAATGGAATGGTTTCAACCTGAATGTAATAGAATGGAATGGAATGTCATGGAATGGAGTGGAATGGAATGGAATGGAATCAACCCGAATGGAATGGAATGGAATGGAACGGAATGGAATGGAATGGAATCAACCCGAGTGGAATGGAATGGAATGCAATAGAATGGAATGGAATGGCATGGAATGGAATGGAATGGAATGGAATGGAATCAACCCAAATGGAATGGAATGGAATGGAACGGAATGCAATGGAATGGAGTCAACCCGAAAGGAATGGAACGGAATGGAAAGGAATGGAATGGAATGGAATGGAATCAATACGAATGGAATGGAATTGCATGGAATGGATTGGAACGGAATCAACCCGAATGGAATGGATTGGAATGGAATGGATGTAACACGAATGGAATGGAACGGAATGGAATGGAATGGAATCAACCCGAATGGAACGGAATGGAATGGAATGGAATGGAATGGAATGGAATGGAATGGAATGGAATGGAATGGAGTCAACCCGAAAGGAATGGAACGGAATGGAATGGAATGGAATGGAATGGAATCAATCCGAATGGAATGGAATGGAATGGAATGGAATGGAGTCAACCTGAAAGGAATGGAATGGAATGGAATGGAATGGAATGGAATGGAATGGAATGGAATCAATCCGAATGGAATGGAATGGAATGGAATGGAATGGAATGGAATCAACCCGAATGGAATGGAATGGAATGGAATGGAAGGGAATCAACCAGAATAGAATATAATGGAATCAACCCGAGTGGAATTGAATGGAATGGAATGGAAATAACCCGAATGGAATGGAATGTAATGGAATGGAATCAACGAGAATGAAATGGAATGGAAAGGAATGGAGTGGAATGGAATTGAATGGAATGGAATCAACCCGAATGGAATGGAATTTAATGGAATGGAATCAAAACGAATGGAATGGAAAGGAATGGAATGGAATGGAATGGAATGGAATGCAATGGAATGGAAAGGAATCAAGCCGAATGGAATGGAATGGAATGGAATCATCCCGAATGGAATGGAATGAAATGGAATGCAATGGAATGGAATGGAATGGAATGGAATAAACCCGAATGGAATGGAATGGAATGGAATCAACCCGAATGGAATGGAATGGAATGCAATTGAACGGAATGGAATCAACACGAATGGAATGGAATGGAATGGAATGGAATGGAATAAACCCGAATGGAATGGAATGGAATGGAATCAACACGAATGGAATGTAATGGAATGCAATTGAATGGAATGGAATCAACACGAATGGAATGGAAGGGAATTGAATGGAAAGGAATGGAATGGAATGGAATGGAATGGAATGGAATCAATCCGAATGGAATGGAATGGAATGGAATGGAATGGAATGGAATGGAATGGAATCAACCCGAATGGAATGGAATGGAATGGAATGGAAGGGAATCAACCAGAATAGAATATAATGGAATCAACCCGAGTGGAATTGAATGGAATGGAATGGAAATAACTCGAATGGAATGGAATGTAATGGAATGGAATCAACGAGAATGAAATGGAATGGAATGGAATGGAGTGGAATGGAATTGAATGGAATGGAATCAACCCGAATGGAATGGAATTTAATGGAATGGAATCAAAACGAATGGAATGGAAAGGAATGGAATGGAATGGAATGGAATGGAATGGAATGGAATGGAAAGGATTCAAGCCGAATGGAAAGGAATGGAATGGAATCATCCCGAATGGAATGGAATGGAATGAAATGGAATGCAATGGAATGGAATGGAATGGAATGGAATAAACCCGAATGGAATGGAATGGAATGGAATCAACCCGAATGGAATGGAATGGAATGCAATTGAATGGAATGGAATCAACACGAATGGAATGGAATGGAATGGAATGGAATGGAATGGAATAAACCCGAATGGAATGGAATGGAATGGAATCAACACGAATGGAATGGAATGGAATGCAATTGAAAGGAATGGAATCAACACGAATGGAATGGAAGGGAATTGAATGGAATGGAATGGAATGGAATCAACCCGAATGGAGTGGAATGGAATGGAATGGAATCAACCCGAATGCAATGGAATGGAATGGAATAGAATGAAATGGAATAGAATGGAATAGAATCACACCGAAAGGAATGGAATGGAATGTCATGGAATGGAATGGAATGGAATGTAATGAACCCGAATGGAATGGAATGGCATGGAATGGAATGGAATGGAATGGAATGGAATCAACCCAAATGGAATGGAATACAATGGAATGGAATGGAATGGAATCAACACGAATGGCATGGAATGGAATGGAATGGAATGGAATGGAATCAACCCGATTGGAATGGAATGGAATGGAATGGAATGGAATGGAATGGAATGGAATGGAGTTAAGCCAAATGGAATGGAATGGAATGGAGTGGAAGGGAATGGAATGGAATGGAATCAACACGAATGGAATGGAATGCAATGGAATGGAATGGAATGGAATGGAATAGAATCACCCGAAAGGAATGGAGTGGAATGGAATGGAACGGAATGGAATGGAATAGAATGACTTGGAATCAACCCGAATGGAATGGAATGGAATGGAATGGAATGGAATGGATTGGAGTCAACCTGTAAGGAATGGAATGGAATGGAATGGAATGGAATGGAATGGAATGGAATGGAGTCAACCTGTAAGGAATGGAATGGAATGGAATGGAATGGAATGGAATGGAATGGAATGGAAACAAATCGAATGGAATGGAATGGAATGGAATGGAATCAACTCGAATGGAATATAATGGTATGGAATGGAATTGAATGGAATGGAATGGAATGGAGTCAACCTGAAAGGAATGGAATGGAATGGAATGGAATGGAATGGAATCAATCCGAAAGGAATGGAATGGAATGGAATGGAATGGAATGGAATGGAATGGAATGGAATTAACACGAATGGAATGGAATGGAATGGAATGGAATCAACCAGAATAGAATATAATGGAATCAACCCGAGTGGAATTGAATGGAATGGAATGGAAATAACCCAAATGGAATGGAATGGAATGGAATGGAATCAACGAGAATGAAATGGAATGGAATGGAATGGAGTGGAATGGAATTGAATGGAATGGAATCAACCCGAATGGAATGGAATTTAATGGAATGGAATCAAAACGAATGGAATGGAATAAAATGGAATGGAATGGAATGGAATGGAATGGAATGGAAAGAATCAAGCCGAATGGAATGGAACGGAATGGAATCATCCCGAATGGAATGGAATGGAATGAAATGGAATGGAATGGAATGGAATAAACCCGAATGGAATGGAATGGAATGGAATGGAATCAACCCGAATGGAATGGAATGGAATGCAATTGAATGGAATGGAATCAACACGAATGGAATGGAATGGAATGGAATGGAATCAACCCGAATGGAATGGAATGGAATAGAATGAAATGGAATAGAATGGAATAGAATCACCCCAAAAGGAATGGAATGGAATGGAATGGAAAGGAATGGAGTCAACCAAAATGGAATGGAATGGCATGGAATGGAATGGAATGGAATGGAATGGAATGAACCCAAATTGAATGGAATGGAATGGAATCAACACGAATGGAATAGAATGCAATGGAATGGAATGGAATGGAATCAAATCGAATGGAATGGAATGGAATGGAGTGGCATGGAAAGGAATGGAATCAACCCGATTGGAATGCAATGGAATGGAATGGAATGGAATGGAATGGAATGGAATGGAATGGAGTTAACCCAAATGGAATGGAACGGAATGGAATGGAACGGAATGGAATGCAATCAACCCGAATGGAATGGAATGGAATGGAATAGAATCACCCCGAAAGGAATAGAGTGGAATGGAATGGAAACGAATGAAATGGAATGGAATGACTTGGAATCAACTCGAATGGAATGGAATGGCATGGAATGGAATGGATTCAACCTGAATGGAATAGAATGGAATGGAATGGCATGGAATGGAGTGGAATGGAATGGAATGGAATGGAATCAACACGCATGGAATGGAATGGAATGGAATAGAATGGAATGGAATGGCATGGAATGGAATGGAATGGCATGGAATGGAATGGAAGGGAATGGAATGGAATCAACCCAAATGGAATGGAATGGAATGGAACGGAATGCAATGGAATGGAGTCAACCCGAAAGTAATGGAACGGAATGGAAAGGAATGGAATGGAATGGAATGGATTCAATCCGAATGGAATGGAATGGCATGGAATGGAATGGAGTGGAAAGGAATGGAATCATCCCGATTGGAATAGAATGGAATGGAATGGAATGGAATGGAGTTAACCCAAATGGAATGGAACGGAATGGAATGGAACGGAATGGAATGGAATCAACCCGAATGGAATGGAATGGAATGGAATGGAATGGAATGGAATAGAATCACCCCGAAAGGAATAGAGTGGAATGGAATGGAACGGAATGGAATGGAATGGAATGACTTGGAATCAACTCGAATGGAATGGAATGGAATGGAATGGAATGGAATGGAATGGAATGGATTCAACCTGAATGGAATAGAATGGAATGGAATGGCATGGAATGGAGTGCAATGGAATGGAATGGAATCAACCCAAATGGAATGGAATGGAATGGAACGGAATGGAATGGAATGGAATCAACCCGAATGGAATGGAATGGAATGCAATAGAATGGAGTGGAGTGGAATCAACCCGAATGGAATAGAATGAAATGGAATGACATGGAATGGAATGGAATGGAATGGAATGAAATGGAATGGAATCACCCCGAAAGGAATGGAATGGAATGGAATGGAATGGAATCAAACCGAATGGAATGGAATGGAATGCAATGGAATGGAATGGAATGGAATGGAATGGAATGGAATGGAATCAACCCGAATGGAATATAATGGAATCAACCCGAGTGGAATTGAATGGAATGGAATGGAAATAATCCGAATGGAATGGAATGGAATGGAATGGAATCAACGAGAAAGGAATGGAATGGAATGGAATATACTGGAATGGAATTGAATGGAATGGAATCAACCCGAATGGAATGGAGTGGAATGGAATGGAATGGAATCAAAACGAATGGAATGGAATGGAATGGAAATGAATGGAATGGAATCAAGCCGAATGGAATGGAATGGAATGGAATCATCCCGCATGGAAAGGAATGGAATCAAATGGAATGGAATGGAATGGAATGGAATAAAACCGAATGGAATGGAATGGAATGGAATTGAATGGAATCAACACGAATGGAATGGAATGGAATGGAATGGAATGGAATGGATTGGAATGCAATGGAGTCAACCTCAAAGGAATGGAATGGAATGGAATGGAATGGAGTCAACCTGTAAGGAATGGAATGGAATGGAATGGAATGGAAACAAATCGAATGGAATGGAATGGAATGGAATGGAATGGAATGGAATGGAATGGAATGGAACAGAAACAACCGGAAAGGAATGCAATGGAATGGAATCTAATGGAATGGAATCAACCCGAATGGAAAGGAATGCAATGGAATCAACAGAATGGAATGGAATGGAATGGAATGGAATGGAATGGAATAGAATGATTTGGAATCAACACGAATGGAATGGAATGGAATGGAATTGAATAGATGTAACACGAATGAAATGGAATGGAATGGGATGGAATCAACCCGAATGGAATGGAATGGAATGCAATTGAATGGAATGGAATCAACACGAATGGAATGGAATGGAATAGAATGAAATGGAATAGAATGGAATAGAATCACCCCGAAAGGAATGGAATGGAATGGAATGGAATGGAGTCAACCCGAATGGAATGGAATGGCATGGAATGGAATGGAATGGAATGGAAAGGAATGGAATCAACCCAAGTGGAATGGAATGGAATGGAATCAACACGAATGGAATGGAATGCAATGGAATGGAATGGAATGGAATCAATCCGAATGGAATGGAATGGCATGGAATGGAGTGGAATGGAAAGGAATGGAATCAACCCGATTGGAATGGAATGGAATGGAATGGAATGGAATGGAATGGAGTTAACCCAAATGGAATGGAACGGAATGGAATGGAACAGAATGGAATGGAATCAATCCGAATGGAATGGAATGGAATGGAATGGAATGGAATGGAATAGAATCACCCCGAAAGGAATAGAGTGGAATGGAATAGAACGGAATGGAATGGAATGGAATGACTTGGAATGAACTCGAATGGAATGGAATGGAATGGAATGGAATGGATTCAACCTGAATGGAATAGAATGGAATGGAATGACATGGAATGGAGTGGAATGGAATGGAATGGAATCAACCCGAATGGAATGGAATGGAATGGAACGGAATGGAATGGAATGGAATCAACCCGAATGGAATGGAATGGAATGCAATAGAATGGAATGGAATGGCATGGAATGGAATGGAATGGAATGGAATGGAATGGAATGGAATGGAATGGAATCAACCCGAATGGAATGGAATGGAATGGAACGGAATGCAATGGAATGGAGTCAACCCGAAAGGAATGGAATGGAATGGAAAGGAATGGAATGGAATGGAATGGAATCAATCCGAATGGAATGGAATGGCAGGGAACGGATTGGAACGGAATCAACACGAATGGAATGGATTGGAATGGAATGGATGTAACACGAATGGAATGGAATGGAATGGAATGGAATGGAACCAACCCGAATGGAATGGAATGGAATGGAATGGAGTCAACCCGAAAGGAATGGAATGGAATGGAATGGAATGGAATGGAATGGAATGGAATCAATCCGAATGGAATGGAATGGAATGGAATGGAATGGAATGGAATGGAATCAACCCGAATGGAATATAATGCAATCAACCCGAGTGGAATTGAATGGAATGGAATGGAATCAACGAGAAAGGAATCGAATTAAATGGAATGGAGTGGAATGGAATTGAATGCAATGGAATCAACACGAATGAATTGGAATGGAATGGAATGGAATCTAAACGAATGGAATGGAATGGAATGGAAAGGAATGGAAAGGAATCAAGCCGAATGGAATGGAATGGAATGGAATCATCCCGAATGGAATGGAATGGAATCAAATGGAATGGAATGGAATGGAATGGAATGGAATCAACCAGAATGGAATGGAATGGAATGCAATTGAATGGAATGGAATCAACCCGAAAGGAGTGGAATGGAATGGAATGGAATCAACCCGAATGGAATGGAATGGAATAGAATGAAATGGAATAGAATGGAATAGAATCACCCCGAAAGGAATGGAATGGAATGGAATTGAATGGAATGCAATGGAATGGAATGAACCCGAATGGAATGTAATGGCATGGAATGGAATGGAATGGAATGGAATGGAATGGAATCAATACGAATGGAATGGAATGGCATGGAATGGATTGGAATGGAATCAACCCGAATGGAATGGATTGGAATGGAATGGATGTAACACGAATGGAATGGAACGGAATGGAATGGAATGGAATCAACCCGAATGGAACGGAATGGAATGGAATGGAATGGAATGGAATGGAATGGAATGGAATGGAATAGAATGGAATCAATCCGAATGGAATGGAATGGAATGGAATGGAATGGAGTCAACCTGAAAGGAATGGAATGGAATGGAATGGAATGGAATGGAATGGAATGGAATGGAATGGAATGGAATGGAATCAATCCGAATGGAATGGAATGGAATGGAATGGAATGGAATGGAATCAACCCGAATGGAATGGAATGGAATGGAATGGAAGGGAATCAACCAGAATAGAATATAATGGAATCAACCCGAGTGGAATTGAATGGAATGGAATGGAAATAACCCGAATGCAATGGAATGTAATGGAATGGAATCAACGAGAATGAAATGGAATGGAATGGAATGGAGTGGAATGGAATTGAATGGAATGGAATCAACCCGAATGGAATGGAATTTAATGGAATGGAATCAAAACGAATGGAATGGAAAGGAATGGAATGGAATGGAATGGAATGGAATGCAATGGAATGGAAAGGAATCAAGCCGAATGGAATGGAATGGAATGGAATCATCCCGAATGGAATGGAATGGAATGAAATGGAATGCAATGGAATGGAATGGAATGGAATGGAATAAACCCGAATGGAATGGAATGGAATGGAATCAACCCGAATGGAATGGAATGGAATGCAATTGAACGGAATGGAATCAACACGAATGGAATGGAATGGAATGGAATGGAATAAACCCGAATGGAATGGAATGGAATGGAATCAACACGAATGGAATGGAATGGAATGCAATTGAATGGAATGGAATCAACACGAATGGAATGGAAGGGAATTGAATGGAAAGGAATGGAATGGAATGGAATGGAATGGAATGGAATGGAATGGAATGGAATCAATCCGAATGGAATGGAATGGAATGGAATGGAATGGAATGGAATGGAATCAACCCGAATGGAATGGAATGGAATGGAATGGAAGGGAATCAACCAGAATAGAATATAATGGAATCAACCCGAGTGGAATTGAATGGAATGGAATGGAAATAACTCGAATGGAATGGAATGTAATGGAATGGAATCAACATGAATGAAATGGAATGGAATGGAATGGAGTGGAATGGAATTGAATGGAATGGAATCAACCCGAATGGAATGGAATTTAATGGAATGGAATCAAAACGAATGGAATGGAAAGGAATGGAATGGAATGGAATGGAATGGAATGGAATGGAAAGGAATCAAGCCGAATGGAAAGGAATGGAATGGAATCATCCCGAATGGAATGGAATGGAATGAAATGGAATGCAATGGAATGGAATGGAATGGAATGGAATAAACCCGAATGGAATGGAATGGAATGCAATTGAATGGAATGGAATCAACACGAATGGAATGGAATGGAATGGAATGGAATGGAATGGAATGGAATAAACCCGAATGGAATGGAATGGAATGGAATCAACACGAATGGAATGGAATGGAATGCAATTGAAAGGAATGGAATCAACACGAATGGAATGGAAGGGAATTGAATGGAATGGAATGGAATGGAATCAACCCGAATGGAGTGGAATGGAATGGAATGGAATGGAATGGAATGGAATCAATCCGAATGGAATGGAATGGAATGGAATGGAATGGAATGGAATGGAATGGAATCAACCCGAATGGAATATAATGCAATCAACCCGAGTGGAATTGAATGGAATGGAATGGAATCAACGAGAAAGGAATCGAATTAAATGGAATGGAGTGGAATGGAATTGAATGCAATGGAATCAACACGAATGAATTGGAATGGAATGGAATGGAATCAAAACGAATGGAATGGAATGGAACGGAAAGGAATGGAAAGGAATCAAGCCGAATGGAATGGAATGGAATGGAATCATCCCGAATGGAATGGAATGGAATCAAATGGAATGGAATGGAATGGAATGGAATGGAATCAACCAGAATGGAATGGAATGGAATGCAATTGAATGGAATGGAATCAACCCGAAAGGAGTGGAATGGAATGGAATGGAATCAACACTAATGGAATGGAATGGAATAGAATGAAATGGAATAGAATGGAATAGAATCACCCCGAAAGGAATGGAATGGAATGGAATTGAATGGAATGCAATGGAATGGAATGAACCCGAATGGAATGTAATGGCATGGAATGGAATGGAATGGAATGGAATGGAATGGAATCAATACGAATGGAATGGAATGGCATGGAATGGATTGGAATGGAATCAACCCGAATGGAATGGATTGGAATGGAATGGATGTAACACGAATGGAATGGAACGGAATGGAATGGAATGGAATCAACCCGAGTGGAACGGAATGGAATGGAATGGAATGGAATGGAATGGAATGGAATGGAATGGAATGGAATGGAATGGAATAGAATGGAATCAATCCGAATGGAATGGAATGGAATGGAATGGAATGGAGTCAACCTGAAAGGAATGGAATGGAATGGAATGGAATGGAATGGAATGGAATGGAATGGAATGGAATGGAATCAATCCGAATGGAATGGAATGGAATGGAATGGAATGGAATGGAATGGAATGGAATCAACCCGAATGGAATGGAATGGAATGGAATGGAAGGGAATCAACCAGAATAGAATATAATGGAATCAACCCGAGTGGAATTGAATGGAATGGAATGGAAATAACCCGAATGGAATGGAATGTAATGGAATGGAATCAACGAGAATGAAATGGAATGGAATGGAATGGAGTGGAATGGAATTGAATGGAATGGAATCAACCCGAATGGAATGGAATTTAATGGAATGGAATCAAAACGAATGGAATGGAAAGGAATGGAATGGAATGGAATGGAATGGAATGCAATGGAATGGAAAGGAATCAAGCCGAATGGAATGGAATGGAATGGAATCATCCCGAATGGAATGGAATGGAATGAAATGGAATGCAATGGAATGGAATGGAATGGAATGGAATAAACCCGAATGGAATGGAATGGAATGGAATCAACCCGAATGGAATGGAATGGAATGCAATTGAACGGAATGGAATCAACACGAATGGAATGGAATGGAATGGAATGGAATGGAATGGAATCAACACGAATGGAATGGAATGCAATGGAATGGAATGGAATGGAATGGAATAGAATCACCCGAAAGGAATGGAGTGGAATGGAATGGAACGGAATGGAATGGAATAGAATGACTTGGAATCAACCCGATTGGAATAGAATGGAATGGAATGGAATGGATGTAACACGAATGGAATGGAATGGAATGGAATGGAATGGAATGGAATGGAATGGAATGGATTGGAGTCAACCTGTAAGGAATGGAATGGAATGGAATGGAATGGAATGGAATGGAATGGAGTCAACCTGTAAGGAATGGAATGGAATGGAATGGAATGGAATGGAAACACATCGAATGGAATGGAATGGAATGGAATGGAATCAACTCGAATGGAATATAATGGTATGGAATGGAATGGAATGGAATGGAATGGAATGGAATGGAGTCAACCTGAAAGGAATGGAATGGAATGGAATGGAATGGAATGGAATGGAATGGAATGGAATGGAATCAATCCGAAAGGAATGGAATGGAATGGAATGGAATGGAATGTAATGGAATGGAATGGAATGGAATGGAATCAACACGAATGGAATGGAATGGAATGGAATGGAATCAACCAGAATAGAATATAATGGAATCAACCCGAGTGGAATTGAATGGAATGGAATGGAAATAACCCGAATGGAATGGAATGTAATGGAATGGAATCAACGAGAATGAAATGGAATGGAATGGAATGGAGTGGAATGGAATTGAATGGAATGGAATCAACCCGAATGGAATGGAATTTAATGGAATGGAATCAAAACGAATGGAATGGAATGGAATGGAATGGAATGGAATGGAATGGAATGGAATGGAAAGAATCAAGCCGAATGGAATGGAACGGAATGGAATCTTCCCGAATGGAATGGAATGGAATGAAATCGAATGGAATGGAATAAACCCGAATGGAATGGAATGGAATGGAATCAACCCGAATGGAATGGAGTGGAATGCAATTGAATGGAATGGAATCAACACGAATGGAATGGAATGGAATGGAATGGAATGGAATGGAATCAACCCGAATGGAATGGAATGGAATAGAATGAAATGGAATAGAATGGAATAGAATCACCCCAAAAGGAATGGAATGGAATGGAATGGAAAGGAATGGAGTCAACCAAAATGGAATGGAATGGCATGGAATGGAATGGAATGGAATGGAATGAACCCAAATGGAATGGAATGGAATGGAATCAACACGAATGGAATAGAATGCAATGGAATGGAATGGAATGGAATCAAATCGAATGGAATGGAATGGAATGGAGTGGCATGGAAAGGAATGGAATCAACCCGATTGGAATGGAATGGAATGGAATGGAATGGAATGGAATGGAATGGAATGGAGTTAACCCAAATGGAATTGAACGGAATGGAATGGAACGGAATGGAATGGAATCAACCCGAATGGAATGCAATGGAATGGAATGGAATGGAATAGAATCACCCCGAAAGGAGTAGAGTGGAATGGAATGGAAAGGAATGAAATGGAATGGAATGACTTGGAATCAACTCGAATGGAATGGAATGGCATGGAATGGAATGGATTCAACCTGAATGGAATAGAATGGAATGGAATGGCATGGAATGGAGTGGAATGGAATGGAATGGAATGGAATCAACACGCATGGAATGGAATGGAATGGAATAGAATGGAATGGAATGGCATGGAATGGAATGGAATGGCATGGAATGGAATGGAAGGGAATGGAATGGAATCAACCCAAATGGAATGGAATGGAATGGAACGGAATGCAATGGAATGGAGTCAACCCGAAAGTAATGGAACGGAATGGAAAGGAATGGAATGGAATGGAATGGAATCAATCCGAATGGAATGGAATGGCATGGAATGGAATGGAGTGGAAAGGAATGGAATCATCCCGATTGGAATGGAATGGAATGGAATGGAATGGAATGGAATGGAATGGAATGGAATGGAGTTAACCCAAATGGAATGGAACGGAATGGAATGGAACGGAATGGAATGGAATCAACACGAATGGAATGGAATGGAATGGAATGGAATAGAATCACCCCGAAAGGAATAGAGTGGAATGGAATGGAACGGAATGGAATGGAATGGAATGGAATGGATTCAACCTGAATGGAATAGAATGGAATGGAATGGCATGGAATGGAGTGCAATGGAATGGAATGGAATCAACCCAAATGGAATGGAATGGAATGGAACGGAATGGAATGGAATGGAATCAACCCGAATGGAATGGAATGGAATGCAATAGAATGGAGTGGAGTGGAATCAACCCGAATGGAATAGAATGAAATGGAATGGCATGGAATGGAATGGAATGGAATGGAATGGAATGAAATGGAATGGAATCACCCCGAAAGGAATGGAATGGAATGGAATGGAATGGAATTGAATGGAATCAACGAGAAAGGAATGGAATGGAATGGAATGGAATGGAATGGAATTGAATGGAATGGAATCAACCCGAATGGAATGGAATGGAATGGAATGGAATCAAAACTAATGGAATGGAATGGAATGGAAATGAATCGAATGGAATCAAGCCGAATGGAATGGATTGGAATGGAATCATCCCGAATGGAAAGGAATGGAATCAAATGGAATGGAATGGAATAGAATGGAATGAAACCGAATGGAATGGAATGGAATGGAATGGAATGGAATGGAATGGAATGGAATGGAATCAACCCGAATGGAATGGAATGGAATGCAATTGAATGGAATGGAATCAACCCGAATAGAGTGGAATGGAATGGAATGGAATCAACCCGAATGCAATGGAATGGAATGGAATAGAATGAAATGGAATAGAATGGAATAGAATCACCCCGAAAGGAATGGAATGGAATGGAATGGAATGGAATGGAATGGAATGGAATGGAATGGAATGGAATGGAAACAAATCGAAAGGAATGGAATGGAATGGAATGGAATGGAATGGAATCACCCCGAATGGAATGGAATGGAATGGAAAGGAATCAAAACGAATGGAATGGAATGGAATGGAAATGAATCGAATGGAATCAAGCCGAATGGAATGGAATGGAATGGAATCATCCCTAATGGAAAGGAATGGAATCAAATGGAATGGAATGGAATGGAATGGAATGAAACCGAATGGAATGGAATGGAATGGAATGGAATGGAATGGAATGGAATCAATCCGAATGGAATGGAATGGAATGCAATTGAATGGAATGGAATCAACCCGAATAGAGTGGAATGGAATGGAATGGAATCAACCCGAATGCAATGGAATGGAATGGAATAGAATGAAATGGAATAGAATGGAATAGAATCACCCCGAAAGGAATGGAATGGAATGGAATGGAATGGAATGGAATGGAATGGAATGAACCCGAATGGAATGGAATGTCATGGAATGGAATGGAATGGAATGGAATGGAATGGAATGGAATGGAATGGAATCAACCCAAATGGAATGGAATATAATGGAATGGAATGGAATCAACACGAATGGCATGGAATGGAATGGAATGGAATGGAATGGAATGGAATGGAATGGAATCAGCCCGATTGGAATGGAATGGAATGGAATGGAATGGAATTGAATGGAATGGATTTCAGCCAAATGGAATGGAATGGAATGGAATGGAGTGGAAGGGAATGGAATGGAATGCAATCAACCCGAATGGAATGGAATGCAATTGAATGGAATGGAATGCAATGGAATAGAATCACCCGAAAGGAATGGAGTGCAATGGAATGGAACGGAATGTAATGGAATAGAATGATTTGGAATCAACCCGAATGGAATAGAATGGAATGGAATGGAACGGATGTAACACGAATGGAATGGAATGGAATGAACCCGAATGGAATGGAAAGGAATGGAATGGAATGGATTGGAATGGAGTCAACCTGTAAGGAATGGAATGGAATGGAATGGAATGGAATGGAATGGTATGGAAACAAAACGAATGGAATGGAATGGAATGGAATGGAATGGAATGGAATCAACACGATTGGAATGGAATGGAATGGAATGGATTGGAATGCAATGGAGTCAACCTCAAAGGAATGGAATGGAATGCAATGGAGTCAACCTGTAAGGAATGGAATGGAATGGAATGGAATGGAATGGAAACAAATCGAATGGAATGGAATGGAATGGAATGGAATGGAATGGAACAGAAACAACCGGAAAGGAATGCAATGGAATGGAATCTAATGGAATGGAAACAACCCGAATGGAAAGGAATGCAATGGAATCAACAGAATGGAATGGAATGGAATGGAATGGAATAGAATGATTTGGAATCAACACGAATGGAATGGAATGGAATGGAATGGAATAGATGTAACACGAATGAAATGGAATGGAATGGGATGGAATCAACCCGAATGGAATGGAATGGAATGCAATTGAATGGAATGGAATCAACACGAATGGAATGGAATGGAACAGAATGAAATGGAATAGAATGGAATAGAATCACCCCGAAAGGAATGGAATGGAATGGAATGGAATGGAGTCAACCCGAATGGAATGGAATGGCATGGAATGGAATGGAATGGAATGGAAAGGAATGGAATCAACCCAAGTGGAATGGAATGGAATGGAATCAACACGAATGGAATGGAATGCAATGGAATGGAATGGAATGGAATCAATCCGAATGGAATGGAATGGCATGGAATGGAGTGGAATGGAAAGGAATGGAATCAACCCGATTGGAATGGAATGGAATGGAATGGAATGGAATGGAATGGAGTTAACCCAAATGGAATGGAACGGAATGGAATGGAACGGAATGGAATGGAATCAATCCGAATGGAATGGAATGGAATGGAATGGAATGGAATAGAATCACCCCGAAAGGAATAGAGTGGAATGGAATAGAACGGAATGGAATGGAATGGAATGACTTGGAATGAACTCGAATGGAATGGAATGGAATGAAATGGAATGGATTCAACCTGAATGGAATAGAATGGAATGGAATGGCATGGAATGGAGTGGAATGGAATGGAATGGAATCAACCAGAATGGAATGGAATGGAATGGAACGGAATGGAATGGAATGGAATCAACCCAAATGGAATGGAATGGAATGCAATAGAATGGAATGGAATGGCATGGAATGGAATGGAATGGAATGGAATGGAATGGAATGGAATCAACCCGAATGGAATGGAATGGAATGGAACGGAATGCAATGGAATGGAGTCAACCCGAAAGGAATGGAATGGAATGGAAAGGAATGGAATGGAATGGAATGGAATCAATCCAAATGGAATGGAATGGCAGGGAACGGATTGGAACGGAATCAACCCGAATGGAATAGATTGGAATGGAATGGATGTAACACGAATGGAATGGAATGGAATGGAACCAACCCGAATGGAATGGAATGGAATGGAATGGAGTCAACCCGAAAGGAATGGAACGGAATGGAATGGAATGGAATGGAATGGAATCAATCCGAATGGAATGGAATGGAATGGAATGGAATGGAATGGAATGGAATCAACCAGAATGGAATGGAATGGAATGCAATTGAATGGAATGGAATCAACCCGAATGGAGTGGAATGGAATGGAATGGAATCAACCCGAATGGAATGGAATGGAATAGAATGAAATGGAATAGAATGGAATAGAATCACCCCGAAAGGAATGGAATGGAATGGAATGGAATGGAATGCAATGGAATGGAATGAACCCGAATGGAATGTAATGGCCTGGAATGGAATGGAATGGAATGGAATGGAATGGAATCAACCCAAATGGAATGGAATATAATGGAATGGAATGGAATTGAATCAATACGAATGGCATGGAATAGAATGGAATGGAATGGAATGGAATGGAAAGGAATGGAATCAACCCGATTGGAATGGAATGGAATGGAATGGAATGGAATGGAATGGAATGGAATGGAATGGAGTTAAGCCAAATGGAATGGAATGGAATGGAATGGAGTGGAAGGGAATGGAATGGAATGGAATCAACCCGAATGGAATGGAATGCAATGGAATGGAATGGAATGGAATGGAATAGAATCACCCGAAATAAATGGAGTGGAATGGAATGGAACGGAATGGAATGGAATAGAATGATTTGGAATCAACCCGAATGGAATGGAATGGAATGGAATGGAATGGATGTAACACGAATGGAATGGAATGGAAAGGAATGGAATGGAATCAACCCGAATGGAATGGAAAGGAATGGAATGGAATGGAATGGAATGGAGTCAACCTGTAAGGAATGGAATGGAATGGAATGGAATGGAATGGAATGGAATGGAAACTAATCGAAAGGAATGGAATGGAATGGAATGGAATCACCCCGAATGGAATGGAATGGAATGGAATGGAATGGAATGGAATGGAATCAAACCGAATGGAATGGAATGGAATGCAATGGAATGGAATGGAATGGAATGGAATGGAATGGAGTGGAATGGAATGGAATCAACCCGAATGGAATATAATGGAATCAACCCGAGGGGAATTGAATTGAATGGAATGGAAATAATCCGAATGGAATGGAATGGAATCAACGAGAAAGGAATGGAATGGAATGGAATGGACTGGAATGGAATTGAATGGAATGGAATCAACCCGAATGGAATGGAATGGAATGGAATGGAATCAAAACGAATGGAATGGAATGGAATGGAAATGAATCGAATGGAATCAAGCCGAATGGAATGGAATGGAATGGAATCATCCCGAATGGAAAGGAATGGAATCAAATGGAATGGAATGGAATGGAATGGAATGAAACCGAATGGAATGGAATGGAATGGAATGGAATGGAATGGAATGGTATGGAATCAACCCGAATGGAATGGAATGGAATGCAATTGAATGGAATGGAATCAACCCGAATAGAGTGAAATGGAATGGAATGGAATCAACCCGAATGCAATGGAATGGAATGGAATAGAATGAAATGTAATAGAATGGAATAGAATCACCCCGAAAAGGAATGGAATGGAATGGAATGGAATGGAATGGAATGGAATGGAATGGAATGAACCCGAATGGAATGGAATGTCATGGAATGGAATGGAATGGAATGGAATGGAATCAACCCAAATGGAATGGAATATAATGGAATGGAATGGAATCAACACGAATGGCATGGAATGGAATGGAATGGAATGGAATGGAATGGAATGGAATGGAATGGAATGGAATCAACCCGACTGGAATGGAATGGAATGGAATGGAATGGAATGGAATGGAATGGAATGGATTTCAGCCGAATGGAATGGAATGGAATGGAATGGAGTGGAAGGGAATGGAATGGAATGGAATCAACCCGAATGGAATGGAATGCAATGGAATGGAATGGAATGCAATGGAATAGAATCACCCGAAAGGAATGGAGTGCAATGGAATGGAACGGAATGTAATGGAATAGAATGATTTGGAATCAACCCGAATGGAATAGAATGGAATGGAATGGAACGGATGTAACACGAATGGAATGGAATGGAATGAACCCGAATGGAATGGAAAGGAATGGAATGGAATGGAATGGAATGGAGTCAACCTGTAAGGAATGGAATGGAATGGAATGGAATGGAATGGAATGGTATGGAAACAAACGAATGGAATGGAATGGAATGGAATGGAATGGAATGGAATGGAATGGAATCAACACGATTGGAATGGAATGGAATGGAATGGAATGGAATGGATTGGAGTGCAATGGAGTCAACCTCAAACGAATGGAATGGAATGGAATGGAGTCAACCTGTAAGGAATGGAATGGAATGGAATGGAATGGAAACAAATCGAATGGAATGGAATGGAATGGAATGCAACAGAAACAACCGGAAAGGAATGCAATGGAATGGAATCTAATGGAATGGAATCAACCCGAATGGAAAGGAATGCAATGGAATCAACAGAATGGAATGGAATGGAATGGAATGGAATGGAATAGAATGATTTGGAATCAACACGAATGGAATGGAATGGAAAGGAATGGAATAGATGTAACACGAATGAAATGGAATGGAATGGGATGGAATCAACCCGAATGGAATGGAATGGAATGCAATTGAATGGAATGGAATCAACACGAATGGAATGGAATGGAATAGAATGAAATGGAATAGAATGGAATAGAATCACCACGAAAGGAATGGAATGGAATGGAATGGAGTCAACCCGAATGGAATGGAATGGCATGGAATGGAATGGAATGGAATGGAAAGGAATGGAATCAACCCAAGTGGAATGGAATGGAATGGAATCAACACGAATGGAATGGAATGCAATGGAATGGAATGGAATGGAATCAATCCGAATGGAATGGAATGGCATGGAATGGAGTGGAATGGAAAGGAATGGAATCAACCCGATTGGAATGGAATGGAATGGAATGGAATGGAATGGAATGGAGTTAACCCAAATGGAATGGAACGGAATGGAATGGAACGGAATGGAATGGAATCAATCCGAATGGAATGGAATGGAATGGAATGGAATGGAATGGAATAGTATCACCCCGAAAGGAATAGAGTGGAATGGAATAGAACGGAATGGAATGGAATGGAATGACTTGGAATGAACTCGAATGGAATGGAATGGAATGGAATGGAATGGATTCAACCTGAATGGAATAGAATGGAATGGAATGGCATGGAATGGAGTGGAATGGAATGGAATGGAATCAACCCGAATGGAATGGAATGGAATGGAATGGAATGGAATGACTTGGAATGAACTCGAATGGAATGGAATGGAATGGAATGGATTCAACCTGAATGGAATAGAATGGAATGGAATGGCATGGTATGGAGTGGAATGGAATGGAATGGAATCAACCCGAATGGAATGGAATGGAATGGAACGGAATGGAATGGATTGGAATCAACCCGAATGCAATGGAATGGAATGCAATAGAATGGAATGGAATGGCATGGAATGGAATGGAATTCAATGGAATGGAGTCAACCCGAAAGGAATGGAATGGAATGGAAAGGAATGGAATGGAATGGAATGGAATCAATCCAAATGGAATGGAATGGCAGGGAACGGATTGGAACGGAATCAACCCGAATGGAATGGATTGGAATGGAATGGATGTAACACGAATGGAATGGAATGGAATGGAATGGAATGGAACCAACCCGAATGGAATGGAATGGAATGGAATGGATTCAACCCGAAAAGAATGGAACGGAATGGAATGGAATGGAATGGAATGGAATCAATCCGAATGGAATGGAAAGGAATGGAATGGAATGGAATGGAATGGAATGGAATCAACCCGAATGGAATATAATGCAATCAACCCGAGTGGAATTGAATGGAATGGAATGGAATCAACGAGAAAGGAATCGAATTAAATGGAATGGAGTGGAATGGAATTGAATGCAATGGAATCAACACGAATGAATTGGAATGGAATGGAATGGAATCAAAACGAATGGAATGGAATGGAATGGAAAGGAATGGAAAGGAATCAAGCCGAATGGAATGGAATGGAATGGAATCATCCCGAATGGAATGGAATGGAATCAAATGGAATGGAATGGAATGGAATGGAATGGAGTTAACCCAAATGGAATGGAATGGAATGGAATGGAGTGGAAGGGAATGGAATGGAATGGAATCAACCCGAATGGAATGGAATGGAATAGAATGAAATGGAATAGAATGGAATAGAATCACCCCGAAAGGAATGGAATGGAATGGAATGGAATGGAATGGAATGCAATGGAAAAAACCCGACTGAAATGGAATGCCATGGAATGGAATGGAATGGCATGGAATGCAATCAAAACAAAAGGAATGGAATGTAATGTAATGGAATGGAATGGAATCAACACGAATGGCATGGAATGGAATGGAATGGAATGGAATGGAATCAACCCGATTGGAATGGAATGGAATGGAATGGAATGGAGTTAACCCAAATGGAATGGAATGGAATGGAATGGAGTGGAAGGGAATGGAATGGAATGGAATCAACCCGAATGGAATGGAATGGAAAGGAATGGAATAGAATCACCCCGAAAGGAATTGAGTGGAATGGAATGGAACGGAATGGAATGGAATAGAATGATTTGGAATCAATCCGAATGGAATGGAATGGAATGGAATGGAATGGAATGGATGTAACACGAATGGAATGGTATGGAATGGAATGGAATGGAATGGAATCAACCCGAATGGAATGGAAAGGAATGGAATGGAATGGAATGGAATGGAGTCAACCTGTAAGGAATGGAATGGAAAGGAATGGAATGGAATGGAATGGAAACAAATCGAAAGGAATGGAATGGAATGGAATGGAATCACCCCGAGTGGAATCGAATGGAATGGAATGGAATGGAATGGAATGGAATCAAACCGAATGGAATGGAATGGAATGCAATGGAATGGAATGGAATGGAATGGAATGGAATGGAATGGAATGGAATGGAATCAACCCGAATGGAATATAATGGAATCAACCCGAGAGGAATTGAATGGAATGGAATGGAAATAATCCGAATGGAATGGAATGGAATGGAATGGAATCAACGAGAAAGGAATGGAATGGAATGGAATGGACTGGAATGGAATTGAATGGAATGGAATCAACCCGAATGGAATGGAATGGAATGGAATGGAATCAAAACGAATGGAATGGAATGGAATGGAATCCTCCCGAATGGAAAGGAATGGAATCAAATGGAATGGAATGCAATGGAATGGAATAAAACCGAATGGAATGGAATGGAATGGAATGGAATGGAATGGAATGGAATGGAATGGAATGGAATCAACCCGAATGGAATGGAATGGAATGCAATTGAATGGAATGGAATCAACCCGAATAGAGTGGAATGGAATGGAATGGAATCAACCCGAATGCAATGGAATGGAATGGAATAGAATGAAATGGAATAGAATGGAATAGAATCACCCCGAAAGGAATGGAATGGAATGGAATGGAATGGAATGGAATGGAATGGAATGGAATGGAATGGAATGAACCCGAATGGAATGGAATGTCATGGAATGGAATGGAATGGAATGGAATGGAATGGAATGGAATCAACCCAAATGGAATGGAATATAATGGAATGGAATGGAATGGAATCAACACGAATGGCATGGAATGGAATGGAATGGAATGGAATGGAATCAACCCGATTGGAATGGAATGGAATGGAATGGAATGGAATGGAATGGAATGGAGTTCAGCCAAATGGAATGGAATGGAATGGAATGGAGTGGAAGGGAGTGGAATGGAATGGAATCAACCCGAATGGAATGGAATGCAATGGAATGGAATGGAATGGAATGGAATAGAATCACCCAAAAGGAATGGAGTGCAATGGAATGGAACGGAATGTAATGGAATAGAATGATTTGGAATCAACCCGAATGGAATAGAATGGAATGGAATGGAACGGATGTAACACGAATGGAATGGAATGGAATGAACCCGAATGGAATGGAAAGGAATGGAATGGAATGGAATGGAATGGAATGGAGTCAACCGGTAAGGAATGGAATGGAATGGAATGGAATGGTATGGAAACAAAACGAATGGAATGGAATGGAATGGAATGGAATGGAATCAACACGATTGGAATGGAATGGAATGGAATGGAATGGATTGGAATGCAATGGAGTCAACCTCAAAGGAATGGAATGGAATGGAATGGAGTCAACCTGTAAGGAATGGAATGGAATGGAATGGAATGGAAACAAATCGAATGGAATGGAATGGAATGGAATGGAATGGAATGGAATGGAATGGAACAGAAACAACCAGAAAGGAATGCAATGGAATGGAATCAAATGGAATGGAATCAACCCGAATGGAAAGGAATGCAATGGAATCAACAGAATGGAATGGAATGGAATGGAATGGAATGGAATAGAATGATTTGGAGTCAACACGAATGGAATGGAATGGAATGGAATGGAATAGATGTAACACGAACGAAATGGAATGGAATGGGATGGAATCAACCCGAATGGAATGGAATGGAATGCAATTGAATGGAATGGAATCAACACGAATGGAATGGAATGGAATAGAATGAAATGGAATAGAATGGAATAGAATCACCCCGAAAGGAATGGAATGGAATGGAATGGAATGGAATGGAATGGAGTCAACCCGAATGGAATGGAATGGCATGGAATGGAATGGAATGGAATGGAATGGAATGGAATCAACCCAAGTGGAATGGAATGGAATGGAATCAACACGAATGGAATGTTATGCAATGGAATGGATTGGAATGGAATCAATCCGAATGGAATGGAATGGCATGGAATGCAGTGGAATGGAAAGGAATGGAATCAACCCGATTGGAATGGAATGGAATGGAATGGAATGGAATGGAGTTAACCCAAATGGAATGGAACGGAATGGAATGGAACGTAATGGAATGGAATCAATCCGAATGGAATGGAATGGAATGGAATGGAATGGAATTGAATGGAATGGAATAGAATCACCCCGAAAGGAATAGAGTGGAATGGAATAGAACGGAATGGAATGGAATGGAATGACTTGGAATGAACTCGAATGGAATGGAATGGAATGGAATGGATTCAATCTGAATGGAATAGAATGGAATGGAATGGCATGGAATGGAGTGGAATGGAATGGAATGGAATGGAATGGAATGGAATCAACCCGAATGGAATGGAATGGAATGGAACGGAATGCAATGGAATGGAGTCAAAACGAAAGGAATGGAATGGAATGGAAAGGAATGGAATGGAATGGAATGGAATCAATCCGAATGGAATGGAATGGCAGGGAACGGATTGGAACGGAATCAACCCGAATGGAATGGATTGGAATGGAATGGATGTAACACGAATGGAATGGAATGGAATGGAATGGAATGGAATGGAATGGAATGGAATGGAATGGAATGGAATGGAACCAACCCGAATGGAATGGAATGGAATGGAATGGAGTCAACCCGAAAGGAAGGGAACGGAATGGAATGGAATGGAATGGAATGGAATCAATCCGAATGGAATGGAATGGAATGGAATGGAATGGAATGGAATCAAACCGAATGGAATATAATGCAATCAACCCGAGTGGAATTGAATGGAATGGAATGGAATCAACGAGAAAGGAATCGAATTAAATTGAATGGAGTGGAATGGATTTGAATGCAATGATATCAACCCGAATGAATTGGAATGGAATGGAATGGAATCAAAACGAATGGAATGGAATGGAATGGAAAGGAATGGAAGGGAATCAAGCCGAATGGAATGGAATGGAATGGAATCATCCCGAATGGAATGGAATGGAATCAAATGGAATGGAATGGAATGGAATGGAAAGGAATCAACCAGAATGGAATGGAATGGAATGCAATTGAATGGAATGGAATCAACACGAATGGAATGGAATGGAATGGAATGGAATGGAATGGAATAAACCCGAATGGAATGGATTGGAATGGAATCAACACGAATGGAATGGAATGGAATGCAATTGAATGGAATGGAATCAACACGAATGGAATGGAAGGGAATTGAATGGAAAGGAATGGAATGGAATGGAATGGAATGGAATCAATCCGAATGGAATGGAATGGAATGGAATGGAATGGAATGGAATGGAATGGAATCAACCCGAATGGAATGGAATGGAATGGAATGGAATCAACGAGAATGAAATGGAATGGAATGGAATGGAGTGGAATGGAATTGAATGGAATGGAATCAACCCGAATGGAATGGAATTTAATGGAATGGAATCAAAACGAATGGAATGGAATGCAATGGAATGGAATGGAAAGGAATCAAGCCGAATGCAATGGAATGGTATGGAATCATCCCGAATGGAATGAAATGCAATGGAGTGGAATGGAATAAACCCGAATGGAATGGAATGGAATGGAATCAACCCGAATGGAATGGAATGGAATGGAATGGAATCAACTCGAATGGAATATAATGGTATGGAATGGAATTGAATGGAATGGAATGGAATGGAATCAACCTGAAAGGAATGGAATGGAATGGAATGGAATGGAATGGAATGGAATGGAATGGAATGGAATCAATCCGAAAGGAATGGAATGGAATGGAATGGAATGGAATGGAATGGAATGGAATCAACACGAATGGAATGGAATGGAATGGAATGGAATCAACCAGAATAGAATATAATGGAATCAACCCGAGTGGAATTGAATGGAATGGAATGGAAATAACCCGAATGGAATGGAATGTAATGGAATGGAATCAACGAGAATGAAATGGAATGGAATGGAATGGAGTGGAATGGAATTGAATGGAATGGAATCAACCCGAATGGAATGGAATTTAATGGAATGGAATCAAAACGAATGGAATGGAATGGAATGGAATGGAATGGAAAGAATCAAGCCGAATGGAATGGAACGGAATGGAATCATCCCGAATGGAATGGAATGGAATGAAATGGAATGGAATGGAATGGAATAAACCCGAATGGAATGGAATGGAATCAACCCGAATGGAATGGAATGGAATGCAATTGAATGGAATGGAATCAACACGAATGGAATGGAATGGAATGGAATGGAATGGAATGGAATGGAATCAACCCGAATGGAATGGAATGGAATAGAATGAAATGGAATAGAATGGAATAGAATCACCCCAAAAGGAATGGAATGGAATGGAATGGAAAGGAATGGAGTCAACCAAAATGGAATGGAATGGCATGGAATGGAATGGAATGGAATGGAATGGAATGAACCCAAATGGAATGGAATGGAATGGAATCAACACGAATGGAATAGAATGCAATGGAATGGAATGGAATGGAATCAAATCGAATGGAATGGAATGGAATGGAGTGGCATGGAAAGGAATGGAATCAACCCGATTGGAATGGAATGGAATGGAATGGAATGGAATGGAATGGAATGGAATGGAGTTAACCCAAATGGAATTGAACGGAATGGAATGGAACGGAATGGAATGGAATCAACCCGAATGGAATGGAATGGAATTGAATGGAATGGAATAGAATCACCCCGAAAGGAATAGAGTGGAATGGAATGGAAAGGAATGAAATGGAATGGAATGACTTGGAATCAACTCGAATGGAATGGAATGGCATGGAATGGAATGGATTCAACCTGAATGGAATAGAATGGAATGGAATGGCATGGAATGGAGTGGAATGGAATGGAATGGAATGGAGTTAACCCAAATGGAATTGAACGCAATGGAATAGAATGGAATGGAATGGCATGGAATGGAATGGAATGGCATGGAATGGAATGGAAGGGAATGGAATGGAATCAACCCAAATGGAATGGAATGGAATGGAACGGAATGCAAAGAAATGGAGTCAACCCGAAAGTAATGGAACGGAATGGAAAGGAATGGAATGGAATGGAATGGAATCAATCCGAATGGAATGGAATGGCATGGAATGGAATGGAGTGGAAAGGAATGGAATCATCCCGATTGGAATGGAATGGAATGGAATGGAATGGAATGGAATGGAGTTAACCCAAATGGAATGGAACGGAATGGAATGGAACGGAATGGAATGGAATCAACCCGAATGGAATGGAATGGAATGGAATGGGATGGAATGGAATGGAATGGAATAGAATCACCCCGAAAGGAATAGAGTGGAATGGAATGGAACGGAATGGAATGGAATGGAATGACTTGGAATCAACTCGAATGGAATGGAATGGAATGGAATGGAATGGATTCAACCTGAATGGAATAGAATGGAATGGAATGGCATGGAATGGAGTGCAATGGAATGGAATGGAATCAACCCAAATGGAATGGAATGGAATGGAACGGAATGGAATGGAATGGAATCAACCCGAATGGAATGGAATAGAATGCAATAGATTGGAGTGGAGTGGAATCAACCCGAATGGAATAGAATGGAATGGAATGGCATGGAATGGAATGGAATGGAATGGAATGAAATGGAATGGAATCACCCCGAAAGGAATGGAATGGAATGGAATGGAATGGAATGGAATGGAATGGAATGAAACCGAATGGAATGGAATGGAATGCAATGGAATGGAATGGAATGGAATGGAATGGAATGGAATGGAATGGAATCAACCCGAATGGAATATAATGGAATCAACCCGAGTGGAATGGAATGGAATGGAATGGAAATAATCCGAATGGAATGGAATGGAATGGAATGGAATCAACGAGAAAGGAATGGAATGGAATGGAATATACTGGAATGGAATTGAATGGAATGGAATCAATCCGAATGGAATGGTGTGGAATGGAATGGAATGGAATCAAAACGAATGGAATGGAATGGAATGGAAATGAATGGAATGGAATCAAGCCGAATGGAATGGAATGGAATGGAATCATCCCGCATGGAAAGGAATGGAATCAAATGGAATGGAATGGAATGGAATGGAATAAAACCGAATGGAATGGAATGGAATGGAATTGAATGGAATCAACACGAATGGAATGGAATGGAATGGAATGCAATTGAATGGATTGGAATCAACCCGAATGGAGTGGAATGCAATGGAATGGAATCAACCCGAATGCAATGGAATGGAATGGAATAGAATGAAATGGAATAGAATGGAATAGAATCACCCCGAAAGGAATGGAATGGAATGCAATGGAATGCAATGAACCCGAATGGAATGTAATGGCATGGAATGGAATGGAATGGAATGGAATCAACCCAAATGGAATGGAATATAATGGAATGGAATGGAATTGAATCAATACGAATGGCATGGAATGGAATGGAATGGAATGGAATGGAGTGGAAGGGAATGGAATGGAATGGAATCAACCCGAATGGAATGGAATGCAATGGAATGGAATGGAATGGAATGGAATAGAATCACCCGAAATAAATGGAGTGGAATGGAATGGAACGGAATGGAATGGAATAGAATGATTTGGAATCAACCCGAATGGAATGGAATGGAATGGAATGGAATGGATGTAACATGAATGGAATGGAATGGAATGGAATGGAATGGAATCAACCCGAATGGAATGGAAAGGAATGGAATGGAATGGAATGGAATGGAGGCAACCTGTAAGGAATGGAATGGAATGGAATGGAATGGAATGGAATGGAAACAAATCGAAAGGAATGGAATGGAATGGAATGCAATGGAATGGAATCACCCCGAATGGAATGGAATGGAATGGAATGGAATGGAATGGCATGGAATCAAACCGATTGGAATGGAATGGAATGCAGTGGAATGGAATGGAATGGAATGGAATGGAATGGAATGGAATGGAATGGAATGGAATGGAATCAACCCGAATGGAATATAGTGGAATCAACCCGAGTGGAATTGAATGGAATGGAATGGAAATAATCTGAATGGAATGGAATGGAATGGAATGGAATGGAATCAACGAGAAAGGAATGGAATGGAATGGAATGGACTGGAATGGAATTGAATGGAATGGAATCAACCCGAATGGAATGGAATGGAATGGAATGGAATCAAAACGAATGGAATGGAATGGAATGGAAATGAATCGAATGGAATCAAGCCGAATGGAATGGAGTGGAATGGAATCATCCCGAATGGAAAGGAATGGAATCAAATGGAATGGAATGGAATGGAATGGAATGAAACCGAATGGAATGGAATGGAATGGAATGGAATGGAATGGAATGGAATGGAATGGAATCAACCCGAATGGAATGGAATGGAATGGAATGCAATTGAATGGAATGGAATCAACCCGAATAGAGTGGAATGGAATGGAATGGAATCAACCCGAATGCAATGGAATGGAATGGAATAGAATGAAATGGAATAGAATGGAATAGAATCACCCCGAAAGGAATGGAATGGAATGGAATGGAATGGAATGGAATGGAATGGAATGGAATGGAATGAACCCGAATGGAATGGAATGTCATGGAATGGAATGGAATGGAATGGAATGGAATCAACCCAAATGGAATGGAATATAATGGAATGGAATGGAATCAACACGAATGGCATGGAATGGAATGGAATGGAATGGAAAGGAATGGAATGGAATCAACCCGATTGGAATGGAATGGAATGGAATGGAATGGAATGGAATGGAATGGATTTCAGCCAAATGGAATGGAATGGAATGGAATGGAGTGGAAGGGAATGGAATGGAATGGAATCAACCCGAATGGAATGGAATGAAATGGAATGGAATGGAATGCAATGGAATAGAATCACCCGAAAGAATGGAGTGCAATGGAATGGAACGGAATGTAATGGAATAGAATGATTTGGAATCAACCCGAATGGAATAGAATGGAATGGAATGGAACGGATGTAACACGAATGGAATGGAATGGAATGAACCCGAATGGAATGGAAAGGAATGGAATGGAATGGATTGGAATGGAGTCAACCTGTAAGGAATGGAATGGAATGGAATGGAATGGAATGGAATGGAATGGTATGGAAACAAAACGAATGGAATGGAATGGAATGGAATGGAATGGAATGGAATCAACACGATTGGAATGGAATGGATTGGAATGCAATGGAGTCAACCTCAAAGGAATGGAATGGAATGGAATGGAGTCAACCTGTAAGGAATGGAATGGAATGGAATGGAATGGAAACAAATCGAATGGAATGGAATGGAATGGAATGGAATGGAATGGAATGGAATGGAACAGAAACAACCGGAAAGGAATGCAATGGAATGGAATCTAATGGAATGGAATCAACCCGAATGGAAAGGAATGCAATGGAATCAACAGAATGGAATTGAATGGAATGGAATGGAATGGAATAGAATGATTTGGAATCAACACGAATGGAATGGAATGGAATGGAATGGAATAGATGTAACACGAATGAAATGGAATGGAATGGGATGGAATCAACCCGAACGGAATGCAATGGAATGCAATTGAATGGAATGGAGTCAAGCCGAAAGGAATGGAATGGAATGGAAAGGAATGGAATGGAATGGAATGGAATCAATCCAAAAGGAATGGAATGGCAGGGAACGGATTGGAACGGAATCAACCCGAATGGAATAGATTGGAATGGAATGGATGTAACACGAATGGAATGGAATGGAATGGAACCAACCCGAATGGAATGGAATGGAATGGAGTCAACCCGAAAGGAATGGAACGGAATGGAATGGAATGGAATGGAATGGAATCAATCCGAATGGAATGGAATGGAATGGAATGGAATGGAATGGAATGGAATCAACCCGAATGGAATATAATGCAATCAACCCGAGTGGAATTGAATGGAATGGAATGGAATCAACGAGAAAGGAATCGAATTAAATGGAATGGAGTAGAATGGAATTGAATGCAATGGAATCAACCCGAATGAATTGGAATGGAATGGAATGGAATCAAAACGAATGGAATGGAATGGAATGGAAAGGAATGGAAAGGAATCAAGCCGAAAGGAATGGAATGGAATGGAATCATCCCGAATGGAATGGAATGGAATCAAATGGAATGGAATGGAATGGAATGGAATGGAATCAACCAGAATGGAATGGAATGGAATGCAATTGAATGGAATGGAATCAACCCGAATGGAGTGGAATGGAATGGAATGGAATCAACCCGAATGGAATGGAATGGAATAGAATGAAACGGAATAGAATGGAATAGAATCACCCCGAAAGGAATGGAATGGAATGGAATGGAATGGAATGCAATGGAATGGAATGAACCCGAATGGAATGTAATGGCATGGAATGGAATGGAATGGAATGGAATGGAATGGAATCAACCCAAATGGAATGGAATATAATGGAATGGAATGGAATTGAATCAATACGAATGGCATGGAATGGAATGGAATGGAATGGAATGGAAAGGAATGGAATCAACCCGATTGGAATGGAATGGAATGGAATGGAATGGAATGGAATGGAATGGAATGGAATGGAGTTAAGCCAAATGGAATGGAATGGAATGGAATGGAGTGGAAGGGAATGGAATGGAATGGAATCAACCCGAATGGAATGGAATGCAATGGAATGGAATGGAATGGAATGGAATAGAATCACCCGAAATAAATGGAGTGGAATGGAATGGAACGGAATGGAATGGAATAGAATGATTTGGAATCAACCCGAATGGAATGGAATGGAATGGAATGGAATGGAATGGATGTAACACGAATGAAATGGAATGGAATGGAATGGAATGGAATCAACCCGAATGGAATGGAAAGGAATGGAATGGAATGGAATGGAATGGAGTCAACCTGTAAGGAATGGAATGGAATGGAATGGAATGGAATGGAATGGAAACTAATCGAAAGGAATGGAATGGAATGGAATGGAATGGAATGGAATGGAATGGAATGGAATCAAACCGAATGGAATGGAATGGAATGCAATGGAATGGAATGGAATGGAATGGAATGGAATGGAATGGAATGGAATGGAATGGAGTGGAATGGAATGGAATCAACCCGAATGGAATATAATGGAATAAACCCGAGTGGAATTGAATGGAATGGAATGGAAATAATCCGAATGGAATGGAATGGAATGGAATGGAATCAACGACAAAGGAATGGAATGGAATGGAATGGACTGGAATGGAATTGAATGGAATGGAATCAACCCGAATGGAATGGAATGGAATGGAATGGAATGGAATCAAAACGAATGGAATGGAATGGAATGGAAATGAATCGAATGGAATCAAGCCGAATGGAATGGAATGGAATGGAATCATCCCGAATGGAAAGGAATGGAATCAAATGGAATGGAATGGAATGGAATGGAATGAAACCGAATGGAATGGAATGGAATGGAATGGAATGGAATGGAATGGAATGGAATCAACCCGAATGGAATGGAATTGAATGCAATTGAATGGAATGGAATCAACCCGAATAGAGTGGAATGGAATGGAATGGAATCAACCCGAATGCAATGGAATGGAATGGAATAGAATGAAATGGAATAGAATGGAATAGAATCACCCCGAAAGGAATGGAATGGAATGGAATGGAATGGAATGGAATGGAATGGAATGGAATGGAATGAACCCGAATGGAATGGAATGTCATGGAATGGAATGGAATGGAATGGAATGGAATGGAATGGAATGGAATGGAATGGAATCAACCCAAATGGAATGGAATATAATGGAATGGAATGGAATCAACACGAATGGAATGGAATGCAATGGAATGGAATGGAATGGAATCAATCCGAATGGAATGGAACGGCATGGAATGGAGTGGAATGGAAAGGAATGGAATCAACCCGATTGGAATGGAATGGAATGGAATGGGATGGAATGGAATGGAATGGAATGGAGTGAACCCAAATGGAATGGAACGGAATGGAATGGAACGGAATGGAATGGAATCAATCCGAATGGAATGGAATGGAATGGAATAGAATGGAATGGAATGGAATCAACCCGAATGGAATGGAATGGAATGCAATTGAATGGAATGGAATCAACACGAAAGGAATGGAAGGGAATTGAATGGAATGGAATGGAAAGGAATCAACACGAATGGAATGGAATGGAATAGAATGAAATGGAATAGAATGGAATAGAATCACTCCGAAAGGAATGGAATGGAATGGAACGGAATGGAATGGAATGGAATGGAATGGAATGGAGTCAACCCGAATGGAATGGAATGGCATGGAATGGAATGGAATGGAATGGAATGGAATCAACCCAAATGGAATGGAATGGAATGGAATCATCACGAATGGAATGGAATGCAATGGAATGGAATGGAATGGAATGAATCCGAATGGAATGGAATGGCATGGAATGGAGTGGAATGGAAAGGAATGGAATAAACCCGGTTGGAATGGAATGGAATGGAATGGGACGGAATGGAATGGAATGGAATGGAGTTAACCCAAGTGGAATGGAACGGAATGGAATGGAACGGAATGGAATGGAATCAAACCGAATGGAATGGAATGGAATGAAATGGAATGGAATGGAATCAACCCGAATGGAATGGAATGGAATGGAATGGAATGGAATCCACCCGAATGGAATGGAATGGAATGGAATGGAATGGAATGACTTGGAATAAACTCGAATGGAATGGAATGGAATGGAGTCAACCAGAATGGAATGGAATGGCATGGAATGGAATGGAATGGAATGGAATGGAATGAACACAAATGGAATGGAATGGAATGGAGTCAATAAGAATGGAATGGAATGTAATGGAATGGAATGGAATGGAATCAAATCGAATGGAATGGAATGGAATGGAATGGAATGGAATGGAGTGGAATGGAAAGGAATGGAATCAACACGATTGGAATGGAATGGAATGGAATGGAATGGAATGGAATGGAATGGAATGGAATGGAATGGAATGGAGTTAACCCAAATGGAATGGAACGGAATGGAATGGAACGGAATGGAATGGAATCAACCCGAATGGCATGGAATGGAATGGAATGGAATAGAATCATCCCGAAAGGAATAGAGTGGAATGGGATGGAAAGGAATGGAATGGACTGGAATGACTTGGAATCAAGTCGAACGGAATGGAATGGAATGCAATGGAATTGATTCAACCTGAATGGAATAGAATGGAATGGAATGGCATGGAAGGGAGTGGAATGGAATGGAAAGGAATGGAATCAACACGAATGGAATGGAAGGGAATGGAATAGAAAGAAATGGAATGGCATGGAATGGAATGGATTGGCATGGAATGGAATGGAAGGGAATGGAATGGAATCAACCCGAATGGAATGGAATGGAATGGAACGGAATGCAATGGAATGGAGTCAACCCGGAAGGAATGGAACGGAATGGAAAGGAATGGAATGGAATGGAATGGAATCAATCCTAATGGAATGGAATGTCATGGAATGGAGTGGAATGGAAAGGAATAGAATCAACCCGATTGGAATGGAATGGAATGGAATGGAATGGAATGGAGTTAATCCAAATGGAATGGAAAGGAATGGAATGGAACGGAATGGAATGGAATCAACCCGAATGGAATGGAATGGAATGGAATGGAAGAGAATCACCCCGAAAGGAATAGAGTGGAATGGAATGGAACGGAATGGATTGGAATGGAATGACTTGGAATCAACTCGAATGGAATGGAATGGAATGGAATGGAATGGAATGGATTCAACCTGAATGGAATAGAATGGAATGGAATGGCATGGAATGGAGTGGAATGGAATGGAATGGAATCAACACGAATGGAATGGAATGGAATGGAACGGAATGGAATGGAATGGAATCAACCCGAATGGAATGGAATGGAATGCAATAGAATGGAATGGAATGGCATGGAATGGAATGGAATGGAATGGAATGGAATGGAATGGAATCAACCCGAATGGAATGGAATGGAATGCAACGGAATGCAATGGAATGGAGTAAACCCGAAAGGAATGGAACGGAATGGAAAGGAATGGAATGGAATTGAATGGAATCAATCCGAATGGAATGGAATGGCATGGAATGGATTGGAACGGAATCAACCCGAATGGAATGGATTGGAATGGAATGGATGTAACACGAATGGAATGGAACGGAATGGAATGGAATGGAATCAACCCGAATGGAATGGAATGGAATGGAATGGAATGGAATGGAATGGAATGGAATGGAGTCAACCCGAAAGGAATGGAACGGAATGGAATGGAATGGAATGGAATGGAATCAATCCGAATGGAATGGAATGGAATGGAATGGAATGGAATCAACCTGAATGGAATATAATGGAATCAACCCGAGTGGAATTCAATGGAATGGAATGGAATCAACGAGAAAGGAATCGAATGAAATGGAATGGAGTGGAATGGAATTGAATGGAATGGAATCAACCCGAATGAAATGGAATGGAATGGAATGGAATCAAAACGAATGGAATGGAAAGGAATGGAAAGGAATGGAATGGAATCAAGCCGAATGGAATGGAATGGAATGGAATCATCCCGAATGGAATGGAATGGAATCAAATGGAATGGAATGGAATGGAATGGAATGGAATGGAATGGAACGGAATCATCCAGAATGGAATGAAATGGAATGCAATTGAATGGAATGGAATCAACCCGAATGGAGTGGAATGGAATGGAAAGGAATCAACCCGAATGGAATGGAATGGAATAGAATGAAATGGAATAGAATGGAATAGAATCACCCCGAAAGGAATGGAATGGAATGGAATGGAAGGCAATGGTAAAAACCCGACTGAAATGGAATGGCATGGAATGCAATGGAATGGAATGGAATGCAATCAACACAATAGGAATGGAATGTAATGTAATGGAATGGAATGGAATCAACACGAATGGAATGGAATGGAATGGAATGGAATGGAATGGAATGGAATCAACCCGATTGGAATGGAATGGAATGGAATGGAATGGAATGGAATGGAGTTAACCCAAATGGAATGGAATGGAATGGAATGGAGTGGAAGGGAATGGAATGGAATGGAATCAACCCGAATGGAGTGGAATGGAATGGAATGAAATGGAATAGAATCACCCCGAAAGGAATGGAGTGGAATGGAATGGAACGGAATGGAATAGAATAGAATGATATGGAATCAACACGAATGGAATGGAATGGAATGGAATGGAATCAACCCGAATGGAATATAATGGTATGGAATGGAATGGAATGGAATGGAATGGAATGGAGTCAACCTGAAAGGAATGGAATGGAATGGAATGGAATGGAATGGAATGGAATGGAATCAATCCGAATGGAATGGAATGGAATGGAATGGAATTGAATCAACCCGAATGGAATGGAATGGAATGGAATGGAAGGGAATCAACCAGAATAGAATATAATGGAATCAACCCGAGTGGAATTGAATGGAATGGAATGGAAATAACCCGAATGGAATGGAATGTAATGGAATGGAATCAACGAGAATGAAATGGAATGGAATGGAATGGAGTGGAATGGAATTGAATGGAATGGAATCAACCCGAATGGAATGGAATAAAATGGAATGGAATCAAAACGAATGGAATGGAAAGGAATGGAATGGAATGGAATGGAAAGGAAATAAGCCGAATGGAATGGAATGGAATGGAATGGAATGGAATGGAATGGAATGGAATGGAACAAACCCGAATGGAATGGAATGGAATGGAATCAACCCGAATGGAATGGAATGGAATGCAATTGAATGGAATGGAATCAACACGAATGGAATGGAATGGAATGGAATGGAATGGAATAAACCAGAATGGAATGGAAAGCAATGGAATCAACACGAATGGAATGGAATGGAATTCAATTGAATGGAATGGAATCAACACGAATGGAATGGAAGGGAATTGAATGGAATGGAATGGAATGGAATCAATACGAATGGAATGGAAGGGAATTCAATGGAATGGATTGGAATGGAATCAACACGAATGGAATGGAATGGAATAGAATGAAATGGAATAGAATGGAATAGAATCACCCCGAAAGGAATGGAATGGAATGGAATAGAATAAAATGGAATAGAATGGAATAGAATCACCCCGAAAGGAATGGAATGGAATGGAATGGAATGGAATGGAATGGAATGGAATGGAATGGAAAGGAATGGAGTCAACATGAATGCAATGGAATGGAATGGAATGGAATGGAATGGAATGGAATGGAATGGAATGGAATCAACCCAAATGGAATGGAATGGAATGGAATCAACACGAATGGAATGGAAAGCAATGGAATGGAATGGAAAGGAATCAATCCGAATGGAATGGAATGGCATGGAATGGAGTGCAATGGAAAGGAATGGAATCAACCCGATTGGAATGGAATGGAATGGAATGGGATGGAATGGAATGGAATGGAATGGAGTTAACCCAAATGGAATTGAACGGAATGGAATGGAACTGAATGGAATGGAATCAAACCGAATGCAATGGAATGGAATGGAATGGAATGGAATGGAATGGAATGGAAGAGAATCACCCCGAAAGGAATAGAGTGGAATGGAATGGAACGGAATGGATTGGAATGGAATGACTTGGAATCAACTCGAATGGAATGGAATGGAATGGAATGGAATGGTTTCAACCTGAATGTAATAGAATGGAATGGAATGTCATGGAATGGAGTGGAATGGAATGGAATGGAATCAACCCGAATGGAATGGAATGGAATGGAACGGAATGGAATGGAATGGAATCAACCCGAGTGGAATGGAATGGAATGCAATAGAATGGAATGGAATGGCATGGAATGGAATGGAATGGAATGGAATGGAATCAACCCAAATGGAATGGAATGGAATGGAACGGAATGCAATGGAATGGAGTCAACCCGAAAGGAATGGAACGGAATGGAATGGAATGGAATGGAATGGAATCAATCCGAATGGAATGGAATGGAATGGAATGGAATGGAGTCAACCTGAAAGGAATGGAATGGAATGGAATGGAATGGAATGGAATGGAATGGAATGGAATGGAATCAATCCGAATGGAATGGAATGGAATGGAATGGAATGGAATGGAATCAACCCGAATGGAATGGAATGGAATGGAATGGAAGGGAATCAACCAGAATAGAATATAATGGAATCAACCCGAGTGGAATTGAATGGAATGGAATGGAAATAACCCGAATGGAATGGAATGTAATGGAATGGAATCAACGAGAATGAAATGGAATGGAAAGGAATGGAGTGGAATGGAATTGAATGGAATGGAATCAACCCGAATGGAATGGAATTTAATGGAATGGAATCAAAACGAATGGAATGGAAAGGAATGGAATGGAATGGAATGGAATGGAATGCAATGGAATGGAAAGGAATCAAGCCGAATGGAATGGAATGGAATGGAATCATCCCGAATGGAATGGAATGAAATGGAATGCAATGGAATGGAATGGAATGGAATGGAATAAACCCGAATGGAATGGAATGGAATGGAATCAACCCGAATGGAATGGAATGGAATGCAATTGAACGGAATGGAATCAACACGAATGGAATGGAATGGAATGGAATGGAATGGAATAAACCCGAATGGAATGGAATGGAATGGAATCAACACGAATGGAATGGAATGGAATGCAATTGAATGGAATGGAATCAACACGAATGGAATGGAAGGGAATTGAATGGAAAGGAATGGAATGGAATGGAATGGAATGGAATGGAATCAATCCGAATGGAATGGAATGGAATGGAATGGAATGGAATGGAATGGAATGGAATCAACCCGAATGGAATGGAATGGAATGGAATGGAAGGGAATCAACCAGAATAGAATATAATGGAATCAACCCGAGTGGAATTGAATGGAATGGAATGGAAATAACTCGAATGGAATGGAATGTAATGGAATGGAATCAACGAGAATGAAATGGAATGGAATGGAATGGAGTGGAATGGAATTGAATGGAATGGAATCAACCCGAATGGAATGGAATTTAATGGAATGGAATCAAAACGAATGGAATGGAAAGGAATGGAATGGAATGGAATGGAATGGAATGGAATGGAATGGAAAGGATTCAAGCCGAATGGAAAGGAATGGAATGGAATCATCCCGAATGGAATGGAATGGAATGAAATGGAATGCAATGGAATGGAATGGAATGGAATGGAATAAACCCGAATGGAATGGAATGGAATGGAATCAACCCGAATGGAATGGAATGGAATGCAATTGAATGGAATGGAATCAACACGAATGGAATGGAATGGAATGGAATGGAATGGAATGGAATGGAATGGAATAAACCCGAATGGAATGGAATGGAATGGAATCAACACGAATGGAATGGAATGGAATGCAATTGAAAGGAATGGAATCAACACGAATGGAATGGAAGGGAATTGAATGGAATGGAATGGAATGGAATCAACCCGAATGGAGTGGAATGGAATGGAATGGAATCAACCCGAATGCAATGGAATGGAATGGAATAGAATGAAATGGAATAGAATGGAATAGAATCACCCCGAAAGGAATGGAATGGAATGTCATGGAATGGAATGTAATGAACCCGAATGGAATGGAATGGCATGGAATGGAATGGAATGGAATGGAATGGAATCAACCCAAATGGAATGGAATACAATGGAATGGAATGGAATGGAATCAACACGAATGGCATGGAATGGAATGGAATGGAATGGAATGGAATCAACCCGATTGGAATGGAATGGAATGGAATGGAATGGAATGGAATGGAATGGAATGGAGTTAAGCCAAATGGAATGGAATGGAATGGAGTGGAAGGGAATGGAATGGAATGGAATCAACACGAATGGAATGGAATGCAATGGAATGGAATGGAATGGAATGGAATAGAATCACCCGAAAGGAATGGAGTGGAATGGAATGGAACGGAATGGAATGGAATAGAATGACTTGGAATCAACCCGAATGGAATGGAATGGAATGGAATGGAATGGAATGGAATGGATTGGAGTCAACCTGTAAGGAATGGAATGGAATGGAATGGAATGGAATGGAATGGAATGGAATGGAATGGAGTCAACCTGTAAGGAATGGAATGGAATGGAATGGAATGGAATGGAATGGAATGGAATGGAAACAAATCGAATGGAATGGAATGGAATGGAATGGAATCAACTCGAATGGAATATAATGGTATGGAATGGAATTGAATGGAATGGAATGGAATGGAGTCAACCTGAAAGGAATGGAATGGAATGGAATGGAATGGAATGGAATCAATCCGAAAGGAATGGAATGGAATGGAATGGAATGGAATGGAATGGAATGGAATGGAATGGAATTAACACGAATGGAATGGAATGGAATGGAATGGAATCAACCAGAATAGAATATAATGGAATCAACCCGAGTGGAATTGAATGGAATGGAATGGAAGTAACCCAAATGGAATGGAATGGAATGGAATGGAATCAACGAGAATGAAATGGAATGGAATGGAATGGAGTGGAATGGAATTGAATGGAATGGAATCAACCCGAATGGAATGGAATTTAATGGAATGGAATCAAAACGAATGGAATGGAATAAAATGGAATGGAATGGAATGGAATGGAATGGAATGGAAAGAATCAAGCCGAATGGAATGGAACGGAATGGAATCATCCCGAATGGAATGGAATGGAATGAAATGGAATGGAATGGAATGGAATAAACCCGAATGGAATGGAATGGAATGGAATGGAATCAACCCGAATGGAATGGAATGGAATGCAATTGAATGGAATGGAATCAACACGAATGGAATGGAATGGAATGGAATGGAATCAACCCGAATGGAATGGAATGGAATAGAATGAAATGGAATAGAATGGAATAGAATCACCCCAAAAGGAATGGAATGGAATGGAATGGAAAGGAATGGAGTCAACCAAAATGGAATGGAATGGCATGGAATGGAATGGAATGGAATGGAATGGAATGAACCCAAATTGAATGGAATGGAATGGAATCAACACGAATGGAATAGAATGCAATGGAATGGAATGGAATGGAATCAAATCGAATGGAATGGAATGGAATGGAGTGGCATGGAAAGGAATGGAATCAACCCGATTGGAATGCAATGGAATGGAATGGAATGGAATGGAATGGAATGGAATGGAATGGAGTTAACCCAAATGGAATGGAACGGAATGGAATGGAACGGAATGGAATGGAATCAACCCGAATGGAATGGAATGGAATGGAATGGAATGGAATGGAATAGAATCACCCCGAAAGGAATAGAGTGGAATGGAATGGAACGGAATGGAATGGAATGGAATGACTTGGAATCAACTCGAATGGAATGGAATGGAATGGAATGGAATGGAATGGAATGGAATGGAATGGATTCAACCTGAATGGAATAGAATGGAATGGAATGGCATGGAATGGAGTGCAATGGAATGGAATGGAATCAACCCAAATGGAATGGAATGGAATGGAACGGAATGGAATGGAATGGAATCAACCCGAATGGAATGGAATGGAATGCAATAGAATGGAGTGGAGTGGAATCAACCCGAATGGAATAGAATGAAATGGAATGACATGGAATGGAATGGAATGGAATGGAATGAAATGGAATGGAATCACCCCGAAAGGAATGGAATGGAATGGAAAGGAATGGAATCAAACCGAATGGAATGGAATGGAATGCAATGGAATGGAATGGAATGGAATGGAATGGAATGGAATGGAATCAACCCGAATGGAATATAATGGAATCAACCCGAGTGGAATTGAATGGAATGGAATGGAAATAATCCGAATGGAATGGAATGGAATGGAATGGAATCAACGAGAAAGGAATGGAATGGAATGGAATATACTGGAATGGAATTGAATGGAATGGAATCAACCCGAATGGAATGGAGTGGAATGGAATGGAATGGAATCAAAACGAATGGAATGGAATGGAATGGAAATGAATGGAATGGAATCAAGCCGAATGGAATGGAATGGAATGGAATCATCCCGCATGGAAAGGAATGGAATCAAATGGAATGGAATGGAATGGAATGGAATAAAACCGAATGGAATGGAATGGAATGGAATTGAATGGAATCAACACGAATGGAATGGAATGGAATGGAATGGAATGGAATGGATTGGAATGCAATGGAGTCAACCTCAAAGGAATGGAATGGAATGGAATGGAATGGAGTCAACCTGTAAGGAATGGAATGGAATGGAATGGAATGGAAACAAATCGAATGGAATGGAATGGAATGGAATGGAATGGAATGGAATGGAATGGAATGGAACAGAAACAACCGGAAAGGAATGCAATGGAATGGAATCTAATGGAATGGAATCAACCCGAATGGAAAGGAATGCAATGGAATCAACAGAATGGAATGGAATGGAATGGAATGGAATGGAATGGAATAGAATGATTTGGAATCAACACGAATGGAATGGAATGGAATGGAATTGAATAGATGTAACACGAATGAAATGGAATGGAATGGGATGGAATCAACCCGAATGGAATGGAATGGAATGCAATTGAATGGAATGGAATCAACACGAATGGAATGGAATGGAATAGAATGAAATGGAATAGAATGGAATAGAATCACCCCGAAAGGAATGGAATGGAATGGAATGGAATGGAGTCAACCCGAATGGAATGGAATGGCATGGAATGGAATGGAATGGAATGGAAAGGAATGGAATCAACCCAAGTGGAATGGAATGGAATGGAATCAACACGAATGGAATGGAATGCAATGGAATGGAATGGAATGGAATCAATCCGAATGGAATGGAATGGCATGGAATGGAGTGGAATGGAAAGGAATGGAATCAACCCGATTGGAATGGAATGGAATGGAATGGAATGGAATGGAATGGAGTTAACCCAAATGGAATGGAACGGAATGGAATGGAACAGAATGGAATGGAATCAATCCGAATGGAATGGAATGGAATGGAATGGAATGGAATGGAATGGAATGGAATAGAATCACCCCGAAAGGAATAGAGTGGAATGGAATAGAACGGAATGGAATGGAATGGAATGACTTGGAATGAACTCGAATGGAATGGAATGGAATGGAATGGAATGGATTCAACCTGAATGGAATAGAATGGAATGGAATGGCATGGAATGGAGTAGAATGGAATGGAATGGAATCAACCCGAATGGAATGGAATGGAATGGAACGGAATGGAATGGAATGGAATCAACCCGAATGGAATGGAATGGAATGCAATAGAATGGAATGGAATGGCATGGAATGGAATGGAATGGAATGGAATGGAATGGAATGGAATGGAATCAACCCGAATGGAATGGAATGGAATGGAACGGAATGCAATGGAATGGAGTCAACCCGAAAGGAATGGAATGGAATGGAAAGGAATGGAATGGAATGGAATGGAATCAATCCGAATGGAATGGAATGGCAGGGAACGGATTGGAACGGAATCAACCCGAATGGAATGGATTGGAATGGAATGGATGTAACACGAATGGAATGGAATGGAATGGAATGGAATGGAATGGAACCAACCCGAATGGAATGGAATGGAATGGAATGGAGTCAACCCGAAAGGAATGGAACGGAATGGAATGGAATGGAATGGAATGGAATCAATCCGAATGGAATGGAATGGAATGGAATGGAATGGAATGGAATGGAATCAACCCGAATGGAATATAATGCAATCAACCCGAGTGGAATTGAATGGAATGGAATGGAATCAACGAGAAAGGAATCGAATTAAATGGAATGGAGTGGAATGGAATTGAATGCAATGGAATCAACACGAATGAATTGGAATGGAATGGAATGGAATCTAAACGAATGGAATGGAATGGAATGGAAAGGAATGGAAAGGAATCAAGCCGAATGGAATGGAATGGAATGGAATCATCCCGAATGGAATGGAATGGAATCAAATGGAATGGAATGGAATGGAATGGAATGGAATCAACCAGAATGGAATGGAATGGAATGCAATTGAATGGAATGGAATCAACCCGAAAGGAGTGGAATGGAATGGAATGGAATCAACCCGAATGGAATGGAATGGAATAGAATGAAATGGAATAGAATGGAATAGAATCACCCCGAAAGGAATGGAATGGAATGGAATTGAATGGAATGCAATGGAATGGAATGAACCCGAATGGAATGTAATGGCATGGAATGGAATGGAATGGAATGGAATGGAATGGAATCAATACGAATGGAATGGAATGGCATGGAATGGATTGGAATGGAATCAACCCGAATGGAATGGATTGGAATGGAATGGATGTAACACGAATGGAATGGAACGGAATGGAATGGAATGGAATCAACCCGAATGGAACGGAATGGAATGGAATGGAATGGAATGGAATGGAATGGAATGGAATGGAATAGAATGGAATCAATCCGAATGGAATGGAATGGAATGGAATGGAATGGAGTCAACCTGAAAGGAATGGAATGGAATGGAATGGAATGGAATGGAATGGAATGGAATGGAATGGAATGGAATCAATCCGAATGGAATGGAATGGAATGGAATGGAATGGGATGGAATCAACCCGAATGGAATGGAATGGAATGGAATGGAAGGGAATCAACCAGAATAGAATATAATGGAATCAACCCGAGTGGAATTGAATGGAATGGAATGGAAATAACCCGAATGGAATGGAATGTAATGGAATGGAATCAACGAGAATGAAATGGAATGGAATGGAATGGAGTGGAATGGAATTGAATGGAATGGAATCAACCCGAATGGAATGGAATTTAATGGAATGGAATCAAAACGAATGGAATGGAAAGGAATGGAATGGAATGGAATGGAATGGAATGCAATGGAATGGAAAGGAATCAAGCCGAATGGAATGGAATGGAATGGAATCATCCCGAATGGAATGGAATGGAATGAAATGGAATGCAATGGAATGGAATGGAATGGAATGGAATAAACCCGAATGGAATGGAATGGAATGGAATCAACCCGAATGGAATGGAATGGAATGGAACGGAATGGAATGGAATGGAATCAACCCGAATGGAATGGAATGGAATGCAATAGAATGGAATGGAATGGCATGGAATGGAATGGAATGGAATGGAATGGAATGGAATGGAATGGAATCAACCCGAATGGAATGGAATGGAATGGAACGGAATGCAATGGAATGGAGTCAACCCGAAAGGAATGGAATGGAATGGAAAGGAATGGAATGGAATGGAATGGAATCAATCCGAATGGAATGGAATGGCAGGGAACGGATTGGAACGGAATCAACCCGAATGGAATGGATTGGAATGGAATGGATGTAACACGAATGGAATGGAATGGAATGGAATGGAATGGAATGGAACCAACCCGAATGGAATGGAATGGAATGGAATGGAGTCAACCCGAAAGGAATGGAACGGAATGGAATGGAATGGAATGGAATGGAATCAATCCGAATGGAATGGAATGGAATGGAATGGAATGGAATGGAATGGAATCAACCCGAATGGAATATAATGCAATCAACCCGAGTGGAATTGAATGGAATGGAATGGAATCAACGAGAAAGGAATCGAATTAAATGGAATGGAGTGGAATGGAATTGAATGCAATGGAATCAACACGAATGAATTGGAATGGAATGGAATGGAATCTAAACGAATGGAATGGAATGGAATGGAAAGGAATGGAAAGGAATCAAGCCGAATGGAATGGAATGGAATGGAATCATCCCGAATGGAATGGAATGGAATCAAATGGAATGGAATGGAATGGAATGGAATGGAATCAACCAGAATGGAATGGAATGGAATGCAATTGAATGGAATGGAATCAACCCGAAAGGAGTGGAATGGAATGGAATGGAATCAACCCGAATGGAATGGAATGGAATAGAATGAAATGGAATAGAATGGAATAGAATCACCCCGAAAGGAATGGAATGGAATGGAATTGAATGGAATGCAATGGAATGGAATGAACCCGAATGGAATGTAATGGCATGGAATGGAATGGAATGGAATGGAATGGAATGGAATCAATACGAATGGAATGGAATGGCATGGAATGGATTGGAATGGAATCAACCCGAATGGAATGGATTGGAATGGAATGGATGTAACACGAATGGAATGGAACGGAATGGAATGGAATGGAATCAACCCGAATGGAACGGAATGGAATGGAATGGAATGGAATGGAATGGAATGGAATGGAATGGAATAGAATGGAATCAATCCGAATGGAATGGAATGGAATGGAATGGAATGGAGTCAACCTGAAAGGAATGGAATGGAATGGAATGGAATGGAATGGAATGGAATGGAATGGAATGGAATGGAATCAATCCGAATGGAATGGAATGGAATGGAATGGAATGGGATGGAATCAACCCGAATGGAATGGAATGGAATGGAATGGAAGGGAATCAACCAGAATAGAATATAATGGAATCAACCCGAGTGGAATTGAATGGAATGGAATGGAAATAACCCGAATGGAATGGAATGTAATGGAATGGAATCAACGAGAATGAAATGGAATGGAATGGAATGGAGTGGAATGGAATTGAATGGAATGGAATCAACCCGAATGGAATGGAATTTAATGGAATGGAATCAAAACGAATGGAATGGAAAGGAATGGAATGGAATGGAATGGAATGGAATGCAATGGAATGGAAAGGAATCAAGCCGAATGGAATGGAATGGAATGGAATCATCCCGAATGGAATGGAATGGAATGAAATGGAATGCAATGGAATGGAATGGAATGGAATGGAATAAACCCGAATGGAATGGAATGGAATGGAATCAACCCGAATGGAATGGAATGGAATGCAATTGAACGGAATGGAATCAACACGAATGGAATGGAATGGAATGGAATGGAATAAACCCGAATGGAATGGAATGGAATGGAATCAACACGAATGGAATGGAATGGAATGCAATTGAATGGAATGGAATCAACACGAATGGAATGGAAGGGAATTGAATGGAAAGGAATGGAATGGAATGGAATGGAATGGAATGGAATGGAATGGAATGGAATGGAATCAATCCGAATGGAATGGAATGGAATGGAATGGAATGGAATGGAATGGAATCAACCCGAATGGAATGGAATGGAATGGAATGGAAGGGAATCAACCAGAATAGAATATAATGGAATCAACCCGAGTGGAATTGAATGGAATGGAATGGAAATAACTCGAATGGAATGGAATGTAATGGAATGGAATCAACATGAATGAAATGGAATGGAATGGAATGGAGTGGAATGGAATTGAATGGAATGGAATCAACCCGAATGGAATGGAATTTAATGGAATGGAATCAAAACGAATGGAATGGAAAGGAATGGAATGGAATGGAATGGAATGGAATGGAATGGAAAGGAATCAAGCCGAATGGAAAGGAATGGAATGGAATCATCCCGAATGGAATGGAATGGAATGAAATGGAATGCAATGGAATGGAATGGAATGGAATGGAATAAACCCGAATGGAATGGAATGGAATGCAATTGAATGGAATGGAATCAACACGAATGGAATGGAATGGAATGGAATGGAATGGAATGGAATGGAATGGAATAAACCCGAATGGAATGGAATGGAATGGAATCAACACGAATGGAATGGAATGGAATGCAATTGAAAGGAATGGAATCAACACGAATGGAATGGAAGGGAATTGAATGGAATGGAATGGAATGGAATCAACCCGAATGGAGTGGAATGGAATGGAATGGAATGGAATGGAATGGAATCAATCCGAATGGAATGGAATGGAATGGAATGGAATGGAATGGAATGGAATCAACCCGAATGGAATATAATGCAATCAACCCGAGTGGAATTGAATGGAATGGAATGGAATCAACGAGAAAGGAATCGAATTAAATGGAATGGAGTGGAATGGAATTGAATGCAATGGAATCAACACGAATGAATTGGAATGGAATGGAATGGAATCAAAACGAATGGAATGGAATGGAATGGAAAGGAATGGAAAGGAATCAAGCCGAATGGAATGGAATGGAATGGAATCATCCCGAATGGAATGGAATGGAATCAAATGGAATGGAATGGAATGGAATGGAATGGAATCAACCAGAATGGAATGGAATGGAATGCAATTGAATGGAATGGAATCAACCCGAAAGGAGTGGAATGGAATGGAATGGAATCAACACGAATGGAATGGAATGGAATAGAATGAAATGGAATAGAATGGAATAGAATCACCCCGAAAGGAATGGAATGGAATGGAATTGAATGGAATGCAATGGAATGGAATGAACCCGAATGGAATGTAATGGCATGGAATGGAATGGAATGGAATGGAATGGAATGGAATCAATACGAATGGAATGGAATGGCATGGAATGGATTGGAATGGAATCAACCCGAATGGAATGGATTGGAATGGAATGGATGTAACACGAATGGAATGGAACGGAATGGAATGGAATGGAATCAACCCGAGTGGAACGGAATGGAATGGAATGGAATGGAATGGAATGGAATGGAATGGAATGGAATAGAATGGAATCAATCCGAATGGAATGGAATGGAATGGAATGGAATGGAGTCAACCTGAAAGGAATGGAATGGAATGGAATGGAATGGAATGGAATGGAATGGAATCAATCCGAATGGAATGGAATGGAATGGAATGGAATGGAATGGAATGGAATGGAATGGAATGGAATCAACCCGAATGGAATGGAATGGAATGGAATGGAAGGGAATCAACCAGAATAGAATATAATGGAATCAACCCGAGTGGAATTGAATGGAATGGAATGGAAATAACCCGAATGGAATGGAATGTAATGGAATGGAATCAACGAGAATGAAATGGAATGGAATGGAATGGAGTGGAATGGAATTGAATGGAATGGAATCAACCCGAATGGAATGGAATTTAATGGAATGGAATCAAAACGAATGGAATGGAAAGGAATGGAATGGAATGGAATGGAATGGAATGCAATGGAATGGAAAGGAATCAAGCCGAATGGAATGGAATGGAATGGAATCATCCCGAATGGAATGGAATGGAATGAAATGGAATGCAATGGAATGGAATGGAATGGAATGGAATAAACCCGAATGGAATGGAATGGAATGGAATCAACCCGAATGGAATGGAATGGAATGCAATTGAACGGAATGGAATCAACACGAATGGAATGGAATGGAATGGAATGGAATGGAATGGAATCAACACGAATGGAATGGAATGCAATGGAATGGAATGGAATGGAATGGAATAGAATCACCCGAAAGGAATGGAGTGGAATGGAATGGAACGGAATGGAATGGAATAGAATGACTTGGAATCAACCCGATTGGAATAGAATGGAATGGAATGGAATGGATGTAACACGAATGGAATGGAATGGAATGGAATGGAATGGAATGGAATGGAATGGAATGGATTGGAGTCAACCTGTAAGGAATGGAATGGAATGGAATGGAATGGAATGGAATGGAATGGAGTCAACCTGTAAGGAATGGAATGGAATGTAATGGAATGGAATGGAATGGAAACACATCGAATGGAATGGAATGGAATGGAATGGAATCAACTCGAATGGAATATAATGGTATGGAATGGAATTGAATGGAATGGAATGGAATGGAGTCAACCTGAAAGGAATGGAATGGAATGGAATGGAATGGAATGGAATGGAATGGAATGGAATGGAATGGAATCAATCCGAAAGGAATGGAATGGAATGGAATGGAATGGAATGTAATGGAATGGAATGGAATGGAATGGAATCAACACGAATGGAATGGAATGGAATGGAATGGAATCAACCAGAATAGAATATAATGGAATCAACCCGAGTGGAATTGAATGGAATGGAATGGAAATAACCCGAATGGAATGGAATGTAATGGAATGGAATCAACGAGAATGAAATGGAATGGAATGGAATGGAGTGGAATGGAATTGAATGGAATGGAATCAACCCGAATGGAATGGAATTTAATGGAATGGAATCAAAACGAATGGAATGGAATGGAATGGAATGGAATGGAATGGAATGGAATGGAATGGAAAGAATCAAGCCGAATGGAATGGAACGGAATGGAATCATCCCGAATGGAATGGAATGGAATGAAATGGAATGGAATGGAATAAACCCGAATGGAATGGAATGGAATGGAATCAACCCGAATGGAATGGAGTGGAATGCAATTGAATGGAATGGAATCAACACGAATGGAATGGAATGGAATGGAATGGAATGGAATGGAATGGAATCAACCCGAATGGAATGGAATGGAATAGAATGAAATGGAATAGAATGGAATAGAATCACCCCAAAAGGAATGGAATGGAATGGAATGGAAAGGAATGGAGTCAACCAAAATGGAATGGAATGGCATGGAATGGAATGGAATGGAATGGAATGAACCCAAATGGAATGGAATGGAATGGAATCAACACGAATGGAATAGAATGCAATGGAATGGAATGGAATGGAATCAAATCGAATGGAATGGAATGGAATGGAGTGGCATGGAAAGGAATGGAATCAACCCGATTGGAATGGAATGGAATGGAATGGAATGGAATGGAATGGAATGGAATGGAGTTAACCCAAATGGAATTGAACGGAATGGAATGGAACGGAATGGAATGGAATCAACCCGAATGGAATGGAATGGAATGGAATGGAATGGAATACAATCACCCCGAAAGGAGTAGAGTGGAATGGAATGGAAAGGAATGAAATGGAATGGAATGACTTGGAATCAACTCGAATGGAATGGAATGGCATGGAATGGAATGGATTCAACCTGAATGGAATAGAATGGAATGGAATGGCATGGAATGGAGTGGAATGGAATGGAATGGAATGGAATCAACACGCATGGAATGGAATGGAATGGAATAGAATGGAATGGAATGGCATGGAATGGAATGGAATGGCATGGAATGGAATGGAAGGGAATGGAATGGAATCAACCCAAATGGAATGGAATGGAATGGAACGGAATGCAATGGAATGGAGTCAACCCGAAAGTAATGGAACGGAATGGAAAGGAATGGAATGGAATGGAATGGAATCAATCCGAATGGAATGGAATGGCATGGAATGGAATGGAGTGGAAAGGAATGGAATCATCCCGATTGGAATGGAATGGAATGGAATGGAATGGAATGGAATGGAATGGAATGGAGTTAACCCAAATGGAATGGAACGGAATGGAATGGAACGGAATGGAATGGAATCAACCCGAATGGAATGGAATGGAATGGAATGGAATGGAATGGAATGGAATAGAATCACCCCGAAAGGAATAGAGTGGAATGGAATGGAACGGAATGGAATGGAATGGAATGACTTGGAATCAACTCGAATGGAATGGAATGGAATGGAATGGAATGGAATGGAATGGATTCAACCTGAATGGAATAGAATGGAATGGAATGGCATGGAATGGAGTGCAATGGAATGGAATGGAATCAACCCAAATGGAATGGAATGGAATGGAACGGAATGGAATGGAATGGAATCAACCCGAATGGAATGGAATGGAATGCAATAGAATGGAGTGGAGTGGAATCAACCCGAATGGAATAGAATGAAATGGAATGGCATGGAATGGAATGGAATGGAATGGAATGGAATGAAATGGAATGGAATCACCCCGAAAGGAATGGAATGGAATGGAATGGAATGGAATTGAATGGAATCAAACCGAATGAAATGGAATGGAATGCAGTGGAATGGAATGGAATGGAATGGAATGGAATGGAATGGAATGGAATGGAATCAACCCGAATGGAATATAATGGAATCAACCCGAGTGGAATTGAATGGAATGGAATGGAAATAATCCGAATGGAATGGAATGGAATGGAATGGAATCAACGAGAAAGGAATGGAATGGAATGGAATATACTGGAATGGAATTGAATGGAATGGAATCAATCCGAATGGAATGGAGTGGAATGGAATGGAATGGAATCAAAACGAATGGAATGGAATGGAATGGAAATGAATGGAATGGAATCAAGCCGAATGGAATGGAATGGAATGGAATCATCCCGCATGGAAAGGAATGGAATCAAATGGAATGGAATGGAATGGAATGGAATAAAAGCGAATGGAATGGAATGGAATGGAATTGAATGGAATCAACACGAATGGAATGGAATGGAATGGAATGCAATTGAATGGATTGGAATCAACCCGAATGGAGTGGAATGCAATGGAATGGAATCAACCCGAATGCAATGGAATGGAATGGAATAGAATGAAATGGAATAGAATGGAATAGAATCACCCCGAAAGGAATGGAATGGAATGGAATGGAATGGAATGCAATGGAATGGAATGAACCCGAATGGAATGTAATGGCATGGAATGGAATGGAATGGAATGGAATGGAATGGAATGGAATGGAATCAACCCAAATGGAATGGAATATAATGGAATGGAATGGAATTGAATCAATACGAATGGCATGGAATGGAATGGAATGGAATGGAATGGAAAGGAATGGAATCAACCCGATTGGAATGGAATGGAATGGAATGGAATGGAATGGAATGGAATGGAGTTAAGCCAAATGGAATGGAATGGAATGGAATGGAGTGGAAGGGAATGGAATGGAATGGAATCAACCAGAATGGAATGGAATGCAATGGAATGGAATGGAATGGAATGGAATAGAATCACCCGAAATAAATGGAGTGGAATGGAATGGAACGGAATGGAATGGAATAGAATGATTTGGAATCAACCCGAATGGAATGGAATGGAATGGAATGGAATGGATGTAACACGAATGGAATGGAATGGAATGGAATGGAATGGAATCAACCCGAATGGAATGGAAAGGAATGGAATGGAATGGAATGGAATGGAGTCAACCTGTAAGGAATGGAATGGAATGGAATGGAATGGAATGGAATGGAAACAAATCGAAAGGAATGGAATGGAATGGAATGGAATGGAATGGAATCACCCCGAATGGAATGGAATGGAATGGAATGGAATGGAATGGAATGGAATGGAATCAAACCGATTGGAATGGAATGGAATGCAATGGAATGGAATGGAATGGAATGGAATGGAATGGAATGGAATGGAATGGAATCAACCCGAATGGAATATAATGGAATCAACCCGAGTGGAATTGAATGGAATGGAATGGAAATAATCCGAATGGAATGGAATGGAATGGAATGGAATCAACGAGAAAGGAATGGAATGGAATGGAATGGAATGGAATGGAATTGAATGGAATGGAATCAACCCGAATGGAATGGAATGGAATGGAATGGAATCAAAACTAATGGAATGGAATGGAATGGAAATGAATCGAATGGAATCAAGCCGAATGGAATGGATTGGAATGGAATCATCCCGAATGGAAAGGAATGGAATCAAATGGAATGGAATGGAATAGAATGGAATGAAACCGAATGGAATGGAATGGAATGGAATGGAATGGAATGGAATGGAATGGAATGGAATCAACCCGAATGGAATGGAATGGAATGCAATTGAATGGAATGGAATCAACCCGAATAGAGTGGAATGGAATGGAATGGAATCAACCCGAATGCAATGGAATGGAATGGAATAGAATGAAATGGAATAGAATGGAATAGAATCACCCCGAAAGGAATGGAATGGAATGGAATGGAATGGAATGGAATGGAATGGAATGGAATGAACCCGAATGGAATGGAATGTCATGGAATGGAATGGAATGGAATGGAATGGAATCAACCCAAATGGAATGGAATATAATGGAATGGAATGGAATCAACACGAATGGCATGGAATGGAATGGAATGGAATGGAATGGAATGGAATGGAATGGAATGGAATCAACCCGACTGGAATGGAATGGAATGGAATGGAATGGAATGGAATGGAATGGAATGGATTTCAGCCGAATGGAATGGAATGGAATGGAATGGAGTGGAAGGGAATGGAATGGAATGGAATCAACCCGAATGGAATGGAATGCAATGGAATGGAATGGAATGCAATGGAATAGAATCACCCGAAAGGAATGGAGTGCAATGGAATGGAACGGAATGTAATGGAATAGAATGATTTGGAATCAACCCGAATGGAATAGAATGGAATGGAATGGAACGGATGTAACACGAATGGAATGGAATGGAATGAACCCGAATGGAATGGAAAGGAATGGAATGGAATGGAATGGAATGGAGTCAACCTGTAAGGAATGGAATGGAATGGAATGGAATGGAATGGAATGGTATGGAAACAAACGAATGGAATGGAATGGAATGGAATGGAATGGAATGGAATGGAATGGAATCAACACGATTGGAATGGAATGGAATGGAATGGAATGGAATGGATTGGAGTGCAATGGAGTCAACCTCAAAGGAATGGAATGGAATGGAATGGAGTCAACCTGTAAGGAATGGAATGGAATGGAATGGAATGGAAACAAATCGAATGGAATGGAATGGAATGGAATGCAACAGAAACAACCGGAAAGGAATGCAATGGAATGGAATCTAATGGAATGGAATCAACCCGAATGGAAAGGAATGCAATGGAATCAACAGAATGGAATGGAATGGAATGGAATGGAATGGAATAGAATGATTTGGAATCAACACGAATGGAATGGAATGGAAAGGAATGGAATAGATGTAACACGAATGAAATGGAATGGAATGGGATGGAATCAACCCGAATGGAATGGAATGGAATGCAATTGAATGGAATGGAATCAACACGAATGGAATGGAATGGAATAGAATGAAATGGAATAGAATGGAATAGAATCACCACGAAAGGAATGGAATGGAATGGAATGGAGTCAACCCGAATGGAATGGAATGGCATGGAATGGAATGGAATGGAATGGAAAGGAATGGAATCAACCCAAGTGGAATGGAATGGAATGGAATCAACACGAATGGAATGGAATGCAATGGAATGGAATGGAATGGAATCAATCCGAATGGAATGGAATGGCATGGAATGGAGTGGAATGGAAAGGAATGGAATCAACCCGATTGGAATGGAATGGAATGGAATGGAATGGAATGGAATGGAGTTAACCCAAATGGAATGGAACGGAATGGAATGGAACGGAATGGAATGGAATCAATCCGAATGGAATGGAATGGAATGGAATGGAATGGAATGGAATAGTATCACCCCGAAAGGAATAGAGTGGAATGGAATAGAACGGAATGGAATGGAATGGAATGACTTGGAATGAACTCGAATGGAATGGAATGGAATGGAATGGAATGGAATGGAATGGATTCAACCTGAATGGAATAGAATGGAATGGAATGGCATGGAATGGAGTGGAATGGAATGGAATGGAATCAACCCGAATGGAATGGAATGGAATGGAATGGAATGGAATGGAATGGAATGACTTGGAATGAACTCGAATGGAATGGAATGGAATGGAATGGATTCAACCTGAATGGAATAGAATGGAATGGAATGGCATGGTATGGAGTGGAATGGAATGGAATGGAATCAACCCGAATGGAATGGAATGGAATGGAACGGAATGGAATGGATTGGAATCAACCCGAATGCAATGGAATGGAATGCAATAGAATGGAATGGAATGGCATGGAATGGAATGGAATGCAATGGAATGGAGTCAACCCGAAAGGAATGGAATGGAATGGAAAGGAATGGAATGGAATGGAATGGAATCAATCCAAATGGAATGGAATGGCAGGGAACGGATTGGAACGGAATCAACCCGAATGGAATGGATTGGAATGGAATGGATGTAACACGAATGGAATGGAATGGAATGGAATGGAATGGTACCAACCCGAATGGAATGGAATGGAATGGAATGGATTTAACCCGAAAAGCATGGAACGGAATGGAATGGAATGGAATGGAATGGAATCAATCCGAATGGAATGGAAAGGAATGGAATGGAATGGAATGGAATGGAATGGAATCAACCCGAATGGAATATAATGCAATCAACCCGAGTGGAATTGAATGGAATGGAATGGAATCAACGAGAAAGGAATCGAATTAAATGGAATGGAGTGGAATGGAATTGAATGCAATGGAATCAACACGAATGAATTGGAATGGAATGGAATGGAATCAAAACGAATGGAATGGAATGGAATGGAAAGGAATGGAAAGGAATCAAGCCGAATGGAATGGAATGGAATGGAATCATCCCGAATGGAATGGAATGGAATCAAATGGAATGGAATGGAATGGAATGGAATGGAATCAACCAGAATGGAATGGAATGGAATGCAATTGAATGGAATGGAATCAACCCGAATGGAGTGGAATGGAATGGAATGGAATCAACCCGAATGGAATGGAATGGAATAGAATGAAATGGAATAGAATGGAATAGAATCACCCCGAAAGGAATGGAATGGAATGGAATGGAATGGAATGCAATGGAAAAAACCCGACTGAAATGGAATGCCATGGAATGGAATGGAATGGCATGGAATGCAATCAAAACAAAAGGAATGGAATGTAATGTAATGGAATGGAATGGAATCAACACGAATGGCATGGAATGGAATGGAATGGAATGGAATGGAATCAACCCGATTGGAATGGAATGGAATGGAATGGAATGGAGTTAACCCAAATGGAATGGAATGGAATGGAATGGAGTGGAAGGGAATGGAATGGAATGGAATCAACCCGAATGGAATGGAATGGAAAGGAATGGAATAGAATCACCCCGAAAGGAATTGAGTGGAATGGAATGGAACGGAATGGAATGGAATAGAATGATTTGGAATCAATCCGAATGGAATGGAATGGAATGGAATGGAATGGAATGGATGTAACACGAATGGAATGGAATGGAATGGAATGGAATGGAATGGAATCAACCCGAATGGAATGGAAAGGAATGGAATGGAATGGTATGGAATGGAGTCAACCTGTAAGGAATGGAATGGAAAGGAATGGAATGGAATGGAATGGAAACAAATCGAAAGGAATGGAATGGAATGGAATGGAATCACCCCGAGTGGAATCGAATGGAATGGAATGGAATGGAATGGAATGGAATCAAACCGAATGGAATGGAATGGAATGCAATGGAATGGAATGGAATGGAATGGAATGGAATGGAATGGAATGGAATCAAACCGAATGGAATATAATGGAATCAACCCGAGAGGAATTGAATGGAATGGAATGGAAATAATCCGAATGGAATGGAATGGAATGGAATGGAATCAACGAGAAAGGAATGGAATGGAATGGAATGGACTGGAATGGAATTGAATGGAATGGAATCAACCCGAATGGAATGGAATGGAATGGAATGGAATCAAAACGAATGGAATGGAATGGAATGGAATCCTCCCGAATGGAAAGGAATGGAATCAAATGGAATGGAATGCAATGGAATGGAATAAAACCGAATGGAATGGAATGGAATGGAATGGAATGGAATGGAATGGAATGGAATGGAATGGAATCAACCCGAATGGAATGGAATGGAATGCAATTGAATGGAATGGAATCAACCCGAATAGAGTGGAATGGAATGGAATGGAATCAACCCGAATGCAATGGAATGGAATGGAATAGAATGAAATGGAATAGAATGGAATAGAATCACCCCGAAAGGAATGGAATGGAATGGAATGGAATGGAATGGAATGGAATGGAATGGAATGGAATGGAATGAACCCGAATGGAATGGAATGTCATGGAATGGAATGGAATGGAATGGAATGGAATGGAATCAACCCAAATGGAATGGAATATAATGGAATGGAATGGAATGGAATCAACACGAATGGCATGGAATGGAATGGAATGGAATGGAATGGAATCAACCCGATTGGAATGGAATGGAATGGAATGGAATGGAATGGAATGGAATGGAGTTCAGCCAAATGGAATGGAATGGAATGGAATGGAGTGGAAGGGAGTGGAATGGAATGGAATCAACCCGAATGGAATGGAATGCAATGGAATGGAATGGAATGGAATGGAATAGAATCACCCAAAAGGAATGGAGTGCAATGGAATGGAACGGAATGTAATGGAATAGAATGATTTGGAATCAACCCGAATGGAATAGAATGGAATGGAATGGAACGGATGTAACACGAATCGAATGGAATGGAATGAACCCGAATGGAATGGAAAGGAATGGAATGGAATGGAATGGAATGGAGTCAACCGGTAAGGAATGGAATGGAATGGAATGGAATGGTATGGAAACAAAACGAATGGAATGGAATGGAATGGAATGGAATGGAATCAACACGATTGGAATGGAATGGAATGGAATGGAATGGGTTGGAATGCAATGGAGTCAACCTCAAAGGAATGGAATGGAATGGAATGGAGTCAACCTGTAAGGAATGGAATGGAATGGAATGGAATGGAAACAAATCGAATGGAATGGAATGGAATGGAATGGAATGGAATGGAATGGAATGGAATGGAACAGAAACAACCAGAAAGGAATGCAATGGAATGGAATCAAATGGAATGGAATCAACCCGAATGGAAAGGAATGCAATGGAATCAACAGAATGGAATGGAATGGAATGGAATGGAATGGAATAGAATGATTTGGAGTCAACACGAATGGAATGGAATGGAATGGAATGGAATAGATGTAACACGAATGAAATGGAATGGAATGGGATGGAATCAACCCGAATGGAATGGAATGGAATGCAATTGAATGGAATGGAATCAACACGAATGGAATGGAATGGAATAGAATGAAATGGAATAGAATGGAATAGAATCACCCCGAAAGGAATGGAATGGAATGGAATGGAATGGAATGGAATGGAGTCAACCCGAATGGAATGGAATGGCATGGAATGGAATGGAATGGAATGGAATGGAATGGAATCAACCCAAGTGGAATGGAATGGAATGGAATCAACACGAATGGAATGTTATGCAATGGAATGGATTGGAACGGAATCAATCCGAATGGAATGGAATGGCATGGAATGCAGTGGAATGGAAAGGAATGGAATCAACCCGATTGGAATGGAATGGAATGGAATGGAATGGAATGGAGTTAACCCAAATGGAATGGAACGGAATGGAATGGAACGTAATGGAATGGAATCAATCCGAATGGAATGGAATGGAATGGAATGGAATGGAATGGAATGGAATGGAATAGAATCACCCCGAAAGGAATAGAGTGGAATGGAATAGAACGGAATGGAATGGAATGGAATGACTTGGAATGAACTCGAATGGAATGGAATGGAATGGAATGGATTCAATCTGAATGGAATAGAATGGAATGGAATGGCATGGAATGGAGTGGAATGGAATGGAATGGAATGGAATGGAATGGAATCAACCCGAATGGAATGGAATGGAATGGAACGGAATGCAATGGAATGGAGTCAAAACGAAAGGAATGGAATGGAATGGAAAGGAATGGAATGGAATGGAATGGAATCAATCCGAATGGAATGGAATGGCAGGGAACGGATTGGAACGGAATCAACCCGAATGGAATGGATTGGAATGGAATGGATGTAACACGAATGGAATGGAATGGAATGGAATGGAATGGAATGGAATGGAATGGAATGGAACCAACCCGAATGGAATGGAATGGAATGGAATGGAGTCAACCCGAAAGGAAGGGAACGGAATGGAATGGAATGGAATGGAATGGAATCAATCCGAATGGAATGGAATGGAATGGAATGGAATGGAATGGAATCAACCCGAATGGAATATAATGCAATCAACCCGAGTGGAATTGAATGGAATGGAATGGAATCAACGAGAAAGGAATCGAATTAAATTGAATGGAGTGGAATGGATTTGAATGCAATGATATCAACCCGAATGAATTGGAATGGAATGGAATGGAATCAAAACGAATGGAATGGAATGGAATGGAAAGGAATGGAAGGGAATCAAGCCGAATGGAATGGAATGGAATGGAATCATCCCGAATGGAATGGAATGGAATCAAATGGAATGGAATGGAATGGAATGGAAAGGAATCAACCAGAATGGAATGGAATGGAATGCAATTGAATGGAATGGAATCAACACGAATGGAATGGAATGGAATGGAATGGAATGGAATGGAATAAACCCGAATGGAATGGAATGGAATGGAATCAACACGAATGGAATGGAATGGAATGCAATTGAAAGGAATGGAATCAACACGAATGGAATGGAAGGGAATTGAATGGAAAGGAATGGAATGGAATGGAATGGAATGGAATCAATCCGAATGGAATGGAATGGAATGGAATGGAATGGAATGGAATGGAATGGAATCAACCCGAATGGAATGGAATGGAATGGAATGGAATCAACGAGAATGAAATGGAATGGAATGGAATGGAGTGGAATGGAATTGAATGGAATGGAATCAAGCCGAATGAAATGGAATTTAATGGAATGGAATCAAAACGAATGGAATGGAATGCAATGGAATGGAATGGAAAGGAATCAAGCCGAATGCAATGGAATGGTATGGAATCATCCCGAATGGAATGAAATGCAATGGAGTGGAATGGAATAAACCCGAATGGAATGGAATGGAATGGAATCAACCCGAATGGAATGGAATGGAATGGAATGGAATCAACTCGAATGGAATATAATGGTATGGAATGGAATTGAATGGAATGGAATGGAATGGAATCAACCTGAAAGGAATGGAATGGAATGGAATGGAATGGAATGGAATGGAATGGAATCAATCCGAAAGGAATGGAATGGAATGGAATGGAATGGAATGGAATGGAATGGAATCAACACGAATGGAATGGAATGGAATGGAATGGAATCAACCAGAATAGAATATAATGGAATCAACCCGAGTGGAATTGAATGGAATGGAATGGAAATAACCCGAATGGAATGGAATGTAATGGAATGGAATCAACGAGAATGAAATGGAATGGAATGGAATGGAGTGGAATGGAATTGAATGGAATGGAATCAACCCGAATGGAATGGAATTTAATGGAATGGAATCAAAACGAATGGAATGGAATGGAATGGAATGGAATGGAAAGAATCAAGCCGAATGGAATGGAACGGAATGGAATCATCCCGAATGGAATGGAATGGAATGAAATGGAATGGAATGGAATGGAATAAACCCGAATGGAATGGAATGGAATCAACCCGAATGGAATGGAATGGAATGCAATTGAATGGAATGGAATCAACACGAATGGAATGGAATGGAATGGAATGGAATGGAATGGAATCAACCCGAATGGAATGGAATGGAATAGAATGAAATGGAATAGAATGGAATAGAATCACCCAAAAAGGAATGGAATGGAATGGAATGGAAAGGAATGGAGTCAACCAAAATGGAATGGAATGGCATGGAATGGAATGGAATGGAATGGAATGGAATGAACCCAAATGGAATGGAATGGAATGGAATCAACACGAATGGAATAGAATGCAATGGAATGGAATGGAATGGAATCAAATCGAATGGAATGGAATGGAATGGAGTGGCATGGAAAGGAATGGAATCAACCCGATTGGAATGGAATGGAATGGAATGGAATGGAATGGAATGGAATGGAATGGAGTTAACCCAAATGGAATTGAACGGAATGGAATGGAACGGAATGGAATGGAATCAACCCGAATGGAATGGAATGGAATTGAATGGAATGGAATAGAATCACCCCGAAAGGAATAGAGTGGAATGGAATGGAAAGGAATGAAATGGAATGGAATGACTTGGAATCAACTCGAATGGAATGGAATGGCATGGAATGGAATGGATTCAACCTGAATGGAATAGAATGGAATGGAATGGCATGGAATGGAGTGGAATGGAATGGAATGGAATGGAGTTAACCCAAATGGAATTGAACGCAATGGAATAGAATGGAATGGAATGGCATGGAATGGAATGGAATGGCATGGAATGGAATGGAAGGGAATGGAATGGAATCAACCCAAATGGAATGGAATGGAATGGAACGGAATGCAAAGGAATGGAGTCAACCCGAAAGTAATGGAACGGAATGGAAAGGAATGGAATGGAATGGAATGGAATCAATCCGAATGGAATGGAATGGCATGGAATGGAATGGAGTGGAAAGGAATGGAATCATCCGGATTGGAATGGAATGGAATGGAATGGAATGGAATGGAATGGAGTTAACCCAAATGGAATGGAACGGAATGGAATGGAACGGAATGGAATGGAATCAACCCGAATGGAATGGAATGGAATGGAATGGGATGGAATGGAATGGAATGGAATAGAATCACCCCGAAAGGAATAGAGTGGAATGGAATGGAACGGAATGGAATGGAATGGAATGACTTGGAATCAACTCGAATGGAATGGAATGGAATGGAATGGAATGGATTCAACCTGAATGGAATAGAATGGAATGGAATGGCATGGAATGGAGTGCAATGGAATGGAATGGAATCAACCCAAATGGAATGGAATGGAATGGAACGGAATGGAATGGAATGGAATCAACCCGAATGGAATGGAATAGAATGCAATAGATTGGAGTGGAGTGGAATCAACCCGAATGGAATAGAATGGAATGGAATGGCATGGAATGGAATGGAATGGAATGGAATGAAATGGAATGGAATCACCCCGAAAGGAATGGAATGGAATGGAATGGAATGGAATGGAATGGAATGGAATGGAATGAAACCGAATGGAATGGAATGGAATGCAATGGAATGGAATGGAATGGAATGGAATGGAATGGAATGGAATGGAATCAACCCGAATGGAATATAATGGAATCAACCCGAGTGGAATGGAATGGAATGGAATGGAAATAATCCGAATGGAATGGAATGGAATGGAATGGAATCAACGAGAAAGGAATGGAATGGAATGGAATATACTGGAATGGAATTGAATGGAATGGAATCAATCCGAATGGAATGGTGTGGAATGGAATGGAATGGAATCAAAACGAATGGAATGGAATGGAATGGAAATGAATGGAATGGAATCAAGCCGAATGGAATGGAATGGAATGGAATCATCCCGCATGGAAAGGAATGGAATCAAATGGAATGGAATGGAATGGAATGGAATAAAACCGAATGGAATGGAATGGAATGGAATTGAATGGAATCAACACGAATGGAATGGAATGGATTGGAATGCAATTGAATGGATTGGAATCAACCCGAATGGAGTGGAATGCAATGGAATGGAATCAACCCGAATGCAATGGAATGGAATGGAATAGAATGAAATGGAATAGAATGGAATAGAATCACCCCGAAAGGAATGGAATGGAATGCAATGGAATGCAATGAACCCGAATGGAATGGAATGGCATGGAATGGAATGGAATGGAATGGAATCAACCCAAATGGAATGGAATATAATGGAATGGAATGGAATTGAATCAATACGAATGGCATGGAATGGAATGGAATGGAATGGAATGGAAAGGAATGGAATCAACCCGATTGGAATGGAATGGAATGGAATGGAATGGAATGGAATGGAATGGAGTTAAGCCAAATGGAATGGAATGGAATGGAATGGAGTGGAAGGGAATGGAATGGAATGGAATCAACCCGAATGGAATGGAATGCAATGGAATGGAATGGAATGGAATGGAATAGAATCACCCGAAATAAATGGAGTGGAATGGAATGGAACGGAATGGAATGGAATAGAATGATTTGGAATCAACCCGAATGGAATGGAATGGAATGGAATGGAATGGATGTAACATGAATGGAATGGAATGGAATGGAATGGAATGGAATCAACCCGAATGGAATGGAAAGGAATGGAATGGAATGGAATGGAATGGAGGCAACCTGTAAGGAATGGAATGGAATGGAATGGAATGGAATGGAATGGAAACAAATCGAAAGGAATGGAATGGAATGGAATGCAATGGAATGGAATCACCCCGAATGGAATGGAATGGAATGGAATGGAATGGAATGGAATGGAATCAAACCGATTGGAATGGAATGGAATGCAATGGAATGGAATGGAATGGAATGGAATGGAATGGAATGGAATGGAATGGTATGGAATCAACCCGAATGGAATATAGTGGAATCAACCCGAGTGGAATTGAATGGAATGGAATGGAAATAATCTGAATGGAATGGAATGGAATGGAATGGAATCAACGAGAAAGGAATGGAATGGAATGGAATGGACTGGAATGGAATTGAATGGAATGGAATCAACCCGAATGGAATGGAATGGAATGGAATGGAATCAAAAGGAATGGAATGGAATGGAATGGAAATGAATCGAATGGAATCAAGCCGAATGGAATGGAGTGGAATGGAATCATCCCGAATGGAAAGGAATGGAATCAAATGGAATGGAATGGAATGGAATGGAATGAAACCGAATGGAATGGAATGGAATGGAATGGAATGGAATGGAATGGAATGGAATGGAATCAACCCGAATGGAATGGAATGGAATGGAATGCAATTGAATGGAATGGAATCAACCCGAATAGAGTGGAATGGAATGGAATGGAATCAACCCGAATGCAATGGAATGGAATGGAATAGAATGAAATGGAATAGAATGGAATAGAATCACCCCGAAAGGAATGGAATGGAATGGAATGGAATGGAATGGAATGGAATGGAATGGAATGGAATGGAATGAACCCGAATGGAATGGAATGTCATGGAATGGAATGGAATGGAATGGAATGGAATCAACCCAAATGGAATGGAATATAATGGAATGGAATGGAATCAACACGAATGGCATGGAATGGAATGGAATGGAATGGAAAGGAATGGAATGGAATCAACCCGATTGGAATGGAATGGAATGGAATGGAATGGAATGGAATGGAATGGATTTCAGCCAAATGGAATGGAATGGAATGGAATGGAGTGGAAGGGAATGGAATGGAATGGAATCAACCCGAATGGAATGGAATGAAATGAAATGGAATGGAATGCAATGGAATAGAATCACCCGAAAGAATGGAGTGCAATGGAATGGAACGGAATGTAATGGAATAGAATGATTTGGAATCAACCCGAATGGAATAGAATGGAATGGAATGGAACGGATGTAACACGAATGGAATGGAATGGAATGAACCCGAATGGAATGGAAAGGAATGGAATGGAATGGATTGGAATGGAGTCAACCTGTAAGGAATGGAATGGAATGGAATGGAATGGAATGGAATGGAATGGAATGGTATGGAAACAAAACGAATGGAATGGAATGGAATGGAATGGAATGGAATGGAATCAACACGATTGGAATGGAATGGATTGGAATGCAATGGAGTCAACCTCAAAGGAATGGAATGGAATGGAATGGAGTCAACCTGTAAGGAATGGAATGGAATGGAATGGAATGGAAACAAATCGAATGGAATGGAATGGAATGGAATGGAATGGAATGGAATGGAACAGAAACAACCGGAAAGGAATGCAATGGAATGGAATCTAATGGAATGGAATCAACCCGAATGGAAAGGAATGCAATGGAATCAACAGAATGGAATTGAATGGAATGGAATGGAATGGAATAGAATGATTTGGAATCAACACGAATGGAATGGAATGGAATGGAATGGAATAGATGTAACACGAATGAAATGGAATGGAATGGGATGGAATCAACCCGAACGGAATGCAATGGAATGCAATTGAATGGAATGGAGTCAACCCGAAAGGAATGGAATGGAATGGAAAGGAATGGAATGGAATGGAATGGAATCAATCCAAAAGGAATGGAATGGCAGGGAACGGATTGGAACGGAATCAACCCGAATGGAATAGATTGGAATGGAATGGATGTAACACGAATGGAATGGAATGGAATGGAACCAACCCGAATGGAATGGAATGGAATGGAATGGAGTCAACCCGAAAGGAATGGAACGGAATGGAATGGAATGGAATGGAATGGAATCAATCCGAATGGAATGGAATGGAATGGAATGGAATGGAATGGAATGGAATCAACCCGAATGGAATATAATGCAATCAACCCGAGTGGAATTGAATGGAATGGAATGGAATCAACGAGAAAGGAATCGAATTAAATGGAATGGAGTGGAATGGAATTGAATGCAATGGAATCAACCCGAATGAATTGGAATGGAATGGAATGGAATCAAAACGAATGGAATGGAATGGAATGGAAAGGAATGGAAAGGAATCAAGCCGAAAGGAATGGAATGGAATGGAATCATCCCGAATGGAATGGAATGGAATCAAATGGAATGGAATGGAATGGAATGGAATGGAATGGAATCAACCAGAATGGAATGGAATGGAATGCAATTGAATGGAATGGAATCAACCCGAATGGAGTGGAATGGAATGGAATGGAATCAACCCGAATGGAATGGAATGGAATAGAATGAAACGGAATAGAATGGAATAGAATCACCCCGAAAGGAATGGAATGGAATGGAATGGAATGGAATGCAATGGAATGGAATGAACCCGAATGGAATGTAATGGCATGGAATGGAATGGAATGGAATGGAATGGAATGGAATCAACCCAAATGGAATGGAATATAATGGAATGGAATGGAATTGAATCAATACGAATGGCATGGAATGGAATGGAATGGAATGGAATGGAAAGGAATGGAATCAACCCGATTGGAAAGGAATGGAATGGAATGGAATGGAATGGAATGGAATGGAATGGAGTTAAGCCAAATGGAATGGAATGGAATGGAATGGAGTGGAAGGGAATGGAATGGAATGGAATCAACCCGAATGGAATGGAATGCAATGGAATGGAATGGAATGGAATGGAATAGAATCACCCGAAATAAATGGAGTGGAATGGAATGGAACGGAATGGAATGGAATAGAATGATTTGGAATCAACCCGAATGGAATGGAATGGAATGGAATGGAATGGATGTAACACGAATGAAATGGAATGGAATGGAATGGAATGGAATCAACCCGAATGGAATGGAAAGGAATGGAATGGAATGGAATGGAATGGAGTCAACCTGTAAGGAATGGAATGGAATGGAATGGAATGGAATGGAATGGAATGGAAACTAATCGAAAGGAATGGAATGGAATGGAATGGAATGGAATGGAATGGAATGGAATGGAATCAAACCGAATGGAATGGAATGGAATGCAATGGAATGGAATGGAATGGAATGGAATGGAATGGAATGGAATGGAATGGAATGGAATGGAGTGGAATGGAATGGAATCAACCCGAATGGAATATAATGGAATAAACCCGAGTGGAATTGAATGGAATGGAATGGAAATAATCCGAATGGAATGGAATGGAATGGAATGGAATCAACGACAAAGGAATGGAATGGAATGGAATGGACTGGAATGGAATTGAATGGAATGGAATCAACCCGAATGGAATGGAATGGAATGGAATGGAATCAAAACGAGTGGAATGGAATGGAATGGAAATGAATCGAATGGAATCAAGCCGAATGGAATGGAATGGAATGGAATCATCCCGAATGGAAAGGAATGGAATCAAATGGAATGGAATGGAATGGAATGGAATGAAACCGAATGGAATGGAATGGAATGGAATGGAATGGAATGGAATGGAATGGAATCAACCCGAATGGAATGGAATTGAATGCAATTGAATGGAATGGAATCAACCCGAATAGAGTGGAATGGAATGGAATGGAATCAACCCGAATGGAATGGAATGGAATGGAATAGAATGAAATGGAATAGAATGGAATAGAATCACCCCGAAAGGAATGAAATGGAATGGAATGGAATGGAATGGAATGGAATGGAATGGAATGGAATGAACCCGAATGGAATGGAATGTCATGGAATGGAATGGAATGGAATGGAATGGAATGGAATGGAATGGAATGGAATGGAATGGAATGGAATCAACCCAAATGGAATGGAATATAATGGAATGGAATGGAATCAACACGAATGGCATGGAATGGAATGGAATGGAATGGAATGGAATGGAATGGAATGGAATCAACCCGATTGGAATGGAATGGAATGGAATGGAATGGAATGGAATGGAATGGATTTCAGCCAAATGGAATGGAATGGAATGGAATGGAGTGGAAGGGAATGGAATGGAATGGAATCAACCCGAATGGAATGGAATGCAATGGAATGGAATGGAATGCAATGGAATAGAATCACCCGAAAGGAATGGAGTGCAATGGAATGGAACGGAATGTAATGGAATAGAATGATTTGGAATCAACCCGAATGGAATAGAATGGAATGGAATGGAACGGATGTAACACGAATGGAATGGAATGGAATGAACCCGAATGGAATGGAAAGGAATGGAATGGAATGGAATGGAATGGTATGGAAACAAAACGAATGGAATGGAATGGAATGGAATGGAATGGAATTGAATGGAATGGTATGGAAACAAAACGAATGGAATGGAATGGAATGGAATGGAATGGAATGGAATCAACACGATTGGAATGGATTGGAATGGAATGGAATGGAATGGATTGGAATGCAATGGAGTCAACCTCAAAGGAATGGAATGGAATGGAATGGAGTCAACTTGTAAGGAATGGAATGGAATGGAATGGAATGGAAACAAATCGAATGGAATGGAATGGAATGGAATGGAACAGAAACAACCGGAAAGGAATGCAATGGAATGGAATCTAATGGAATGGAATCAACCCGAATGGAAAGGAATGCAATGGAATCAACAGAATGGAATGGAATGGAATGGAATGGAATGGAATAGAATGATTTGGAATCAACACGAATGGAATGGAATGGAATGGAATGGAATAGATGTAACACGAATGAAATGGAATGGAATGGGATGGAATCAAACCGAATGGAATGGAATGCAATGCAATTGAATGGAATGGAATCAACACGAATGGAATGGAATGGAATAGAATGAAATGGAATAGAATGGAATAGAATCACCACGAAAGGAATGGAATGGAATGGAATGGAGTCAACCCGAGTGGAATGGAATGGCATGGAATGGAATGGAATGGAATGGAAAGGAATGGAATCAACCCAAGTGGAATGGAATGGAATGGAATCAACACGAATGGAATGGAATGCAATGGAATGGAATGGAATGGAATCAATCCGAATGGAATGGAATGGCATGGAATGGAGTGGAATGGAAAGGAATGGAATCATCCCGATTGGAATGGAATGGAATGGAATGGAATGGAATGGAATGGAATGGAGTTAACCCAAATGGAATGGAAAGGAATGTAATGGAACGGAATGGAATGGAATCAATCCGAATGGAATGGAATGGAATGGAATGGAATGGAATGGAATGGAATAGTATCACCCCGAAAGGAATAGAGTGGAATGGAATAGAACGGAATGGAATGGAATGGAATGACTTGGAATGAACTCGAATGGAATGGAATGGAATGGAATGGAATGGATTCAACCTGAATGGAATAGAATGGAATGGAGTGGCATGGAATGGAGTGGAATGGAATGGAATGGAATCAACCCGAATGGAATGGAATGGAATGGAACGGAATGGAATGGAATGGAATCAACCCGAATGGAACGGAATGGAATGCAATAGAATGGAATGGAATGGCATGGAAAGGAATGGAATGCAATGGAATGGAGTCAACCCGAAAGGAATGGAATGGAATGGAAAGGAATGGAATGGAATGGAATGGAATCAATCCGAATGGAATGGAATGGCAGGGAACGGATTGGAACGGAATCAACCCGAATGGAATGGATTGGAATGGAATGGATGTAACACGAATGGAATGGAATGGAATGGAATGGAATGGAACCAACCCGAATGGAAGGGAATGGAATGGAATGGAATCAATCCGAATGGAATGGAAAGGAATGGAATGGAATGGAATGGAATGGAATGGAATGGAATGGAATGGAATCAACCCGAATGGAATATAATGCAATCAACCCGAGTGGAATTGAATGGAATGGAATGGAATCAACGAGAAAGGAATCGAATTAAATGGAATGGAGTGGAATGGAATTGAATGCAATGGAATCAACACGAATGAATTGGAATAGAATGGAATGGAATCAAAACGAATGGAATGGAATGGAATGGAAAGGAATGGAAAGGAATCAAGCCGAATGGAATGGAATGGAATCATCCCGAATGGAATGGAATGGAATCAAATGGAATGGAATGGAATGGAATGGAATGGAGTCAACCAGAATGGAATGGAATGGAATGCAATTGAATGGAATGGAATCAACCCGAATGGAGTGGAATGGAATGGAATGGAATGAACCCGAATGGAATGGAATGGAATAGAATGAAATGGAATAGAATGGAATAGAATCACCCCGAAAGGAATGGAATGGAATGGAATGGAATGGAATGCAATGGAAAAAACCCGACTGAAATGGAATGCCATGGAATGGAATGGAATGGAATGGAATGCAATCAAAACAAAAGGAATGGAATGTAATGGAATGGAATGGAATGGAATCAACACGAATGGCATGGAATGGAATGGAATGGAATGGAATGGAATCAACCCGATTGGAATGGAATGGAATGGAATGGAATGGAGTTAACCCAAATGGAATGGAATGGAATGGAATGGAGTGGAAGGGAATGGAATGGAATGGAATCAACCCGAATGGAATGGAATGGAATGGAATGGAATAGAATCACCCCGAAAGGAATGGAGTGGAATGGAATGGAATGGAATGGAATGGAATGGAATGGAATAGAATGATTTGGAATCAACCCGAATGGAATGGAATGGAATGGAATGGAATGGATGTAACACGAATGGAATGGAATGGAATGAAATGGAATGGAATGGAATCAACCCGAATGGAATGGAAAGGAATGGAATGGAATGGAATGGAATGGAGTCAACCTGTAAGGAATGGAATGGAAAGGAATGGAATGGAATGGAATGGAAACAAATCGAAAGGAATGGAATGGAATGGAATGGAATCACCCCGAATGGAATCGAATGGAATGGAATGGAATGGAATGGAATCAAACCGAATGGAATGGAATGGAATGCAATGGAATGGAATGGAATGGAATGGAATGGAATGGAATGGAATCAACCAGAATGGAATATAATGGAATCAACCCGAGAGGAATTGAATGGAATGGAATGGAAATAATCCGAATGGAATGGAATGGAATGGAATGGAATCAACGAGAAAGGAATGGAATGGAATGGAATGGACTGGAATGGAATTGAATGGAATGGAATCAACCCGAATGGAATGGAATGGAATGGAATGGAATCAAAACGAATGGAATGGAATGGAATGGAATCAAATGGAATGGAATGGAATGGAATGGAATAAAACCGAATGGAATGGAATGGAATGGAATGGAATGGAATGGAATGGAATGGAATGGAATGGAATGGAATCAACCCGAATGGAATGGAATGGAATGCAATTGAATGGAATGGAATCAACCCGAATAGAGTGGAATGGAATGGACTGGAATCAACCAGAATGCAATGGAATGGAATGGAATAGAATGAAATGGAATAGAATGGAATAGAATCACCCCGAAAGGAATGGAATGGAATGGAATGGAATGGAATGGAATGGAATGGAATGGAATGAACCCGAATGGAATGGAATGTCATGGAATGGAATGGAATGGAATGGAATGGAATCAACCCAAATGGAATGGAATATAATAGAATGGAATGGAATGGAATCAACACGAATGGCATGGAATGGAATGGAATGGAATGGAATGGAATGGAATGGAATGGAATGGAGTTCAGCCAAATGGAATGGAATGGAATGGAATGGAGTGGAAGGGAGTGGAATGGAATGGAATCAACCCGAATGGAATGGAATGCAATGGAATGGAATGGAATGGAACGGAATAGAATCACCCAAAAGGAATGGAGTGCAATGGAATGGAACGGAATGTAATGGAATAGAATGATTTGGAATCAACCCGAATGGAATAGAATGGAATGGAATGGAACGGATGTAACACGAATGGAATGGAATGGAATGAACCCGAATGGAATGGAAAGGAATGGAATGGAATGGAATGGAATGGAGTCAACCTGTAAGGAATGGAATGGAATGGAATGGAATGGAATGGAATCGAATGGTATGGAAACAAAACGAATGGAATGGAATGGAATGGAATGGAATGGAATGGAATCAACACGATTGGAATGGAATGGAATGGAATGGAATGGATTGGAATGCAATGGAGTCAACCTCAAAGGAATGGAATGGAATGGAATGGAGTCAACCTGTAAGGAATGGAATGGAATGGAATGGAATGGAAACAAATGGAATGGAATGGAATGGAATGGAATGGAACAGAAACAACCAGAAAGGAATGCAATGGAATGGAATCTAATGGAATGGAATCAACCCGAATGGAAAGGAATGCAATGGAATCAACAGAATGGAATGGAATGGAATGGAATGGAATGGAATAGAATGATTTGGAATCAACACGAATGGAATGGAATGGAATGGAATGGAATAGATGTAACACGAATGAAATGGAATGGAATGGGTTGGAATCAACCCGAATGGAATGGAATGGAATGCAATTGAATGGAATGGAATCAACACGAATGGAATGGAATGGAATAGAATGAAATGGAATAGAATGGAATAGAATCACCCCGAAAGGAATGGAATGGAATGGAATGGAATGGAATGGAATGGAGTCAACCCGAATGGAATGGAATGGCATGGAATGGAATGGAATGGAATGGAATGGAATGGAATCAACCCAAGTGGAATGGAATGGAATGGAATCAACACGAATGGAATGGAATGCAATGGAATGGATTGGAATGGAATCAATCCGAATGGAATGGAATGGCATGGAATGGAGTGGAATGGAAGGGAATGGAATCAACCCGATTGGAATGGAATGGAATGGAATGGAATGGAATGGAATGGAGTTAACCCAAATGGAATGGAACGGAATGGAATGGAACGGAATGGAATGGAATCAATCCGAATGGAATGGAATGGAATGGAATTTAATGGAATGGAATGGAATGGAATAGAATCACCCCGAAAGGAATAGAGTGGAATGGAATAGAACGGAATGGAATGGAATGGAATGACTTGGAATGAACTCGAATGGAATGGAATGGAATGGAATGGAATGGATTCAACCTGAATGGAATAGAATGGAATGGAATGGCATGGAATGGAGTGGAATGGAATGGAATGGAATCAACCCGAATGGAATGGAATGGAATGGAATGGAATGGAATGGAATCAACCCGAATGGAATGGAATGGAATGGAACGGAATGCAATGGAATGGAGTCAACCCGAAAGGAATGGAATGGAATGGAAAGGAATGGAATGGAATGGAATGGAATCAATCCGAATGGAATGGAATGGCAGGGAACGGATTGGAACGGAATCAACCCGAATGGAATGGATTGGAATGGAATGGATGTAACACGAATGGAATGGAATGGAATGGAATGGAATGGAATGGAATGGAACCAACCCGAATGGAATGGAATGGAATGGAATAGAGTCAACCCGAAAGGAAGGGAACGGAATGGAATGGAATGGAATGGAATGGAATCAATCCGAATGGAATGGAATGGAATGGAATGGAATTGAATAGAATGGAATCAACCCGAATGGAATATAATGCAATCAACCCGAGTGGAATTGAATGGAATGGAATGGAATCAACGAGAAAGGAATCGAATTAAATGGAATGGAGTGGAATGGAATTGAATGCAATCGCATCAACCCGAATGAATTGGAATGGAATGGAATGGAATCAAAACGAATGGAATGGAATGGAATGGAAAGGAATGGAAAGGAATCAAGCCGAATGGAATGGAATGGAATGGAATCATCCCGAATGGAATGGAATGGAATCAAATGGAATGGAATGGAATGGAATGGAAAGGAATCAACCAGAATGGAATGGAATGGAATGCAATTGAATGGAATGGAATCAACACGAATGGAATGGAATGGAATGGAATGGAATGGAATGGAATAAACCCGAATGGAATGGAATGGAATGGAATCAACACGAATGGAATGGAATGGAATGCAATTGAATGGAATGGAATCAACACGAATGGAATGGAAGGGAATTGAATGGAAAGGAATGGAATGGAATGGAATGGAATGGAATGGAATCAATCCGAATGGAATGGAATGGAATGGAATGGAATGGAATGGAATCAACCCGAATGGAATGGAATGGAATGGAATGGAATGGAATCAACGAGAATGAAATGGAATGGAATGGAATGGAGTGGAATGGAATTGAATGGAATGGAATCAACCCGAATGGAATGGAATTTAATGGAATGGAATCAAAACGAATGGAATGGAATGCAATGGAATGGAATGGAAAGGAATCAAGCCGAATGCAATGGAATGGAATGGAATCATCCCGAATGGAATGGAATGGAATGAAATGCAATGGAGTGGAATGGAATAAACCCGAATGGAATGGAATGGAATGGAATCAACCCGAATGGAATGGAATTTAATGGAATGGAATCAAAACGAATGGAATGGAATGCAATGGAATGGAATGGAAAGGAATCAAGCCGAATGCAATGGAATGGAATGGAATCATCCCGAATGGAATGGAATGGAAGGAAATGCAATGGAGTGGAATGGAATAAACCCGAATGGAATGGAATGGAATGGAATCAACCCGAATGGAATGGAATGGAATGCAATTGAATGGAACGGAATCAACACGAATGGAATGGAATTGAATGGAATGGAATGGAATGGAATCAACCCGAATGGCTTGGAATGGAATAGAATGAAATGGAATAGAATGGAATAGAATCACCCCGAAAGGAATGGAATGGAATGGAATGGAGTCAACCAAAATGGAATGGAATGGCATGGAATGGAATGGAATGGAATGGAATGGAATGGAATGAACACAAATGGAATGGAATGGAATGGAATCAATACGAATGGAATGGAATGCAATGGAATGGAATGGAATGGAATCAAATCGAATGGAATGGAATGGAATGGAATGGAATGGAGTGGAATGGAAAGGAATGGAATCAACCCGATAGGAATGGAATGGAATGGATTGGAATGGAATGGAATGGAATGGAATGGAATGGAGTTAACCCAAATGGAATGGAACGGAATGGAAAGGAACGGAATGGAATGGAATCAACCCGAATGGAATGGAATGGAATGGAATCAACACGAATGGAATGGAATGCAATGGAATGGAATGGAATGGAATCAATCCGAATGGAATGGAACGGCATGGAATGGAGTGGAATGGAAAGGAATGGAATCAACCCGATTGGAATGGAATGGAATGGAATGGGATGGAATGGAATGGAATCGAATGGAGTTAACCCAAATGGAATGGAACGGAATGGAATGGAACGGAATGGAATGGAATCAAACCGAATGGAATGGAATGGAATGGAATAGAATGGAATTGAATGGAATCAACCCGAATTGAATGGAATGGAATTCAATTGAATGGAATGGAATCAACACGAAAGGAATGGAAGGGAGTTGAATGGAATGGAATGGAAAGGATTCAACACGAATGGAATGGAATGGAATAGAATGAAATGGAATAGAATGGAATAGAATCACTCCGAAAGGAATGGAATGGAATGGAACGGAATGGAATGGAATGGAATGGAATGGAATGGAATGGAGTCAACCCGAATGGAATGGAATGGCATGGAATGGAATGGAATGGAATGGAATGGAATCAACCCAAATGGAATGGAATGGAATGGAATCATCACCAATGGAATGGAATGCAATGGAATGGAATGGAATGGAATCAATCCGAATGGAATGGAATGGCATGGAATGGAGTGGAATGGAAAGGAATGGAATAAACCCGATTGGAATGGAATGGAATGGAATGGGATGGAATGGAATGGAATGGAATGGAGTTAACCCAAATGGAATGGAACGGAGTGGAATGGAACGGAATGGAATGGAATCAAACCGAATGGAATGGAATGGAATGGAATGGAATGGAATGGAATCAACCCGAATGGAATGGAATGGAATGGAATGGAATGGAATCCACCCGAATGGAATGGAATGGAATGGAATGGAATGACTTGGAATCAACTCGAATGGAATGGAATGGAATGGAGTCAACCAGAATGGAATGGAATGGCATGGAATGGAATGGAATGGAATGGAATGGAATGAACACAAATGGAATGGAATGGAATGGAGTCAATACGAATGGAATGGAATGCAATGGAATGGAATGGAATGGAATCAAATCGAATGGAATGGAATGGAATGGAATGGAATGGAATGGAATGGAGTGGAATGGAAAGGAATGGAATCAACACGATTGGAATGGAATGGAATGGAATGGAATGGAATGGAATGGAATGGAGTCAACCCGAATGGAATGGAATGGCATGGAATGGAATGGAATGGAATGGAATGGAATCAACCCAAATGGAATGGAATGGAATGGAATCATCACGAATGGAATGGAATGCAATGGAATGGAATGGAATGGAATCAATCCGAATGGAATGGAATGGCATGGAATGGAGTGGAATGGAAAGGAATGGAATAAACCCGATTGGAATGGAATGGAATGGAATGGGATGGAATGGAATGGAATGGAATGGAGTTAACCCAAATGGAATGGAACGGAGTGGAATGGAACGGAATGGAATGGAATCAAACCGAATGGAATGGAATGGAATGGAATGGAATGGAATCAACCCGAATGGAATGGAATGGAATGGAATGGAATGGAATCCACCCGAATGGAATGGAATGGAATGGAATGGAATGGAATGACTTGGAATCAACTCGAATGGAATGGAATGGAATGGAGTCAACCAGAATGGAATGGAATGGCATGGAATGGAATGGAATGGAATGGAATGGAATGGAATGAACACAAATGGAATGGAATGGAATGGAGTCAATACGAATGGAATGGAATGCAATGGAATGGAATGGAATGGAATCAAATCGAATAGAATGGAATGGAATGGAATGGAATGGAGTGGAATGGAAAGGAATGGAATCAACACGATTGGAATGGAATGGAATGGAATGGAATGGAATGGAATGGAATGGAATGCAGTTAACCCAAATGGAATGGAACGGAATGGAATGGAACGGAATGGAATGGAATCAACCCGAATGGCATGGAATGGAATGGAATGGAATAGAATCACCCCGAAAGGAATAGAGTGGAATGGGATGGAAAGGAATGGAATGGACTGGAATGACTTGGAATCAAGTCGAACGGAATGGAATGGAATGGAATGGAATGGATTCAACCTGAATGGAATAGAATGGAATGGAATGGCATGGAATGGAGTGGAATGGAATGGAAAGGAATGGAATCAACACGAATGGAATGGAAGGGAATGGAATAGAAAGAAATGGAATGGCATGGAATGGAATGGAATGGCATGGAATGGAATGGAAGGGAATGGAATGGAATCAACCCGAATGGAATGGAATGGAATGGAACGGAATGCAATGGAATGGAGTCAACCCGGAAGGAATGGAACGGAATGGAAAGGAATGGAATGGAATGGAATGGAATCAATCCGAATGGAATGGAATGGCATGGAATGGAGTGGAATGGAAAGGAATGGAATCAACCCGATTGGAATGGAATGGAATGGAATGGAATGGAATGGAGTTAATCCAAATGGAATGGAACGGAATGGAATGGAACGGAATGGAATGGAATCAACCCGAATGGAATGGAATGGAATGGAATGGAATGGAATGGAATGGAAGAGAATCACCCCGAAAGGAATAGAGTGGAATGGAATGGAACGGAATGGATTGGAATGGAATGACTTGGAATCAACTCGAATGGAATGGAATGGAATGGAATGGAATGGAATGGAATGGATTCAACCTGAATGGAATAGAATGGAATGGAATGGCATGGAATGGAGTGGAATGGAATGCAATGGAATCAACACGAATGGAATGGAATGGAATGCAACGGAATGCAATGGAATGGAGTAAACCCGAAAGGAATGGAACGGAATGGAAAGGAATGGAATGGAATTGAATGGAATCAATCCGAATGGAATGGAATGGCATGGAATGGATTGGAACGGAATCAACCCGAATGGAATGGATTGGAATGGAATGGATGTAACACGAATGGAATGGAACGGAATGGAATGGAATGGAATCAACCCGAATGGAATGGAATGGAATGGAATGGAATGGAATGGAATGGAATGGAATGGAATGGAATGGAGTCAACCCGAAAGGAATGGAACGGAATGGAATGGAATGGAATGGAATGGAATGGAATGGAATCAATCCGAATGGAATGGAATGGAATGGAATGGAATGGAATCAACCCGAATGGAATATAATGGAATCAACCCGAGTGGAATTCAATGGAATGGAATGGAATCAACACGAATGGCATGGAATGGAATGGAATGGAATGGAATGGAATGGAATGGAATGGAATGGAATCAACCCGATTGGAATGGAATGGAATGGAATGGAATGGAATGGAATGGAGTTAACCCAAATGGAATGGAAAGGAATGGAATGGAGTGGAAGGGAATGGAATGGAATGGAATCAACCCGAATGGAATGGAATGGAATGGAATGGAATGGAATAGAATCACCCCGAAAGGAATGGAGTGGAATGGAATGGAACGGAATGGAATTTAATAGAATGATATGGAATCAACACGAATGGAATGGAATGGAATGGAATGGAATCAACCCGAATGGAATATAATGTTATGGAATGGAATGGAATGGAATGGAATGGAATGGAATGGAGTCAACCTGAAAGGAATGGAATGGAATGGAATGGAATGGAAAGGAATGGAATCAATCAGAATGGAATGGAATTTAATGGAATGGAATCAAAACCAATGGAATGGAAAGGAATGGAATGGAGTGGAATGGAAAGGAAATAAGCCGAATGGAATGGAATGGAATGGAATCATCCCGAATGGAATGGAATGGAATGAAATGGAATGCAATGGAATGGAATGGAATGGAATGGAACAAACCCGAATGGAATGGAATGGAATGGAATGAACCCGAATGGAATGGAATGGAATGCAATTGAATGGAATGGAATCAACACGAATGGAATGGAATGGAATGGAATGGAATAAACCCGAATGGAATGGAAAGGAATGGAATCAACACGAATGGAATGGAATGGAATGCAATTGAATGGAATGGAATCAACACGAATGGAATGGAAGGGAATTGAATGGAATGGAATGGAATGGAATCAATACGAATGGAATTGAAGGGAATTGAATGGAATGGATTGGAATGGAATCAACACGAATGGAATGGAATGGAATAGAATGAAATGGAATAGAATGGAATAGAATCACCCCGAAAGGAATGGAATGGAATGGAATGGAATGGAATAGAATAAAATGGAATAGAATGGAGTCAACATGAATGGAATGGAATGGCATGGAATGGAATGGAATGGAATGGAATGGAATGGAATGGAATGGAATGGAATCAACCCGAATGGAATGGAATGGAATCAACACGAATGGAATGGAAAGCAATGGAATGGAATGGAAAGGAATCAATCCGAATGGAATGGAATGGCATGGAATGGAGTGCAATGGAAAGGAATGGAATCAACCCGATTGGAATGGAATGGAATGGAATGGGATGGAATGGAATGGAATGCAATGGAGTTAACCCAAATGGAATTGAACGGAATGGAATGGAACGGAATGGAATGGAATCAAACCGAATGCAATGGAATGGAATGGAATGGAATGGAATGGAATGGAAGAGAATCACCCCGAAAGGAATAGAGTGGAATGGAATGGAACGGAATGGATTGGAATGGAATGACTTGGAATCAACTCGAATGGAATGGAATGGAATGGAATGGAATGGTTTCAACCTGAATGGAATAGAATGGAATGGAATGGCATGGAATGGAGTGGAATGGAATGGAATGGAATCAACCCGAATGGAATGGAATGGAATGGAACGGAAGGGAATGGAATGGAATCAACCCGAATGGAATGGAATGGAATGCAATAGAATGGAATGGAATGGCATGGAATGGAATGGAATGGAATGGAATGGAATCAACCCGAATGGAATGGAATGGAATGGAACGGAATGCAATGGAATGGAGTCAACCCGAAAGGAATGGAACGGAATGGAAAGGAATGGAATGGAATGGAATGGAATCAATACGAATGGAATGGAATGCCTTGGAATGGATTGGAACGGAATCAACCCGAATGGAATGGATTGGAATGGAATGGATGTAACACGAATGGAATGGAACGGAATGGAATGGAATGGAATCAACCCGAATGGAACGGAATGGAATGGAATGGAATGGAATGGAATGGAATGGAATGGAGTCAACCCGAAAGGAATGGAACGGATTGGAATGGAATGGAATGGAATGGAATCAATCCGAATGGAATGGAATGGAATGGAATGGAATGGAGTCAACCTGAAAGGAGTGGAATGGAATGGAATGGAATGGAATGGAATGGAATGGAATGGAATCAATCCGAATGGAATGGAATGGAATGGAATGGAATGGAATGGAATCAACCCGAATGGAATGGAATGGAATGGAATGGAAGGGAATCAAACAGAATAGAATATAATGGAATCAACCCGAGTGGAATTGAATGGAATGGAATGGAAATAACCCGAATGGAATGTAATGTAATGGAATGGAATCAACGAGAATGAAATGGAATGGAATGGAATGGAGTGGAATGGAATTGAATGGAATGGAATAAACACGAATGGAATGGAATGGAATGGAATCAACCCGAATGGAATGGAATGGAATGGAATGGAAGGGAATCAACCAGAATAGAATATAATGGAATCAACCCGAGTGGAATTGAATGGAATGGAATGGAAATAACCCGAATGGAATGTAATGTAATGGAATGGAATCAAAACGAATGGAATGGAAAGGAATGGAATGGAATGGAATGGAATGCAATGGAATGGAAAGGAATCAAGCCGAATGGAATGGAATGGAATGGAATCATCCCGAATGGAATGGAATGGAATGAAATGGAATGCAATGGAATGGAATGGAATGGAATGGAATAAACCCGAATGGAATGGAATGGAATGGAATCAACCCGAATGGAATGGAATGGAATGCAATTGAACGGAATGGAATCAACACGAATGGAATGGAATGGAATGGAATGGAATGGAATGGAATAAACCCGAATGGAATGGAATGGAATGGAATCAACACGAATGGAATGGAATGGAATGCAATTGAATGGAATGGAATCAACACGAATGGAATGGAAGGGAATTGAATGGAAAGGAATGGAATGGAATGGAATGGAATGGAATGGAATCAATCCGAATGGAATGCAATGGAATGGAATGGAATGGAATGGAATGGAATCAACCCGAATGGAATGGAATGGAATGGAATGGAAGGGAATCAACCAGAATAGAATATAATGGAATCAACCCGAGTGGAATTGAATGGAATGGAATGGAAATAACTCGAATGGAATGGAATGTAATGGAATGGAATCAACGAGAATGAAATGGAGTGGAATGGAATGGAGTGGAATGGAATTGAATGGAATGGAATCAACCCGAATGGAATGGAATTTAATGGAACGGAATCAAAACGAATGGAATGGAAAGGAATGGAATGGAATGGAATGGAATGGAAAGGAATCAAGCCGAATGGAAAGGAATGGAATGGAATCATCCCGAATGGAATGGAATGGAATGAAATGGAATGCAATGGAATGGAATGGAATGGAATGGAATAAACCCGAATGGAATGGAATGGAATGGAATCAACCCGAATGGAATGGAATGGAATGCAATTGAATGGAATGGAATCAACACGAATGGAATGGAATGGAATGGAATGGAATAAACCCGAATGGAATGGAATGGAATGGAATCAACACGAATGGAATGGAATGGAATGCAATTGAAAGGAATGGAATCAACACGAATGGAATGGAAGGGAATTAAATGGAATGGAATGGAATGGAATCAATACGAATGGAATGGAAGGGAATTGAATGGAATGGAATGGAATGGAATGAACACGGATGGAATGGAATGGAATAGAATGAAATGGAATAGAATGGAATAGAATCACCCCGAAAGGAATGGAATGGAATGGAATGGAATGGAATGGAATGGAATGGAATGGAATGGAATGGAGTCAACACGAATGGAATGGAATGGCATGGAATTGAATGGAATGGAATGAAATGGAATCAACCCAAATGGAATGGAATGGAATGGAATCAACACGAATGGAATGGAAAGCAATGGAATGGAATGGAATGGAATCAATCCGAATGGAATGGAATGGCATGGAATGGAGTGGAATGGAAAGGAATGGAATCAACCCGATTGGAATGGCATGGAATGGAATGGGATGGAATGGAATGGAATGGAAAGGAGTTAACCCAAATGGAATGGAACGGAATGGAATGGAACAGAATGGAATGGAATCAAACCGAATGAAATGGAATGGAATGGAATGGAATGGAATAGAATCACCCCGAAAGGAATAGAGTGGAATGGAATGGAACGGAATGGAATGGAATGGAATGACTTGGAATCAACTCGAATGGAATGGAATGGAATGGAATGGAATGGATTCAACCTGAATGGAATAGAATGGAATGGAATGGCATGGAATGGAGTGGAATGGAATGGAATGGAATCAACCCGAATGGAATGGAATGGAATGGAACGGAATTTAATGGAATGGAATCAACCCGAATGGAATGGAATGGCATGGAATGGAATGGAATGGAATGGCATGGAATGGAATGGAATGGAATGGAATGGAATCAACCTGAAAGGAATGGAACGGAATGGAAAGGAATGGAATGGAATGGAATGGAATGGAATCAATCCGAATGGAATGGAAGGGCATGGAATGGATTGGAACGGAATCAACCCGAATGGAATGGATTGGAATGGAATGGATGTAACACGAATGCAATGGAATGGAATGGAATGGAATCAACCCGAATGGAATGGAATGGAATGGAATGGAATGGAATGGAGTCAACCCAAAAGGAATGCAATGGAATGGAATGGAATTAATCCGAATGGAATGGAATGCAATGGAATGGAATGGAATCAACCCGAATGGAATATAATGGAATCAACCCGAGTGGAATTGAATGGAATGGAATGGAATCAACGAGAAAGGAATCGAATGAAATCGAATGGAGTGGAATGGAATTGAATGGAATGGAATGAACCCGAATGAAATGGAATGGAATGGAATGGAATCAAAACGAATGGAATGGAGTGGAATGGAAAGGAATGGAATGGAATCAAGCCGAATGGAATGGAATGGAATGGAATCATCCCGAATTGAACGGAATGGAATCAAATGGAATGGAATGGAATGGAATGGAATGGAATGGAATCAACCAGAATGGAATGGAATGGAATGCAATTGAATGGAATGGAATCAACCCGAATGGAGTGGAATGGAATGGAATGCAATCAACACGAATGGAATGGAATGGAATAGAATGAAATGGAATAGAATGGAATAGAATCACCCCGAAAGGAATGGAATGGAATGGAATGGAATGAACCAGAATGGAATGGAATGGCATGGAATGGAATGGAATGGAAAGGAATGGAATCAACCCAAATGGAATGGAATATAATGGAATGGAATGGAATGGAATCAACACGAATGGAATGGAATGGAATGGAATGGAATGGAATGGAATGGAATCAACCCGATTGGAATGGTATGGAATAGAATGGAATGGAATGGAATGGAATGGAGTTAAGCCAAATGGAATGGAATGGAATGGAATGGAGTGGAAGGGAATGGAATGGAATAGAATCACCCGAAAGGAATGGAGTGGAATGGAATGGAACGTAATGGAATGGAATAGAATGATTTGGAATCAACCCGAATGGAATGGAATGGAATGGAATGGAATGGATGTAACACGAATGGAATGGAATGGAATGGAATGGAATGGAATGGAATGGAATCAACCCCAATGGAATGGAAAGGAATGGAATGGAATGGAATGGAATGGAGTCAACCTGTAAGGAATGGAATGGAATGGAATGGAATAGAATGGAATGGAAACAAATCGAATGGAGTGGAATGGAATGGAATGGAATGGAATGGAATCACCCCGAATGGAATGGAATGGAATGGAATGGAATGGAATGGAATGGAATGGAATCAAACCGAATGGAATGGAATGGAATGGAATGGAATGGAATGGAATGGAATGGAATGGAATCAACCCGAATGGAATATAATGGAATCAACCCGAGTGGAATTGAATGGAATGGAATGGAAGTAATCCGAATGGAATGGAATGGAATGGACTGGAATCAACGAGAAAGGAATGGAAAGGAATGGAATGGACTGGAATGGAATTGAATGGAATGGAATCAACCCGAATGGAATGGAATGGAATGGAATGGAATCAAAACGATTGGAATGGAATGGAATGGAAATGAATGGAATGGAATCAAGCCGAATGGAATGGAATGGAATGGAATCATCCCGAATGGAAAGGAATGGAATCAAATGGAATGGAATGGAATGGAATAAAACCGAATGGAATGGAATGGAATGGAATGGAATGAAATGGAATAGAATGGAATAGAATCACCCCGAAAGGAATGGAATGGAATGTCATGGAATGGAATGGAATGGAATGGAATGAACCCGATTGGAATGGAATGGCATGGAATGGAATGGAATGGAATCAACCCAAATGGAATGGAATATAATGGAATGGAATGGAATGGAATCAACACGAATGGCATGGAATGCAATGGAATGGAATGGAATGGAATCAACCCGATTGGAATGGAATGGAATGGAATGGAATGGAATGGAATGGAATGGAATGGAGTTAAGCCAAATGGAATGGAATGGAATGGAGTGGAAGGGAATGGAATGGAATGGAATCAACACGAATGGAATGGAATGCAATGGAATGGAATGGAATGGAATGGAATAGAATCACCCGAAAGGAATGGAGTGGAATGGAATGGAACGGAATGGAATGGAATAGAATGACTTGGAATCAACCCGAATGGAATGGAATGGAATGGAATGGAATGGATGTAACACGAATGGAATGGAATGGAATGGATTGGAGTCAACCTGTAAGGAATGGAATGGAATGGAATGGAATGGAAATAAATCGAATGGAATGGAATGGAATGGAATGGAATCAACTCGAATGGAATATAATGGTATGGAATGGAATTGAATGGAATGGAATGGAATGGAGTCAACCTGAAAGGAATGGAATGGAATGGAATGGAATGGAATGGAATGGAATGGAATGGAATGGAATGGAATCAATCCGAAAGGAATGGAATGGAATGGAATGGAATGGAATGGAATGGAATGGAATGGAATGGAATCAACACGAATGGAATGGAATGGAATGGAAAGAATCAAGCCGAATGGAATGGAACGGAATGGAATCATCCCGAATGGAATGGAATGGAATGAAATGGAATGGAATGGAATGGAATAAACCCGAATGGAATGGAATGGAATGGAATCAACCCGAATGGAATGGAATGGAATGCAATTGAATGGAATGGAATCAACACGAATGGAATGGAATGGAATGGAATGGAATGGAATGGAATGGAATCAACCCGAATGGAATGGAATGGAATAGAATGAAATGGAATAGAATGGAATAGAATCACCCCAAAAGGAATGGAATGGAATGGAATGCAAAGGAATGGAGTCAACCAAAATGGAATGGAATGGCATGGAATGGAATGGAATGGAATGGAATGGAATGAACCCAAATGGAATGGAATGGAATGGAATCAACACGAATGGAATAGAATGCAATGGAATGGAATGGAATGGAATCAAATCGAATGGAATGGAATGGAATGGAATGGCATGGAAAGGAATGGAATCAACCCGATTGGAATGGAATGGAATGGAATGGAATGGAATGGAATGGAATGGAATGGAATGGAATGGAGTTAACCCAAATGGAATGGAACGGAATGGAATGGAACGGAATGGAATGGAATCAACCCGAATGGAATGGAATGGAATGGAATGGAATGGAATGGAACAGAATCACCCCGAAAGGAATAGAGTGGAATGGAATGGAAAGGAATGAAATGGAATGGAATGACTTGGAATCAACTCGAATGGAATGGAATGGCATGGAATGGAATGGATTCAACCTGAATGGAATAGAATGGAATGGAATGGCATGGAATGGATTGGAATGGAATGGAATGGAATGGAATCAACACGCATGGAATGGAATGGAATGGAATAGAATGGAATGGAATGGCATGGAATGGAATGGAATGGCATGGAATGGAATGGAAGGGAATGGAATGGAATCAACCCAAATGGAATGGAATGGAATGGAACGGAATGCAATGGAATGGAGTCAACCCGAAAGTAATGGAACGGAATGGAAAGGAATGGAATGGAATGGAATGGAATCAATCCGAATGGAATGGAATCGCATGGAATGGAATGGAGTGGAAAGGAATGGAATCATCCCGATTGGAATGGAATGGAATGGAATGGAATGGAATGGAATGGAATGGAGTTAACCCAAATGGAATGGAACGGAATGGAATGGAACGGAATGGAATGGAATCAACCCGAATGGAATGGAATGGAATGGAATGGAATGGAATGGAATGGAATGGAATGGAATAGAATCACCCCGAAAGGAATAGAGTGGAATGGAATGGAACGGAATGGAATGGAATGGAATGACTTGGAATCAACTCGAATGGAATGGAATGGAATGGAATGGATTCAACATGAATGGAATAGAATGGAATGGAATGGCATGGAATGGAGTGCAATGGAATGGAATGGAATCAACCCAAATGGAATGGAATGGAATGGAACGGAATGGAATGGAATGGAATCAACCCGAATGGAATGGAAAGGAATGCAATAGAATGGAGTGGAGTGGAATCAACCCGAATGGAATGGAATGGAATGGAATGGCATGGAATGGAATGGAATGGAATGGAATGAAATGGAATGGAATCACCCCGAAAGGAATGGAATGGAATGGAATGGAATGGAATGGAATGGAATGGAATGGAATCAAACCGAATGGAATGGAATGGAATGGAACGGAATGCAATGGAATGGATTCAACACGAAAGGAATGGAACGGAATGGAAAGGAATGGAATGGAATGGAATGGAATCAATCCGAATGGAATGGAGTGGCATGGAATGGATTGGAACGGAATCAACCCGAATGGAATGGATTGGAATGGAATGGATGTAACACGAAAGGAATGGAATGGAATGGAATGGAATGGAATCAACCCGAATGGAATGGAATGGAATGGAATGGATTCAACCCGAAAGGAATGGAACGGAATGGAATGGAATGGAATGGAATCAATCCGAATGGAATGGAATGGAATGGAATGGAATCAAACCGAATGGAATATAATGGAATCAACCCGAGTGGAATTGAATGGAATTGAATGGAATCAACGAGAAAGGAATCGAATGAAATGGAACGGAGTGGAATGGAATTGAATGGAATGGAATCAACCCGAATGAAATGGAATGGAATGGAATGGAATCAAAACGAATGGAATGGAATGGAATGGAAAGGAATGGAATGGAATCAAGCCGAATGGAATGGAATGGAATGGAATCATCCCGAATGGAATGGAATGGAATCAAATGGAATGGAATGGAATGGAATGGAATGGAATGGAATCAACCAGAATGGAATGGAATGGAATGCAATTGAATGGAATGGAATCAACCCGAATGGAGTGGAATGGAATGGAATGGAATCAACACGAATGGAATGGAATGGAATAGAGTGAAATGGAATAGAATGGAATAGAAACACCCCGAAAGGAATGGAATGGAATGGAATGGAATGCAATGGTAAAAACCCGACTGAAATGGAATGGCATGGAATGGAATGGAATGGAATGGAATGCAATCAACACAATAGGAATGGAATGTAATGTAATGGAATGGAATGGAATCAACACGAATGGCATGGAATGGAATGGAATGGAATGGAATGGAATGGAATGGAATCAACCCGATTGGAATGGAATGGAATGGAATGGAATGGAATGGAATGGAATGGAATGGAATGGAGTTAACCCAAATGGAATGGAAGGGAATGGAATGGAGGGGAAGGGAATGGAATGGAATGGAATCAACCCGAATGGAATGGAATGGAATGGAATGGAATGGAATGGAATAGAATCACCCCGAAAGGAATGTAGTGGAATGGAATGGAACGGAATGGAATGGAATAGAATGATTTGGAATCAACCCGAATGGAATGGAACGGAATGGAATGGAATCAACCCGAATGGAATATAATGGTATGGAATGGAATTGAATGGAATGGAATGGAATGGAGTCAACCTGAAAGGAATGGAATGGAATGGAATGGAATGGAATGGAATGGAATGGAATCAACACGAATGGAATGGAATGGAATGGAATGGAATCAACCAGAATAGAATGGAATGTAATGAAATGGAATCAACGAGAATGAAATGGAATGGAATGGAATGGAGTGGAATGGAATTGAATGGAATGGAATCAACCCGAATGGAATGGAATTTAATGGAATGGAATCAAAACGAATGCAATGGAATGGAATGGAATGGAATGGAATGGAATGGAATGGAATGGAATGGAAAGGAATCAAGCCGAATGGAATGGAATGGAATGGAATCATCCCCAATGGAATGGAATGGAATGAAATGGAATGGAATGGAATGGAATGGAATAAACCCGAATGGAATGGAATGGAATGGAATCAACCCGAATGGAATGGAATGGAATGGAATGGAATGGAATGGAATGGAATGGAATGGAATCAACCCGAATGGAATGGAATGGAATAGAATGAAATGGAATAGAATGGAATAGAATCACCCCGAAAGGAATGGAGTGGAATGGAATGGAATAGAGTCAACCCGAATGGAATGGACTGGCATGGAATGGAATGGAATGGAATGGAATGAACCCAAATGGAATGGAATGGAATGGAATCAACACGAATGGAATGGAATGCAGTGGAATGGAATGGAATGGAATCAAATCGAATGGAATGGAATGGAATGGAATGGAATGGAATGGAATGGAGTGGAATGGTAAGGAATGGAATCAACCCGATTGGAATGGAATGGAATGGAATGGAATGGAATGGAATGGATTGGAATGGAGTTAACCCAAATGGAATTTAACGGAATGGAATGGAATGGAATGGAATGGAATGGAATCAACACGAATGGAATGGAATGGAATGGAATAGAATGGAATGGAATGGCATGGAATGGAATGGAATGGCATGGAATGGAATGGAAGGGAATGGAATGGAATCAACCCGAATGGAATGGAATGGAATGGAACGGAATGCAATGCAATGGAGTCCACCCGAAAGGAATGGAACGGAATGGAAAGGAATGGAATGGAATGGAATGGAATCAATCCGAATGGAATGGAATGGCATGGAATGGAGTGGAATGGAAAGGAATGGAATCAACCCGATTGGAATGGAACGGAATGGAATGGAACGGAATGGAATGGAATCAACCCGAATGGAATGGAATGGAATGGAATGGAATGGAATAGAATCACCTGGAAAGGAATAGAGTGGAATGGAATGGAACGGAATGGAATGGAATGGAGTGACTTGGAATCAACTCGAATGGAATGGAATGGAATGGAATGGAATGGAATGGATTCAACCTGAATGGAATAGAATGGAATGGAATGGCATGGAATGGAGTGGAATGGAATGGAATGGAATCAACCCGAATGGAATGGAATGGAATGGAACGGAATGGAATGGAATGGAATCAACCCGAATGGAATGGAATGGAATGCCATAGAATGGAATGGAATGGCATGGAATTAAATGGAATGGAATGGAATGGAATGGAATGGAATGGAATCAACCCGAATGGAATGGAATGGAATGGAACGGAATGCAATGGAATGGAGTCAACCCGAAAGGAATGGAACGGAATGGAAAGGAATGGAATGGAATGGAATGGAATCAATCCGAATGGAATGGAATGGCATGGAATGGATTGGAACGGAATCAACCCGAATGGAATGGATTGGAATGGAATGGATGTAACAAGAATGGAATGGAATGGAATCAACCCGAATGGAATGGAATGGAATGGAATGGGGTCAACCCGAAAGGAATGGAACGGAATGGAATGGAATGGAATGGAATGGAATCAATCCGAATGGAATGGAATGGAATGGAATGGAATCAACCCGAATGGAATATAATGGAATCAACCCGAGTGGAATGGAATGGAATGGAATGGAATCAACGAGAAAGGAATCGAATGAAATGGAATGGAGTGGAATGGAATTGAATGCAATGGAATCAACCCGAATGGAATGGAATGGAATGGAATGGAATCAAAACGAATGGAATGGAATGGAATGGAAAGGAATGGAATGGAATCAAGCCGAATGGAATGGAATGGAATGGAATCATCCCGAATGGAATGGAATGGAATCAAATGGAATGGAATGGAATGGAATGGAATCAACCAGAATGGAATGGAATGGAATGCAATTGAATGGAACGGAATCAACCCGACTGGAGTGGAATGGAATGGAATGGAATCAACCCGAATGGAATGGAATGGAATAGAATGAAATGGAATAGAATGGAATAGAATCACCCCGAAAGGAATGGAATGGAATGGAATGGAATGCAATGGAAAAAACCCGACTGAAATGGAATGGCATGGAATGGAATGGAATGGAATGGAATGCAATCAACACAAAAGGAATGTAATGTAATGTAATGGAATGGAATGGAATCAACAGGAATGGCATGGAATGGCATGGAATGGAATGGAATGGAATGGAATGGAATCAACACGATTGGAATGGAATGGAATGGAGTTAACCCAAATGGAATGGAATGGAGTGGAAGGGAATGGAATGGAATGGAATCAACCCGAATGGAATGGAATGGAATGGAATGGAAAAGAATCACCCCGAAAGGAATGGAGTGGAATGGAATGGAACGGAATGGAATGGAATAGAATGATTTGGAATCAACCCGAATGGAATGGAATGGAATGGAATGGAATCAACCCGAATGGAATATAATGGTATGGAATGGAATTGAATGGAATGGAATGGAATGGAGTCAACCTGTAAGTAATGGAATGGAATGGAATGGAATGAAATGGAATGGATTGGAAACAAATCGAATGGAATGGAATGGAATGGAATGGAATGGAATGGAACAGAAACAACCGGAAAGGAATGCAATGGAATGGAATGGAAAGGAATGGAATGGAATCAACCCGAATGGAAATGAATGCAATGGAATCAACCCGAATGGAATGGAATGGAATGGAATGGAATCAAAACGAATGGAATGGAATGGAATGGAAATGAATGGAATGGAATCAAGCCGAATGGAATGGAATGGAATGGAATCATCCCGAATGGAAAGGAATGGACTCAAATGGAATGGAATGGAATGGAATAAAACCGAATGGAATGGAATGGAATGGAATGGAATGGAATGGAATGGAATGGAATGGAATCAACCCGAAAGGAATGGAATGGAATGCAATTGAATGGAATGGAATCAACCCGAATGGAGTGGAATGGAATGGAATGGAATCAACCCGAATGCAATGGAATGGAATGGAATAGAATGAAATGGAATAGAATGGAATAGAATCACCCCGAAAGGAATGGAATGGAATGTCATGGAATGGAATGGAATGGAATGGAATGAACCCGAATGGAATGGAATGGCATGGAATGGAATGGAATGGAATGGAATGGAATCAACCCAAATGGAATAGAATATAATGGCATGGAATGGAATGGAATCAACACGAATGGCATGGAATGGAATGGAATGGAATGGAATGGAATGGAATCAACCCGATTGGAATGGAATGGAATGGAATGGAATGGAATGGAGTTAAGCCAAATGGAATGGAATGGAATGGAATGGAGTTGAAGGGAATGGAATGGAATGGAATCAACACGAATGGAATGGAATGCAATGGAATGGAATGGAATGGAATGGAATAGAATCACCCGAAAGGTTTGGAGTGGAATGCAATGGAACGGAATGGAATGGAATAGAATGATTTGGAATCAACCCGCATGGAATGGAATGGAATGGAATGGAATGGATGTAACACGAATGGAATGGAATGGAATGGAATGGAATGGAATGGAGTCAACCTGTAAGGATTGGAATGGAATGGAATGGAATGGAATGGAATGGAGTCAACCTGTAAGGAATGGAATGGAATGGAATGGAATGGAATGGAATGGAAACAAATCGAATGGAATCCGAAAGGAATGGAATGGAATGGAATGGAATGGAATGCAATGGAATGGAATGCAATGCAATGGAATGGAATCAACACGAATGGAATGGAATGGAATGGAATCAACCAGAATAGAATATAATGGAATCAACCCGAGTGGAATTGAATGGAATGGAATGGAAATAACCCGAATGGAATGGAATGTAATGGAATGGAATCAACGAGAATGAAATGGAATGGAATGGAATGGAGTGGAATGGAATTGAATGGAATGGAATCAACCCGAATGGAATGGAATTTAATGGAATGGAATCAAAACGAATGGAATGGAATGGAATGGAATGGAATGGAATGGAATGGAATGGAAAGGAATCAAGCCGAATGGAATGGAACGGAATGGAATCATCCCGAATGGAATGGAATGGAATGAAATGGAATGGAATGGAATGGAATGGAATAGAATCACCTGGAAAGGAATAGAGTGGAATGGAATGGAACGGAATGGAATGGAATGGAATGACTTGGAATCAACTCGAATGGAATGGAATGGAATGGAATGGAATGGAATGGATTCAACCTGAATGGAATAGAATGGAATGGAATGGCATGGAATGGAGTGGAATGGAATGGAATGGAATCAACCCGAATGGAATGGAATGGAATGGAACGGAATGGAATGGAATGGAATCAACCCGAATGGAATGGAATGGAATGCAATAGAATGGAATGGAATGGCATGGAATGGAATGGAATGGAATGGAATGGAATGGAAGGGAATGGAATCAACCCGAATGGAATGGAATGGAATGGAACGGAGTGCAATGGAATGGAGTCAACCCGAAATGAATGGAATGGAATGGAAAGGAATTTAATGGAATGGAATGGAATCAATCCGAGTGGAATGGAATGGCAGGGAATGGATTGGAACGGAATCAACCCGAAAGGAATGGATTGGAATGGAATGGATGTAACACGAATGGAATGGAATGGAATGGAACCAACCCGAATGGAATGGAATGGAATGGAATGGAGTCAACCCGAAAGGAATGGAACGGAATGGAATGGAATGGAATGGAATGGAATCAATCCGAATGGAATGGAATGGAATGGAATGGAATGGAATCAACCCGAATGGAATATAATGCAATCAACCCGACTGGAATTGAATGGAATGGAATGGAATCAACGAGAAAGGTATCGAATGAAATGGAATGGAGTGGAATGGAATTGAATGCAATGGAATCAACCCGAATGAATTGGAATGGAATGGAATGGAATCAAAAGGAATGGAATGGAATGGAATGGAAAGGAACGGAACGGAATCAAGTCGAATGGAATGGAATGGAATGGAATCATCCCGAATGGAATGGAATGGAATCAAATGGAATGGAATGGAATGGAATGGAATGGAATGGAATGGAATGGAATGGAATGGAATGGAATGGAATGGAATGGAATCAACCAGAATGGAATGGAATGGAATGCAATGGAATGGAATGGAATCAACCCGAATGGAGTGGAATGGAATGGAATGGAAACAACCCGAATGAAATGGAATGGAATAGAATGAAATGGAAAAGAATGGAATAGAATCACCCCGAAATGAATGGAATGGAATGGAATGGAATGCAATGGAAAAAACCCGACTGAAATGGAATTCCATGGAATGGAATGGAATGGAATGGAATGCAATCAAAACAAAAGGAATGGAATGTAATGGAATGGAATGGAATGGAATCAACACGAATGGCATGGAATGGAATGGAATGGAATGGAATGGAATGGAATGGAATCAACCCGATTGGAATGGAATGGAATGGAATGGAATCAACCCGATTGGAATGGAATGGAATGGAATGGAATGGAGTTAACCCAAATGGAATGGAATGGAATGGAATGGAGTGGAAGGGAATGGAATGGAATGGAATCAACCCGAATGGAATGGAATGGAATGGAATGGAATGGAATAGAATCACCCCGAAAGAATGGAGTGGAATGGAATGGAACGGAATGGAATGGAATAGAATGATTTGGAATCAACCCGAATGGAATGGAATGGAATGGAATGGAATCAACCCGAATGGAATATAATGGTATGGAATGGAATTCAATGGAATGGAATGGAATGGAGTCAACCTGAAAGGAAAGGAATGGAATGGAATGGAATGGAATTGAATGGAATGGAATGGAATGGAGTCAACCTGAAAGGAAAGGAATGGAATGGAATGGATTGGAATGGAATGGAATCAATCCGAAAGGAATGGAATGGTATGGAATGGAATGGAATGGAACGGAATGGAATGGAATCAACACGAATGGAATGGAATGGAATGGAATGGAATCAACCAGAATAGAATATAATGGAATCAACCCGAGTGGAATTGAATGGAATGGAATGGAAATAACCCGAATGGAATGGAATGTAATGGAATGGAATCAACGAGAATGAAATGGAATGGAATGGAATGGAATGGAATGGAATTGAATGGAATGGAATCAACCCGAATGGAATGGAATTAACGAATGAAATGGAATCAAAACGAATGGAATGGAATGGAATGGAATTGAATTGAATGGAATGGAAAGGAATCAAGCCGAATGGAATGGAATGGAATGGAATCATCCCGAATGGAATGGAATGGAATGAAATGGAATGGAATGGAATGGAATAAACCCGAATGGAATGGAATGGAATGGAATCAACCCGAATGGAATGGAATGGAATGCAATAGAATGGAATGGAATAGAATCACCCCGAAAGCAATAGAGTGGAATGGATTGGAAAGGAATGGAATGGAATGGAATGACTTGGAATCAACTCGAATGGAATGGAATGGAATGGATTCAACCTGAATGGAATAGAATGCAATGGAATGACATGGAATGGAGTGGAATGGAATGGAATGGAATGGAATCAACACGAATGGAATGGAATAGAATGGAATGGAATGGCATGGAATGAAATGGAATGGCATGGAATGGAATGGAAGGGAATGGAATGGAATCAACCCGAATGGAATGGAATGGAATGGAACGGAATGCAATGGAATGGAGTCAACCCGAAAGGAATGGAACGGAATGGAAAGGAATGGAATGGAATGGAATGGAATCAATCCGAATGGAATGGAATGGCATGGTATGGATTGGAACGGAATCAACCCGAATGGAATGGATTGGAATGGAATGGATGCAACACGAATGGAATGGAATGGAATGGAATGGAATGGAATCAACCCGAATGGAATGGAATGGAATGGAATGGAATGGAATGGAATGGAATGGAATGGAGTCAACCCGAAAGGAATGGAACGGAATGAAATGGAATGGAATCAATCCGAATGGAATGGAATGGAATGGAATGGCATGTAATCAACCCGAATAGAATATAATGGAATCAACCCGAGTGGAATTGAATGGAATGGAATGGAAATAATCCGAATGGAATGGAATGGAATGGAATGGAATCAAGCCGATTGGAATGGAATGGAATGGAATGGAATGGAATGGAATGGAATGGAATGGAATGCAATGGAGTTAACCCAAATGGAATGGAATGGAATGGAATGGAATGGAGTGGAATGGAATGGAATGGAACGGAAAAGAATCACCCCGAAAGGAATGGAGTGGAATGGAATGGAACGGAATGGAATGGAATAAAATGATTTGGAATCAACCCGAATGGAATGGAATGGAATGGAATGGAATGGAATGGAGTCAACCTCAAAGGAATGGAATGGAATGGAATGGAATGGAATGGAATGGAATGAAATGGAATAGAATGGAATAGAATCACCACGAAAGGAATGGAATGGAACGGAATGGCATGGAATGGATTGGAACGGAATCAACCCGAATGGAATGGATTGGAATGGAATGGATGTAACACGAATGGAATGGAATGGAATGGAATGGAATGGAATGGAATGGAATCAACACGAATGGAATGGAATGGAATGGAATGGAATGGAATGGAGTCAACCCGAAAGGAATGGAATGGAATGGAATGGAATGGAATGGAATGGAATGGAATGGAGTCAATACGAATGGAATGGAATGGAATGGAATGGAATGGAATGGAATGGAATGGAATGGAATGGAATCAACCCGAATGGAATATAATGGAATCACCCCGAGTGGAATTGAATGGAATGGAATGGAATCAACGAGAAAGGAATCGAATGAAATGGAATGGAGTGGAATGGAATTGAATGGAATGGAATCAACCCGAATGAAATGGAATGGAATGGAATGGAATCAAAACGAATGGAATGGAATGGAATGGAAAGGAATGGAATGGAATCAAGCCGAATGGAATGGAATGGAATGGAATCATCCCGAATGGAATGGAATGGAATCAAATGGAATGGAATGGAATGGAATGGAATGGAATGGAATGGAATGGAATGGAATCAACCATAATGGAATGGAATGGAATGCAATTGAATGGAATGGAATCAACCCGAATGAAGTGGAATGGAATGGAATGGAATCAACCCGAATGGAATGGAATGGAATAGAATGAAATGGAATAGAATGGAATAGAATCACCCCGAAAGGAATGGAATGGAATGGAATGGAATGCAATCAACACAAAAGGAATGGAATGTGATGTAATGGAATGGATTTGAATCAACACGAATGGCATGGAATGGAATGGAATGCAATGGAATGGAATGGAATGGAATGGAATGGAATGGAATGGAATCAACCCGATTGGATTGGAATGGAATGGAATGGAAGGGAATGGAATGGAATGGAGTTAACACAAATGGAATGGAATGGAATGGAATGGAGTGGAAGGGAATGAAATGGAATGGAATCAACCCGAATGGAATGGAATGGAATGGAATGGAATAGAATCACCCCGAAAGGAATGGAGTGGAATGGAATGGAACGGAATGGAATGGAATAGAATGATTTGGAATCAACCCGAATGGAATGGAATGGAATGGAATGGAATCAACCCGAATGGAATATAATGGTATGGAATGGAATTGAATGGAATGGAATGGAATGGAGTGAACCTGAAAGGAATGGAATGGAATGGAATGGAGTGGAATGGAATGGAATCAATCGGAAAGGAATGGAATGGAATGGAATGGAATGGAATGGAATGGAATGGAATCAACACGAATGGAATGGAATGGAATGGAATGGAATCAACCAGAATAGAATATAATGGAATCAACCCGAGTGGGATTGAATGGAATGGAATGGAAATAACCCGAATGGAATGGAATGGAATGGAATGGAATCAACGAGAATGAAATGGAATGGAATGGAATGGAGTGGAATGGAATTGAATGCAATGGAATCAACCCGAATGGAATGGAATTTAATGGAATGGAATCAAAACGAATGGAATGGAATGGAATGGAATGGAATGGAATGGAATGGAATGGAATGGAATGGAATGGAATGGAATCAAGCCGAATGGAATGGAATGGAATGGAATGGAATCAACCCGAATGGAATGGAATGGAATGCAATTGAATGGAATGGAATCAACACGAATGGAATGGAATGGAATGGAATGGAAAGGAATGGAATCAACCCGAATGGAATGGAATGGAATAGAATGAAATGGAATAGAATGGAATATAATCACCCCGAAAGGAATGGAATGGAATGGAATGGAATGGAATCAACCCGAATGGAATGGAATGGCATGGAATGGAATGGAATGGAATGGAATGAACCCAAGTGGAATGGAATGGAATGGAATCAACACGAATGGAATGGAATGCAATGGAATGGAATTTAATGGAATCAAATTGAATGGAATGGAATGGAATGGAGTGGAGTGGAGGGTAATGGAAAGGAATGGAATCAACCCGATTGGAATGGAATGGAATGGAATGGAATGGAATGGAATGGAATGGAATGGAATGGATTGGAATGGAGTTAACCCAAATGGAATGGAACGGAATGGAATGGAACGGAATGGATTGGAATCAACCCGAATGGAATGGAATGGAATGGAATGGAATGGAATGGAATAGAATCACCTTGAAAGGAATAGAGTGGAATGGAAAGCAAAGGAATGGAATTGAATGGAATGACTTGAAATCAACTCGAATGGGATGCAATGGAATGGAATGGAATGGATTCAACCTGAATGGAATAGAATGGAATGGAATAGCATGGAATGGAGTGGAATGGAATGGAATGGAATGGAATGGAATCAACACGAATGGAATGGAATTGAATGGAATAGAATGGAATGGAATGGCATGGAATGGAATGGAATGGCATAGAATGGAATGGAAGGGAATGGAATGGAATCAACCCGAATGGAATGGAATGGAATGGAACGGAATGCAATGGAATGGAGTCAACCCGAAAGGAATGGAACGGAATGGAAAGGAATGGAATGGAATGGAATGGAATCAATCCGAAAGGAATGGAATGGCATGGAATGGAGTGGAATGGAAAGGAATGGAATCAACGCGATTGGAATGGAATGGAATGGAATGGAATGGAATGGAATGGAATGGAGTTAACCCAAATGGAATGGAACGGAATGGAATGGAACGGAATGGAATGGAATCAACCCGAATGGAATGGAATGGAATGGAATGGAATGGAATGGAATAGAATCACCTCGAAAGGAATAGAGTGGAATGGAATGGAACGGAATGAAATGGAATGGAATGACTTGCAATCAACTCGAATGGAATGGAATGGAATGGGATGGAATGGATTCAACCATAATGGAATAGAATGGAATGGAATGGAATGGTATGGAGTGGAATGGAATGGAATGGAATCAACCCGAATGGAATGGAATGGAATGGAACGGAATGGAATGGAATGGAATCAACCCGAATGGAATGGAATGGAATGCAATAGAATGGAGTGGAATGGCATGGAATGGAATGGAATGGAATGGAATGGAATCAACCCGAATGGAATGGAATGGAATGGAACGGAATGCAATGGAATGGAATCAACCCAAAAGGAATGGAACGGAATGGAAAGGAATGGAATGGAATGGAACGGAATCAATCCGAATGGAATGGAATGGCATGGAATGGATTCAAACGGAATCAACCCGAATGGAATGGATTGGAATGGAATGGATGTAACACGAATGGAATGGAATGGAATGGAATGGAATGGAATGGAATCAACCCGAATGGAATGGAATGGAATGGAATGGAATGGAATGGAATGGAATGGAATGGAATGGAATGGAGTCAACCCGATAGGAATGGAACGGAATGGAATGGAATGGAATGGAATCAATCCGAATGGAATGGAATGGAATGGAATCAACCCGAATGGAATATAATGGAATCAACCCGAGTGGAATTGAATGCAATGGAATGGAATCAACGAGAAAGGAATCGAATGAAATGGAATGGAGTGGAATGGAATTGAATGGAATGGAATCAACCCGAATGAAATGGAATGGAATGGAATGGAATCAAAACGAATGGAATGGAATGGAATGGAAAGGAATGGAAAGGAATGGAATGGAATCAAGACGAATGGAATGGAATGGAATGGAATCATCCCGAATGGAATCGAATGTAATCAAATGGAATGAAATGGAATGGAATGGAACAGAATCAACCAGAATGGAATGGAATGGAATGCAATTGAATGGAATGGAATCAACCCGAATGGAGTGGAATGGAATGGAATGGAATCAAACCGAATGGAATGGAATGGAATAGAGTGAAATGGAATAGAATGGAATAGAATCACCCCGAAAGGAATGGAATGGAATGGAATGGAATGCAATGGTAAAAACCCGACTGAAATGGAATGGCATGGAATGGAATGGAAAGGAATGGAATGCAATCAACACAATAGGAATGGAATGTAATGTACTGGAATGGAATGGAATCAACACGAATGGCATGGAATGGAATGGAATGGAATGGAATGGAAATGAATGGAATCAACCCGATTGGAATGGAATGGAATGGAATGGAATGGAATGGAATGGAGTTAACCCAAATGGAATGGAATGGAATGGAATGGAGTGGAAGGGAATGGAATGGAATGGAATCAACCCGAATGGAATGGAATGGAATGGAATGGAATGGAATGGAATAGAATCACCCCGAAAGGAATGGAGTGGAATGGAATGGAAAGGAATGTAATGGAATAGAATGATTTGGAATCAACCCGAATGGAATGGAATGGAATGGAATGGAATCAACCCGAATGGAATATAATGGTATGGAATGGAGTTGAATGGAATGGAATGGAATGGAGTCAACCAGAAAGGAATGGAACGGAATGGAGTCAACCTGAAAGGAATGGAACGGAATGGAATGGAATGGAATGGAATGGAATCAATCCGAAAAGAATGGAATGGAATGGAATGGAATGGAATGGAATGGAATGGAATGTAATCAACACGAATGGAATGGAATGGAATGGAATGGAATGGAATCAACCAGAATAGAATGGAATGTAATGAAATGGAATCAACGAGAATGAAATGGAATGGAATGGAATGGAGTGGAATGGAATTGAATGGAATGGAATCAACCCGAATGGAATGGAATTTAATGGAATGGAATCAAAACGAATGGAATGGAATGGAATGGAATGGAATGGAATGGAATGGAAAGGAATCAAGCCGAATGGAATGGAATGGAATGGAATGGAATCAACCAGAATAGAATATAATGGAATCAACCCGAGTGGAATTGAATGGAATGGAATGGAAATAACCCGAATGGAATGGAATGTAATGGAATGGAATCAACGAGAATGAAATGGAATGGAATGGAATGGAATGGAATGGAATTGAATGGAATGGAATCAACCCGAATGGAATGGAATTAACGAATGGAATGGAATCAAAACGAATGGAATGGAATGGAATGGAATTGAATTGAATGGAATGGAAAGGAATCAAGCCGAATGGAATGGAATGGAATGGAATCATCCCGAATGGAATGGAATGGAATGAAATGGAATGGAATGGAATGGAATAAACCCGAATGGAATGGAATGGAATGGAATCAACCCGACTGGAATGGAATGGAATGCAATAGAATGGAATGGAATCAACACGAATGGAATGGAATGGAATGGAATGGAAAGGAATCAACCCGAATGGAATGGAATGGAATAGAATGAAATGGAATAGAATGGAATAGAATCACCCCGAAAGGAATGGAATGGAATGGAATGGAATGGAATGGAGTCAACCAAAATGGAATGGAATGGCATGGAATGGAATGGAATGGAATGGAATGGAATGGAATGAACGCAAATGGAATGGAATGGAATGGAATCAACACAAATGGAATGGAATGCAATGGAATGGAATGGAATGGAATCAAATCGAATGGAATGGAATGGAATGGAGTGGAATGGAAAGGAATGGAATCAACCCGATTGGAATGGAATGGAATGGAATGGAATGGAATGGAATGCAATGGAATGCAATGGAGTTAACCCAAATGGAATGGAACAGAATGGAATGGAATCAACCCGAATGGAATGGAATGGAATAGAATGGAATTGAATGGAATAGAATCACCCCGAAAGCAATAGAGTGGAATGGAATGGAAAGGAATGGAATGGAATGGAATGACTTGGAATCAACTCGAATGGAATGGAATGGAATGGATTCAAGCTGAATGGAATAGAATGGATTGGAATGGCATGGAATGGAGTGGAATGGAATGGAATGGAATGGAATCAACACGAATGGAATGGAATAGAATGGAATGGAATGGCATGGAATGTAATGGAATGGCATGGAATGGAATGGAAGGGAATGGAATGGAATCAACCCGAATGGAATGGAATGGAATGGAACGGAATGCAATGGAATGGAGTCAACCCGAAAGGAATGGAACGGAATGGAAAGGAATGGAATGGAATGGAATGGAATCAATCCGAATGGAATGGAATGGCATGGTATGGATTGGAACGGAATCAACCCGAATGGAATGGATTGGAATGGAATGGATGCAACACGAATGGAATGGAATGGAATGGAATGGAATGGAATGGAATCAACCCGTATGGAATGGAATGGAATGGAATGGAATGGAATGGAATGGAATGGAGTCAACCCGAAAGGAATGGAACGGAATGAAATGGAATGGAATCAATCCGAATGGAATGGAATGGAATGGAATGGCATGTAATCAACCCGAATAGAATATAATGGAATCAACCTGAGTGGAATTCAATGGAATGGAATGGAAATAACCCGAATGGAATGGAATGGAATGGAATGGAATCAACCCGATTGGAATGGAATGGAATGGAATGGAACGGAATGGAAAGGAATGCAATGGTGTTAACCCAAATGGAATGGAATGGAATGGAATGGAATGGAGTGGAATGCAATGGAATGGAATGGAAAAGAATCACCCCGAAAGGAATGGAGTGGAATGGAATGGAACGGAATGGAATGGAATAAAATGATTTGGAATCAACCCGAATGGAATGGAATGGAATGGAATGGAATGGAATGGAGTCAACCTCAAAGGAATGGAATGGAATGGAATGGAATGGAATGGAATGGAATGGAATGAAATGGAATAGAATGGAATAGAATCACCACGAAAGGAATGGAATGGAATGGAATGGAATGGAATGGATTGGAACGGAATCAACCCGAATGGAATGGATTGGAATGGAATGGATGTAACACGAATGGAATGGAATGGAATGGAATGGAATGGAATCAACCCGAATGGAATGGAATGGAATGGAATGGAATGGAATGGAATGGAGTCAACCCGAAAGGAATGGAACGGAATGAAATGGAATGGAATCAATCCGAATGGAATGGAATGGAATGGAATGGCACGTAATCAACCCGAATAGAATATAATGGAATCAACCCGAGTGGAATTGAATGGAATGGAATGGAAATAACCCGAATGGAATGGAATGGAATGGAATGGAATCAACCCGATTGGAATGGAATGGAATGGAATGGAATGGAATGGAAAGGAATGCAATGGTGTTAACCCAAATGGAATGGAATGGAATGGAATGGAATGGAGTGGAATGCAATGGAATGGAATGGAAAAGAATCACCCCGAAAGGAATGGAGTGGAATGGCATGGAACGGAATGGAATGGAACAAAATGATTTGGAATCAACCCGAATGGAATGGAATGGAATGGAATGGAATGGAATGGAGTCAACCTCAAAGGAATGGAATGGAATGGAATGGAATGGAATGGAATGGAATGGAATGAAATGGAATAGAATGGAATAGAATCACCACGAAAGGAATGGAATGGAATGGAATGGAATGGAATGGATTGGAACGGAATCAACCCGAATGGAATGGATTGGAATGGAATGGATGTAACACGAATGGAATGGAATGGAATGGAATGGAATGGAATGGAATCAACCCGAATGGAATGGAATGGAATGGAATGGAATGGAATGGAGTCAACCCGAAAGGAATGGAACGGAATGGAATGGAATGGAATGGAATGGAATCAATCCGAATGGAATGGAATGGAATGGAATGGAATGGAATGGAATCAACCCGAATGGAATATAATGGAATCACCCCGAGTGGAATTGAATGGAATGGAATGGAATCAACGAGAAAGGAATCGAATGAAATGGAATGGAGTGGAAGGGAATGGAATGGAATGGAATCAACCCGAATGGAATGGAATGGAATGGAATGGAATGGAATGGAATGGAATAGAATCACCCCGAAAGGAATGGAGTGGAATGGAATGGAAAGGAATGTAATGGAATAGAATGATTTGGAATCAACCCGAATGGAATGGAATGGAATGGAATGGAATCAACCCGAATGGAATATAATGGTATGGAATGGAATTGAATGGAATGGAATGGAATGGAGTCAACCTGAAAGGAATGGAACGGAATGGAATGGAATGGAATGGAATGGAATCAATCCGAAAAGAATGGAATGGAATGGAATGGAATGGAATGGAATGGAATGGAATGGAATGGAATGGAATGGAATCAACACGAATGGAATGGAATGGAATGGAATGGAATCAACCAGAATAGAATGGAATGTAATGAAATGGAATCAACGAGAATGAAATGGAATGGAATGGAATGGAGTGGAATGGAATTGAATGGAATGGAATCAACCCGAATGGAATGGAATTTAATGGAATGGAATCAAAACGAATGGAATGGAATGGAATGGAATGGAATGGAAAGGAATCAAGCCGAATGGAATGGAATGGAATGGAATGGAATCAACCAGAATAGAATATAATGGAATCAACCCGAGTGGAATTGAATGGAATGGAATGGAAATAACCCGAATGGAATGGAATGTAATGGAATGGAATCAACGAGAATGAAATGGAATGGAATGGAATGGAATGGAATGGAATTGAATGGAATGGAATCAACCCGAATGGAATGGAATTAACGAATGGAATGGAATCAAAACGAATGGAATGGAATGGAATGGAATTGAATTGAATGGAATGGAAAGGAATCAAGCCGAATGGAATGGAATGGAATGGAATCATCCCGAATGGAATGGAATGGAATGAAATGGAATGGAATGGAATGGAATAAACCCGAATGGAATGGAATGGAATGGAATCAACCCGAATGGAATGGAATGGAATGCAATAGAATGGAATGGAATCAACACGAATGGAATGGAATGGAATGGAATGGAATGGAATCAACCCGAATGGAATGGAATGGAATAGAATGAAATGGAATAGAATGGAATAGAATCACCCCGAAAGGAATGGAATGGAATGGAATGGAATGGAATGGAGTCAACCAAAATGGAATGGAATGGCATGGAATGGAATGGAATGGAATGGAATGGAATGGAATGGAATGAACCCAAATGGAATGGAATGGAATGGAATCAACACAAATGGAATGGAATGCAATGGAATGGAATGGAATGGAATCAAATCGAATGGAATGGAATGGAATGGAGTGGAATGGAAAGGAATGGAATCAACCCGATTGGAATGGAATGGAATGGAATGGAATGGAATGGAATGCAATGGAATGCAATGGAGTTAACCCAAATGAAATGGAACAGAATGGAATGGAATCAACCCGAATGGAATGGAATGGAATAGAATGGAATGGAATGGAATAGAATCACCCCGAAAGCAATAGAGTGGAATGGAATGGAAAGGAATGGAATGGAATGGAATTGAATGGAATGGAATGGAAAGGAATCAAGCCGAATGGAATGGAATGGAATGGAATGGAATCAACCAGAATAGAATATAATGGAATCAACCCGAGTGGAATTGAATGGAATGGAATGGAAATAACCCGAATGGAATGGAATGTAATGGAATGGAATCAACGAGAATGAAATGGAATGGAATGGAATGGAATGGAATGGAATTGAATGGAATGGAATCAACCCGAATGGAATGGAATTAACGAATGGAATGGAATCAAAACGAATGGAATGGAATGGAATGGAATTGAATTGAATGGAATGGAAAGGAATCAAGCCGAATGGAATGGAATGGAATGGAATCATCCCGAATGGAATGGAATGGAATGAAATGGAATGGAATGGAATGGAATAAACCCGAATGGAATGGAATGGAATGGAATCAACCCGAATGGAATGGAATGGAATGCAATAGAATGGAATGGAATCAACACGAATGGAATGGAATGGAATGGAATGGAATGGAATCAACCCGAATGGAATGGAATGGAATAGAATGAAATGGAATAGAATGGAATAGAATCACCCCGAAAGGAATGGAATGGAATGGAATGGAATGGAATGGAGTCAACCAAAATGGAATGGAATGGCATGGAATGGAATGGAATGGAATGGAATGGAATGGAATGGAATGAACCCAAATGGAATGGAATGGAATGGAATCAACACAAATGGAATGGAATGCAATGGAATGGAATGGAATGGAATCAAATCGAATGGAATGGAATGGAATGGAGTGGAATGGAAAGGAATGGAATCAACCCGATTGGAATGGAATGGAATGGAATGGAATGGAATGGAATGGAATGCAATGGAATGCAATGGAGTTAACCCAAATGGAATGGAACAGAATGGAATGGAATCAACCCGAATGGAATGGAATGGAATAGAATGGAATGGAATGGAATAGAATCACCCCGAAAGCAATAGAGTGGAATGGAATGGAAAGGAATGGAATGGAATGGAATGACTTGGAATCAACTCGAATGGAATGGAATGGAATGGAATGGAATGGATTCAAGCTGAATGGAATAGAATGGAATGGAATGGCATGGAATGGAGTGGAATGGAATGGAATGGAATGGAATCAACACGAATGGAATGGAATAGAATGGAATGGAATGGCATGGAATGTAATGGAATGGCATGGAATGGAATGGAAGGGAATGGAATGGAATCAACCCGAATGGAATGGAATGGAATGGAACGAAATGCAATGGAATGGAGTCAACCCGAAAGGAATGGAACGGAATGGAAAGGAATGGAATGGAATGGAATGGAATCAATCCGAATGTAATGGAATGGCATGGTATGGATTGGAACGGAATCAACCCGAATGGAATGGATTGGAATGGAATGGATGCAACACGAATGGAATGGAATGGAATGGAATGGAATGGAATGGAATCAACCCGAATGGAATGGAATGGAATGGAATGGAATGGAATGGAATGGAATGGAATGGAGTCAACCCGAAAGGAATGGAACGGAATGAAATGGAATGGAATCAATCCGAATGGAATGGAATGGAATGGAATGGCATGTAATCAACCCGAATAGAATATAATGGAATCAACCCGAGTGGAATTGAATGGAATGGAATGGAAATAACCCGAATGGAATGGAATGGAATGGAATGGAATCAACCCGATTGGAATGGAATGGAATGGAATGGAATGGAATGGAAAGGAATGCAATGGTGTTAACACAAATGGAATGGAATGGAATGGAATGGAATGGAGTGGAATGCAATGGAATGGAATGGAAAAGAATCACCCCGAAAGGAATGGAGTGGAATGGAATGGAACGGAATGGAATGGAATAAAATGATTTGGAATCAACCAGAATGGAATGGAATGGAATGGAATGGAATGGAATGGAGTCAACCTCAAAGGAATGGAATGGAATGGAATGGAATGGAATGGAATGGAATGGAATGGAATGAAATGGAATAGAATGGAATAGAATCACCACGAAAGGAATGGAATGGAATGGAATGGAATGGAATGGATTGGAACGGAATCAACCCGAATGGAATGGATTGGAATGGAATGGATGTAACACGAATGGAATGGAATGGAATGGAATGGAATGGAATCAACCCGAATGGAATGGAATGGAATGGAATGGAATGGAATGGAGTCAACCCGAAAGGAATGGAACGGAATGGAATGGAATGGAATGGAATGGAATCAATCCGAATGGAATGGAATGGAATGGAATGGAATGGAATCAACCCGAATGGAATATAATGGAATCACCCCGAGTGGAATTGAATGGAATGGAATGGAATCAACGAGAAAGGAATCGAATGAAATGGAATGGAGTGGAATGGAATTGAATGGAATGGAATCAACCCGAATGAAATGGAATGGAATGGAATGGAATCAAAACGAATGGAATGGAATGGAATGGAAAGGAATGGAATGGAATCAAGCCGAATGGAATGGAATGGAATGGAATCATCCCGAATGGAATGGAATGGAATCAAATGGAATGGAATGGAATGGAATGGAATGGAATGGAATGGAATCAACCAGAATGGAATGGAATGGAATGGAATGGAATCAACCCGAATGGAATGGAATGGAATAGAATGAAATGGAATAGAATGGAATAGAATCACCCCGAAAGGAATGGAATGGAATGGAATGGAATGCAATGGAAAAAACCCGACTGAAATGGAATGGCATAGAATGGAATGGAATGGAATGGAATGCAATCAACACAAAAGGAATGTAATGTAATGTAATGGAATGGATTGGAATCAACAAGAATGGCATGGAATGGAATGGAATGGAATGGAATGGAATGGAATGGAATGGAATGGAATCAACCCGATTGGAATGGAATTGAATGGAATGGAAGGGAATGGAATGGAATGGAGTTAACCCAAATGGAATGGAATGGAATGGAATGGAGTGGAAGGGAATGAAATGGAATGGAATCAACCCGAATGGAATGGAATGGAATGGAATGGAATAGAATCACCCCGAAAGGAATGGAGTGGAATGGAATGGAACGGAATGGAATGGAATAGAATGATTTGGAATCAACCCGAATGGAATGGAATGGAATGGAATGGAATCAACCCGAATGGAATATAATGGTATGGAATGGAATTGAATGGAATGGAATGGAATGGAGTGAACCTGAAAGGAATGGAATGGAATGGAATGGAGTGGAATGGAATGGAATCAATCGGAAAGGAATGCAATGGAATGGAATGGAATGGAATGGAATGGAATCAACACGAATGGAATGGAATGGAATATAATGGAATCATCCAGAATAGAATATAATGGAATCAACCCGAGTGGGATTGAATGGAATGGAATGGAAATTACCCGAATGGAATGGAATGGAATGGAATGGAATCAACGAGAATGAAATGGAATGGAATGGAATGGAGTGGAATGGAATTGAATGCAATGGAATCAACCCGAATGGAATGGAATTTAATGGAATGGAATCAAAACGAATGGAATGGAATGGAATGGAATGGAATGGAATGGAATGGAATGGAAAGGAATCAAGCCGAATGGAATGGAATGGAATGGAATGGAATCAACCCGAATGGAATGGAATGGAATGCAATTGAATGGAATGGAATCAACACGAATGGAATGGAATGGAATGGAATGGAATGGAATCAACCCGAATGGAATGGAATGGAATAGAATGAAATGGAATAGAATGGAATAGAATCACCCCGAAAGGAGTGGAATGGAATGGAATGGAATGGAATCAACCCGAATGGAATGGAATGGCATGGAATGGAATGGAATGGAATGGAATGAACCCAAATGGAATGGAATGGAATGGAATCAACACGAATGGAATGCAATGCAATGGAATGGAATGGAATGGAATCAAATCGAATGGAATGGAATGGAATGGAATGGAGTGGAGTGGAATGGAAAGGAATGGAATCAACCCGATTGGAATGGAATGGAATGGATTGGAATGGAATGGAATGGATTGGAATGGAGTTAACCCAAACGGAATGAAACGAAATGGAATGGAACGGAATGGAATGGAATCAACCCGAATGGAATGGAATGGAATGGAATGGAATGGAATGGAATGGAATAGAATCACCTTGAAAGGAATAGAGTGGAATGGAAAGCAAAGGAATGGAATTGAATGGAATGACTTGAAATCAACTCGAATGGGATGCAATGGAATGGAATGGAATGGATTCAACCTGAATGGAATAGAATGGAATGGAATGGCATGGAATGGAGTGGAATGGATTGGAATGGAATGGAATCAACACGAATGGAATGGAATTGAATGGAATAGAATGGAATGGAATGGCATGGAATGGAATGGAATGGCATGGAATGGAATGGAAGGGAATGGAATGGAATCAACCCCAATGGAATGGAATGGAATGGAACGGAATGCAATGGAATGGAGTCAACCCGAAAGGAATGGAACGGAATGGAAAGGAATGGAATGGAATGGAATGGAATCAATCCGAAAGGAATGGAATGGCATGGAATGGAGTGGAATGGAAAGGAATGGAATCAACGCGATTGGAATGGAATGGAATGGAATGGAATGGAATGGAATGGAATGGAGTTAACCCAAATGGAATGGAACGGAATGGAATGGAACGGAATGGAATGGAATCAACCCGAATGGAATGGAATGGAATGGAATGGAATGGAATGGAATGGAATAGAATCACCTCGAAAGGAATAGAGTGGAATGGAATGGAACGGAATGAAATGGAATGGAATGACTTGCAATCAACTCGAATGGAATGGAATGGAATGGAATGGAATGGATTCAACCTGAATGGAATAGAATGGAATGGAATGGCATGGAATGGAGTGGAATGGAATGGAATGGAATGGAATCAACACGAATGGAATGGAATTGAATGGAATAGAATGGAATGGAATGGCATGGAATGGAATGGAATGGCATAGAATGGAATGGAAGGGAATGGAATGGAATCAACCCGAATGGAATGGAATGGAATGGAACGGAATGCAATGGAATGGAGTCAACCCGAAAGGAATGGAACGGAATGGAAAGGAATGGAATGGAATGGAATGGAATCAATCCGAAAGGAATGGAATGGCATGGAATGGAGTGGAATGGAAAGGAATGGAATCAACGCGATTGGAATGGAATGGAATGGAATGGAATGGAATGGAATGGAATGGAATGGATTTAACCCAAATGGAATGGAACGGAATGGAATGGAACGGAATGGAATGGAATCAACCCGAATGGAATGGAATGGAATGGAATGGAATGGAATGGAATAGAATCACCTCGAAACGAATAGAGTGGAATGGAATGGAACGGAATGAAATGGAATGGAATGACTTGCAATCAACTCGAATGGAATGTAATGGAATGGAATGGAATGGATTCAACCTGAATGGAATAGAATGGAATGGAATGGCATGGTATGGAGTGGAATGGAATGGAATGGAATCAACCCGAATGGAATGGAATGGAATGGAACGGAATGGAATGGAATGGAATCAACCCGAATGGAATGGAATGGAATGCAATAGAATGGAGTGGAATGGCATGGAATGGAATGGAATGGAATGGAATGGAATCAACCCGAATGGAATGGAATGGAATGGAACGGAATGCAATGGAATGGAATCAACCCAAAAGGAATGGAACGGAATGGAAAGGAATGGAATGGAATGGAACGGAATCAATCCGAATGGAATGGAATGGCATGGAATGGATTCGAACGGAATTAACCCGAATGGAATGGATTGGAATGGAATGGATGTAACACGAATGGAATGGAATGGAATGGAATGGAATGGAATCAACCCGAATGGAATGGAATGGAATGGAATGGAATGGAATGGAATGGAATGGAATGGAATGGAATGGAATGGAGTCAACCCGATAGGAATGGAACGGAATGGAATGGAATGGAATGGAATCAATCCGAATGGAATGGAATGGAATGGAATCAACCCGAATGGAATATAATGGAATCAACCCGAGTGGAATTGAATGGAATGGAATGGAATCAACGAGAAAGGAATCGAATGAAATGGAATGGAGTGGAATGGAATTGAATGGAATGGAATCAACCCGAATGAAGTGGAATGGAATGGAATGGAATCAAAACGAATGGAATGGAATGGAATGGAAAGGAATGGAATGGAATCAAGACGAATGGAATGGAATGGAATGGAATCATCCCGAATGGAATCGAATGGAATCAAATGGAATGAAATGGAAGGGAATGGAACAGAATCAACCAGAATGGAATGGAATGGAATGCAATTGAATGGAATGGAATCAACCCGAATGGAGTGGAATGGAATGGAATGGAATCAAACCGAATGGAATGGAATGGAATAGAGTGAAATGGAATAGAATGGAATAGAATCACCCCGAAAGGAATGGAATGGAATGGAATGGAATGCAAAGGTAAAAACCCGACTGAAATGGAATGGCATGGAATGGAATGGAATGGAATGGAATGCAATCAACACAATAGGAATGGAATGTAATGTACTGGAATGGAATGGAATCAACACGAATGGCATGGAATGGAATGGAATGGAATGGAATGGAATGGAATGGAATGGAATCAACCCGATTGGAATGGAATGGAATGGAATGGAATGGAATGGAATGGAATGGAATGGAGTTAACCCAAATGGAATGGAATGGAATGGAATGGAGTGGAAGGGAATGGAATGGAATGGAATCAACCCGAATGGAATGGAATGGAATGGAATGGAATGGAATGGAATGGAATGGAATAGAATCACCCCGAAAGGAATGGAGTGGAATGGAATGGAAAGGAATGTAATGGAATAGAATGATTTGGAATCAACCCGAATGGAATGGAATGGAATGGAATGGAATCAACCCGAATGGAATACAATGGTATGGAATGGAATTGAATGGAATGGAATGGAATGGAGTCAACCTGAAAGGAATGGAACGGAATGGAATGGAATGGAATGGAATGGAATCAATCCGAAAAGAATGGAATGGAATGGAATGGAATGGAATGGAATGGAATGGAATGTAATCAACACGAATGGAATGGAATGGAATGGAATGGAATCAACCAGAATAGAATGGAATGTAATGAAATGGAATCAACGAGAATGAAATGGAATGGAATGGAATGGAGTGGAATGGAATTGAATGGAATGGAATCAACCCGAATGGAATGGAATTTAATGGAATGGAATCAAAACGAATGGAATGGAATGGAATGGAATGGAATGGAATGGAATGGAAAGGAATCAAGCCGAATGGAATGGAATGGAATGGAATGGAATCAACCAGAATAGAATATAATGGAATCAACCCGAGTGGAATTGAATGGAATGGAATGGAAATAACCCGAATGGAATGGAATGTAATGGAATGGAATCAACGAGAATGAAATGGAAGGGAATGGAATGGAATGGAATGGAATTGAATGGAATGGAATCAACCCGAATGGAATGGAATTAACGAATGGAATGGAATCAAAACGAATGGAATGGAATGGAATGGAATTGAATTGAATGGAATGGAAAGGAATCAAGCCGAATGGAAAGGAATGGAATGGAATCATCCCGAATGGAATGGAATGGAATGAAATGGAATGGAATGGAATGGAATAAACCCGAATGGAATGGAATGGAATGGAATCAACCCGAATGGAATGGAATGGAATGCAATAGAATGGAATGGAATCAACACGAATGGAATGGAATGGAATGGAATGGAATGGAATCAACCCGAATGGAATGGAAGGGAATAGAATGAAATGGAATAGAATGGAATAGAATCACCCCGAAAGGAATGGAATGGAATGGAATGGAATGGAATGGAATGGAATGGAGTCAACCAAAATGGAATGGAATGGCATGGAATGGAATGGAATGGAATGGAATGGAATGGAATGAACGCAAATGGAATGGAATGGAATGGAATCAACACAAATGGAATGGAATGCAATGGAATGGAATGGAATGGAATCAAATCGAATGGAATGGAGTGGAATGGAAAGGAATGGAATCAACCCGATTGGAATGGAATGGAATGGAATGGAATGGAATGGAATGCAATGGAATGCAATGGAGTTAACCCAAATGGAATGGAACAGAATGGAATGGAATCAACCCGAATGGAATGGAATGGAATAGAATGGAATGGAATGGAATAGAATCACCTCGAAAGCAATAGAGTGGAATGGAATGGAAAGGAATGGAATGGAATGGAATGACTTGGAATCAACTCGAATGGAATGGAATGGAATGGAATGGATTCAAGCTGAATGGAATAGAATGGAATGGAATGGCATGGAATGGAGTGGAATGGAATGGAATGGAATGGAATCAACACGAATGGAATGGAATAGAATGGAAAGGAATGGCATGGAATGTAATGGAATGGCATGGAATGGAATGGAAGGGAATGGAATGGAATCAACCCGAATGGAATGGAATGGAATGGAACGGAATGCAATGGAATGGAGTCAACCCGAAAGGAATGGAACGGAATGGAAAGGAATGGAATGGAATGGAATGGAATCAATCCGAATGGAATGGAATGGCATGGTATGGATTGGAACGGAATCAACCCGAATGGAATGGATTGGAATGGAATGGATGCAACACGAATGGAATGGAATGGAATGGAATGGAATGGAATGGAATGGAATCAACCCGAATGGAATGGAATGGAATGGAATGGAATGGAATGGAATGGAGTCAACCCGAAAGGAATGGAACGGAATGAAATGGAAAGGAATCAATCCGAATGGAATGGAATGGAATGGAATGGCATGTAATCAACCCGAATAGAATATAATGGAATCAACCCGAGTGGAATTGAATGGAATGGAATGGAAATAACCCGAATGGAATGGAATGGAATGGAATGGAATCAACCCGATTGGAATGGAATGGAATGGAATGGAATGGAATGGAAAGGAATGCAATGGTGTTAACCCAAATGGAATGGAATGGAATGGAATGGAATGGAGTGGAATGGAATGGAATGGAATGGAAAAGAATCACCCCGAAAGGAATGGAGTGGAATGGAATGGAACGGAATGGAATGGAATAAAATGATTTGGAATCAACCCGAATGGAATGGAATGGAATGGAATGGAATGGAATGGAATGGAGTCAACCTCAAAGGAATGGAATGGAATGGAATGGAATGGAATGGAATGGAATGGAATGAAATGGAATAGAATGGAATAGAATCACCACGAAAGGAATGGAATGGAACGGAATGGCATGGAATGGATTGGAACGGAATCAACCCGAATGGAATGGATTGGAATGGAATGGATGTAACACGAATGGAATGGAATGGAATGGAATGGAATGGAATCAACCCGAATGGAATGGAATGGAATGGAATGGAATGGAATGGAATGGAATGGAGTCAACCCGAAAGGAATGGAACGGAATGGAATGGAATGGAATGGAATGGAATCAATCCGAATGGAATGGAATGGAATGGAATGGAATGGAATGGAATCAAACCGAATGGAATATAATGGAATCACCCCGAGTGGAATTGAATGGAATGGAATGGAATCAACGAGAAAGGAATCGAATGAAATGGAATGGAGTGGAATGGAATTGAATGGAATGGAATCAACCCGAATGAAATGGAATGGAATGGAATGGAATCAAAACGAATGGAATGGAATGGAATGGAAAGGAATGGAATGGAATCAAGCCGAATGGAATGGAATGGAATGGAATCATCCCGAATGGAATGGAATGGAATCAAATGGAATGGAATGGAATGGAATGGAATGGAATGGAATGGAATCAACCAGAATGGAATGGAATGGAATGCAATTGAATGGAATGGAATCAACCCGAATGGAGTGGAATGGAATGGAATGGAATCAACCCGAATGGAATGGAATGGAATAGAATGAAATGGAATAGAATGGAATAGAATCACCCCGAAAGGAATGGAATGGAATGGAATGGAATGCAATGGAAAAAACCCGACTGAAATGGAATGGCATAGAATGGAATGGAATGGAATGGAATGCAATCAACACAAAAGGAATGGAATGTAATGTAATGGAATGGATTGGAATCAACACGAATGGCATGGAATGGAATGGAATGGAATGGAATGGAATGGAATGGAATGGAATGGAATGGAATCAACCCGATTGGAATGGAATTGAATGGAATGGAAGGGAATGGAATGGAATGGAGTTAACCCAAATGGAATGGAATGGAATGGAATGGAGTGGAAGGGAATGAAATGGAATGGAATCAACCCGAATGGAATGGAATGGAATGGAATGGAATGGAATAGAATCACCCCGAAAGGAATGGAGTGGAATGGAATGGAACGGAATGGAATGGAATAGAATGATTTGGAATCAACCCGAATGGAATGGAATGGAATGGAATGGAATCAACCCGAATGGAATATAATGGTATGGAATGGAATTGAATGGAATGGAATGGAATGGAGTGAACCTGAAAGGAATGGAATGGAATGGAATGGAGTGGAATGGAATGGAATCAATCGGAAAGGAATGGAATGGAATGGAATGGAATGGAATGGAATGGAATCAACACGAATGGAATGGAATGGAATGGAATGGAATCATCCAGAATAGAATATAATGGAATCAACCCGAGTGGGATTGAATGGAATGGAATGGAAATTACCCGAATGGAATGGAATGGAATGGAATGGAATCAACCAGAATGAAATGGAATGGAATGGAATGGAGTGGAATGGAATTGAATGCAATGGAATCAACCTGAATGGAATGGAATTTAATGGAATGGAATCAAAACGAATGGAATGGAATGGAATGGAATGGAATGGAATGGAATGGAATGGAATGGAAAGGAATCAAGCCGAATGGAATGGAATGGAATGGAATGGAATCAACCCGAATGGAATGGAATGGAATGCAATTGAATGGAATGGAATCAACACGAATGGAATGGAATGGAATGGAATGGAATGGAATGGAATGGAATGGAATCAACCCGAATGGAATGGAATGGAATAGAATGAAATGGAATAGAATGGAATAGAATCACCCCGAAAGGAATGGAATGGAATGGAATGGAATGGAATCAACCCGAATGGAATGGAATGGCATGGAATGGAATGGAATGGAATGGAATGAACCCAAATGGAATGGAATGGAATGGAATCAACACGAATGGAATGGAATGCAATGGAATGGAATGGAATGGAATCAAATCGAATGGAATGGAATGGAATGGAATGGAGTGGAGTGGAATGGAAAGGAATGGAATCAACCCGATTGGAATGGAATGGAATGGATTGGAATGGAATGGAATGGATTGGAATGGAGTTAACTCAAACGGAATGAAACGAAATGGAATGGAACGGAATGGAATGGAATCAACCCGAATGGAATGGAATGGAATGGAATGGAATAGAATCACCTTGAAAGGAATAGAGTGGAATGGAAAGCAAAGGAATGGAATTGAATGGAATGACTTGAAATCAACTCGAATGGGATGCAATGGAATGGAATGGAATGGATTCAACCTGAATGGAATAGAATGGAATGGAATGGCATGGAATGGAGTGGAATGGATTGGAATGGAATGGAATCAACACGAATGGAATGGAATTGAATGGAATAGAATGGAATGGAATGGCATGGAATGGAATGGAATGGCATGGAATGGAATGGAAGGGAATGGAATGGAATCAACCCGAATGGAATGGAATGGAATGGAACGGAATGCAATGGAATGGAGTCAACCCGAAAGGAATGGAACGGAATGGAAAGGAATGGAATGGAATGGAATGGAATCAATCCGAAAGGAATGGAATGGCATGGAATGGAGTGGAATGGAAAGGAATGGAATCAACGCGATTGGAATGGAATGGAATGGAATGGAATGGAATGGAATGGAATGGAGTTAACCCAAATGGAATGGAACGGAATGGAATGGAACGGAATGGAATGGAATCAACCCGAATGGAATGGAATGGAATGGAATGGAATGGAATGGAATGGAATGGAATAGAATCACCTCGAAAGGAATAGAGTGGAATGGAATGGAACGGAATGAAATGGAATGGAATGACTTGCAATCAACTCGAATGGAATGGAATGGAATGGAATGGAATGGATTCAACCTGAATGGAATAGAATGGAGTGGAATGGCATGGAATGGAGTGGAATGGAATGGAATGGAATCAACCCGAATGGAATGGAATGGAATGGAACGGAATGGAATGGAATGGAATCAACCCGAATGGAATGGAATGGAATGCAATAGAATGGAGTGGAATGGCATGGAATGGAATGGAATGGAATGGAATGGAATCAACCCGAATGGAATGGAATGGAATGGAACGGAATGCAATGGAATGGAATCAACCCAAAAGGAATGGAACGGAATGGAAAGGAATGGAATGAAATGGAACGGAATCAATCCGAATGGAATGGAATGGCATGGAATGGATTGGAACGGAATCAACCCGAATGGAATGGATTGGAATGGAATGGATGTAACACGAATGGAATGGAATGGAATTGAATCAACCCGAATGGAATGGAATGGAATGGAATGGAATGGAATGGAATCAACCCGAATGGAATGGAATGGAATAGAATGAAATGGAATAGAATGGAATAGAATCACCCCGAAAGGAATGGAATGGAATGGAATGGAATGGAATCAACCCGAATGGAATGGAATGGCATGGAATGGAATGGAATGGAATGGAATGAACCCAAATGGAATGGAATGGAATGGAATCTACACGAATGGAATGGAATGCAATGGAATGGAATGGAATGGAATCAAATCGAATGGAATGGAATGGAATGGAATGGAGTGGAGTGGAATGGAAAGGAATGGAATCAACCCGATTGGAATGGAATGGAATGGATTGGAATGGAATGGAATGGATTGGAATGGAGTTAACCCAAACGGAATGAAACGAAATGGAATGGAACGGAATGGAATGGAATCAACCCGAATGGAATGGAATGGAATGGAATGGAATAGAATCACCTTGAAAGGAATAGAGTGGAATGGAAAGCAAAGGAATGGAATTGAATGGAATGACTTGAAATCAACTCGAATGGGATGCAATGGAATGGAATGGAATGGATTCAACCTGAATGGAATAGAATGGAATGGAATGGCATGGAATGGAGTGGAATGGATTGGAATGGAATGGAATCAACACGAATGGAATGGAATTGAATGGAATAGAATGGAATGGAATGGCATGGAATGGAATGGAATGGCATGGAATGGAATGGAAGGGAATGGAATGGAATCAACCCGAATGGAATGGAATGGAATGGAACGGAATGCAATGGAATCGAGTCAACCCGAAAGGAATGGAACGGAATGGAAAGGAATGGAATGGAATGGAATGGAATCAATCCGAAAGGAATGGAATGGCATGGAATGGAGTGGAATGGAAAGGAATGGAATCAACGCGATTGGAATGGAATGGAATGGAATGGAATGGAATGGAATGGAATGGAGTTAACCCAAATGGAATGGAACGGAATGGAATGGAACGGAATGGAATGGAATCAACCCGAATGGAATGGAATGGAATGGAATGGAATGGAATGGAATGGAATGGAATGGAATGGAATGGAATAGAATCACCTCGAAAGGAATAGAGTGGAATGGAATGGAACGGAATGAAATGGAATGGAATGACTTGCAATCAACTCGAATGGAATGGAATGGAATGGAATGGAATGGATTCAACCTGAATGGAATAGAATGGAGTGGAATGGCATGGAATGGAGTGGAATGGAATGGAATGGAATCAACCCGAATGGAATGGAATGGAATGGAACGGAATGGAATGGAATGGAATCAACCCGAATGGAATGGAATGGAATGCAATAGAATGGAGTGGAATGGCATGGAATGGAATGGAATGGAATGGAATGGAATCAACCCGAATGGAATGGAATGGAATGGAACGGAATGCAATGGAATGGAATCAACCCAAAAGGAATGGAACGGAATGGAAAGGAATGGAATGGAATGGAACGGAATCAATCCGAATGGAATGGAATGGCATGGAATGGATTGGAACGGAATCAACCCGAATGGAATGGATTGGAATGGAATGGATGTAACACGAATGGAATGGAATGGAATTGAATCAACCCGAATGGAATGGAATGGAATGGAATGGAATGGAATGGAATGGAATGGAGTCAACCCGATAGGAATGGAACGGAATGGAATGGAATGGAATGGAATCAATCCGAATGGAATGGAATGGAATGGAATGGAATGGAATGGAATGGAATCAACCCGAATGGAATATAATGGAATCAACCCGAGTGGAATTGAATGGAATGGAATGGAATCAACGAGAAAGGAATCGAATGAAATGGAATGGAGCGGAATGGAATTGAATGGAAAGGAATCAACCCGAATGAAATGGAATGGAATGGAATGGAATCAAAACGAATGGAATGGAATGGAATGGAAAGGAATGGAATGGAATCAAGCCGAATGTAATGGAATGGAATGGAATCATCCCGAATGGAATCGAATGGAATCAAATGGAATGAAATGGAATGGAATGGAACAGAATCAACCAGAATGGAATGGAATGGAATGCAATTGAATGGAATGGAATCAACCCGAATGGAGTGGAATGGAATGGAATGGAATCAAACCGAATGGAATGGAATGGAATAGAGTGAAATGGAATAGAATGGAATAGAATCACCCCGAAAGGAATGGAATGGAATGGAATGGAATGCAATGGTAAAAACCCGACTGAAATGGAATGGCATGGAATGGAATGGAATGGAATGGAATGCAATCAACACAATAGGAATGGAATGTAATGTACTGGAATGGAATGGAATCAACACGAATGGCATGGAATGGAATGGAATGGAATGGAATGGAATGGAATGGAATGGAATCAACCCGATTGGAATGGAATGGAATGGAATGGAATGGAATGGAATGGAATGGAGTTAACCCAAATGGAATGGAATGGAATGGAATGGAGTGGAAGGGAATGGAATGGAATGGAATCAACCCGAATGGAATGGAATGGAATGGAATGGAATGGAATGGAATGGAATAGAATCACCCCGAAAGGAATGGAGTGGAATGGAATGGAAAGGAATGTAATGGAATAGAATGATTTGGAATCAACCCGAATGGAATGGAATGGAATGGAATGGAATCAACCCGAATGGAATACAATGGTATGGAATGGAATTGAATGGAATGGAATGGAATGGAGTCAACCTGAAAGGAATGGAACGGAATGGAATGGAATGGAATGGAATGGAATCAATCCGAAAAGAATGGAATGGAATGGAATGGAATGGAATGGAATGGAATGGAATGTAATCAACACGAATGGAATGGAATGGAATGGAATGGAATCAACCAGAATAGAATGGAATGTAATGAAATGGAATCAACGAGAATGAAATGGAATGGAATGGAATGGAGTGGAATGGAATTGAATGGAATGGAATCAACCCGAATGGAATGGAATTTAATGGAATGGAATCAAAACGAATGGAATGGAATGGAATGGAATGGAATGGAATGGAATGGAAAGGAATCAAGCCGAATGGAATGGAATGGAATGGAATGGAATCAACCAGAATAGAATATAATGGAATCAACCCGAGTGGAATTGAATGGAATGGAATGGAAATAACCCGAATGGAATGGAATGTAATGGAATGGAATCAACGAGAATGAAATGGAAGGGAATGGAATGGAATGGAATGGAATTGAATGGAATGGAATCAACCCGAATGGAATGGAATTAACGAATGGAATGGAATCAAAACGAATGGAATGGAATGGAATGGAATTGAATTGAATGGAATGGAAAGGAATCAAGCCGAATGGAAAGGAATGGAATGGAATCATCCCGAATGGAATGGAATGGAATGAAATGGAATGGAATGGAATGGAATAAACCCGAATGGAATGGAATGGAATGGAATCAACCCGAATGGAATGGAATGGAATGCAATAGAATGGAATGGAATCAACACGAATGGAATGGAATGGAATGGAATGGAATGGAATCAACCCGAATGGAATGGAAGGGAATAGAATGAAATGGAATAGAATGGAATAGAATCACCCCGAAAGGAATGGAATGGAATGGAATGGAATGGAATGGAATGGAATGGAGTCAACCAAAATGGAATGGAATGGCATGGAATGGAATGGAATGGAATGGAATGGAATGGAATGAACGCAAATGGAATGGAATGGAATGGAATCAACACAAATGGAATGGAATGCAATGGAATGGAATGGAATGGAATCAAATCGAATGGAATGGAGTGGAATGGAAAGGAATGGAATCAACCCGATTGGAATGGAATGGAATGGAATGGAATGGAATGGAATGCAATGGAATGCAATGGAGTTAACCCAAATGGAATGGAACAGAATGGAATGGAATCAACCCGAATGGAATGGAATGGAATAGAATGGAATGGAATGGAATAGAATCACCTCGAAAGCAATAGAGTGGAATGGAATGGAAAGGAATGGAATGGAATGGAATGACTTGGAATCAACTCGAATGGAATGGAATGGAATGGAATGGATTCAAGCTGAATGGAATAGAATGGAATGGAATGGCATGGAATGGAGTGGAATGGAATGGAATGGAATGGAATCAACACGAATGGAATGGAATAGAATGGAATGGAATGGCATGGAATGTAATGGAATGGCATGGAATGGAATGGAAGGGAATGGAATGGAATCAACCCGAATGGAATGGAATGGAATGGAACGGAATGCAATGGAATGGAGTCAACCCGAAAGGAATGGAACGGAATGGAAAGGAATGGAATGGAATGGAATGGAATCAATCCGAATGGAATGGAATGGCATGGTATGGATTGGAACGGAATCAACCCGAATGGAATGGATTGGAATGGAATGGATGCAACACGAATGGAATGGAATGGAATGGAATGGAATGGAATGGAATGGAATCAACCCGAATGGAATGGAATGGAATGGAATGGAATGGAATGGAATGGAGTCAACCCGAAAGGAATGGAACGGAATGAAATGGAAAGGAATCAATCCGAATGGAATGGAATGGAATGGAATGGCATGTAATCAACCCGAATAGAATATAATGGAATCAACCCGAGTGGAATTGAATGGAATGGAATGGAAATAACCCGAATGGAATGGAATGGAATGGAATGGAATCAACCCGATTGGAATGGAATGGAATGGAATGGAATGGAATGGAAAGGAATGCAATGGTGTTAACCCAAATGGAATGGAATGGAATGGAATGGAATGGAGTGGAATGGAATGGAATGGAATGGAAAAGAATCACCCCGAAAGGAATGGAGTGGAATGGAATGGAACGGAATGGAATGGAATAAAATGATTTGGAATCAACCCGAATGGAATGGAATGGAATGGAATGGAATGGAATGGAATGGAATGGAGTCAACCTCAAAGGAATGGAATGGAATGGAATGGAATGGAATGGAATGGAATGGAATGAAATGGAATAGAATGGAATAGAATCACCACGAAAGGAATGGAATGGAACGGAATGGCATGGAATGGATTGGAACGGAATCAACCCGAATGGAATGGATTGGAATGGAATGGATGTAACACGAATGGAATGGAATGGAATGGAATGGAATGGAATCAACCCGAATGGAATGGAATGGAATGGAATGGAATGGAATGGAATGGAATGGAGTCAACCCGAAAGGAATGGAACGGAATGGAATGGAATGGAATGGAATGGAATCAATCCGAATGGAATGGAATGGAATGGAATGGAATGGAATGGAATCAAACCGAATGGAATATAATGGAATCACCCCGAGTGGAATTGAATGGAATGGAATGGAATCAACGAGAAAGGAATCGAATGAAATGGAATGGAGTGGAATGGAATTGAATGGAATGGAATCAACCCGAATGAAATGGAATGGAATGGAATGGAATCAAAACGAATGGAATGGAATGGAATGGAAAGGAATGGAATGGAATCAAGCCGAATGGAATGGAATGGAATGGAATCATCCCGAATGGAATGGAATGGAATCAAATGGAATGGAATGGAATGGAATGGAATGGAATGGAATGGAATCAACCAGAATGGAATGGAATGGAATGCAATTGAATGGAATGGAATCAACCCGAATGGAGTGGAATGGAATGGAATGGAATCAACCCGAATGGAATGGAATGGAATAGAATGAAATGGAATAGAATGGAATAGAATCACCCCGAAAGGAATGGAATGGAATGGAATGGAATGCAATGGAAAAAACCCGACTGAAATGGAATGGCATAGAATGGAATGGAATGGAATGGAATGCAATCAACACAAAAGGAATGGAATGTAATGTAATGGAATGGATTGGAATCAACACGAATGGCATGGAATGGAATGGAATGGAATGGAATGGAATGGAATGGAATGGAATGGAATCAACCCGATTGGAATGGAATTGAATGGAATGGAAGGGAATGGAATGGAATGGAGTTAACCCAAATGGAATGGAATGGAATGGAATGGAGTGGAAGGGAATGAAATGGAATGGAATCAACCCGAATGGAATGGAATGGAATGGAATGGAATGGAATAGAATCACCCCGAAAGGAATGGAGTGGAATGGAATGGAACGGAATGGAATGGAATAGAATGATTTGGAATCAACCCGAATGGAATGGAATGGAATGGAATGGAATCAACCCGAATGGAATATAATGGTATGGAATGGAATTGAATGGAATGGAATGGAATGGAGTGAACCTGAAAGGAATGGAATGGAATGGAATGGAGTGGAATGGAATGGAATCAATCGGAAAGGAATGGAATGGAATGGAATGGAATGGAATGGAATGGAATCAACACGAATGGAATGGAATGGAATGGAATGGAATCATCCAGAATAGAATATAATGGAATCAACCCGAGTGGGATTGAATGGAATGGAATGGAAATTACCCGAATGGAATGGAATGGAATGGAATGGAATCAACCAGAATGAAATGGAATGGAATGGAATGGAGTGGAATGGAATTGAATGCAATGGAATCAACCTGAATGGAATGGAATTTAATGGAATGGAATCAAAACGAATGGAATGGAATGGAATGGAATGGAATGGAATGGAATGGAATGGAATGGAAAGGAATCAAGCCGAATGGAATGGAATGGAATGGAATGGAATCAACCCGAATGGAATGGAATGGAATGCAATTGAATGGAATGGAATCAACACGAATGGAATGGAATGGAATGGAATGGAATGGAATGGAATGGAATCAACCCGAATGGAATGGAATGGAATAGAATGAAATGGAATAGAATGGAATAGAATCACCCCGAAAGGAATGGAATGGAATGGAATGGAATGGAATCAACCCGAATGGAATGGAATGGCATGGAATGGAATGGAATGGAATGGAATGAACCCAAATGGAATGGAATGGAATGGAATCAACACGAATGGAATGGAATGCAATGGAATGGAATGGAATGGAATCAAATCGAATGGAATGGAATGGAATGGAATGGAGTGGAGTGGAATGGAAAGGAATGGAATCAACCCGATTGGAATGGAATGGAATGGATTGGAATGGAATGGAATGGATTGGAATGGAGTTAACTCAAACGGAATGAAACGAAATGGAATGGAACGGAATGGAATGGAATCAACCCGAATGGAATGGAATGGAATGGAATGGAATAGAATCACCTTGAAAGGAATAGAGTGGAATGGAAAGCAAAGGAATGGAATTGAATGGAATGACTTGAAATCAACTCGAATGGGATGCAATGGAATGGAATGGAATGGATTCAACCTGAATGGAATAGAATGGAATGGAATGGCATGGAATGGAGTGGAATGGATTGGAATGGAATGGAATCAACACGAATGGAATGGAATTGAATGGAATAGAATGGAATGGAATGGCATGGAATGGAATGGAATGGCATGGAATGGAATGGAAGGGAATGGAATGGAATCAACCCGAATGGAATGGAATGGAATGGAACGGAATGCAATGGAATGGAGTCAACCCGAAAGGAATGGAACGGAATGGAAAGGAATGGAATGGAATGGAATGGAATCAATCCGAAAGGAATGGAATGGCATGGAATGGAGTGGAATGGAAAGGAATGGAATCAACGCGATTGGAATGGAATGGAATGGAATGGAATGGAATGGAATGGAATGGAGTTAACCCAAATGGAATGGAACGGAATGGAATGGAACGGAATGGAATGGAATCAACCCGAATGGAATGGAATGGAATGGAATGGAATGGAATGGAATGGAATGGAATAGAATCACCTCGAAAGGAATAGAGTGGAATGGAATGGAACGGAATGAAATGGAATGGAATGACTTGCAATCAACTCGAATGGAATGGAATGGAATGGAATGGAATGGATTCAACCTGAATGGAATAGAATGGAGTGGAATGGCATGGAATGGAGTGGAATGGAATGGAATGGAATCAACCCGAATGGAATGGAATGGAATGGAACGGAATGGAATGGAATGGAATCAACCCGAATGGAATGGAATGGAATGCAATAGAATGGAGTGGAATGGCATGGAATGGAATGGAATGGAATGGAATGGAATCAACCCGAATGGAATGGAATGGAATGGAACGGAATGCAATGGAATGGAATCAACCCAAAAGGAATGGAACGGAATGGAAAGGAATGGAATGAAATGGAACGGAATCAATCCGAATGGAATGGAATGGCATGGAATGGATTGGAACGGAATCAACCCGAATGGAATGGATTGGAATGGAATGGATGTAACACGAATGGAATGGAATGGAATTGAATCAACCCGAATGGAATGGAATGGAATGGAATGGAATGGAATGGAATCAACCCGAATGGAATGGAATGGAATAGAATGAAATGGAATAGAATGGAATAGAATCACCCCGAAAGGAATGGAATGGAATGGAATGGAATGGAATCAACCCGAATGGAATGGAATGGCATGGAATGGAATGGAATGGAATGGAATGAACCCAAATGGAATGGAATGGAATGGAATCTACACGAATGGAATGGAATGCAATGGAATGGAATGGAATGGAATCAAATCGAATGGAATGGAATGGAATGGAATGGAGTGGAGTGGAATGGAAAGGAATGGAATCAACCCGATTGGAATGGAATGGAATGGATTGGAATGGAATGGAATGGATTGGAATGGAGTTAACCCAAACGGAATGAAACGAAATGGAATGGAACGGAATGGAATGGAATCAACCCGAATGGAATGGAATGGAATGGAATGGAATAGAATCACCTTGAAAGGAATAGAGTGGAATGGAAAGCAAAGGAATGGAATTGAATGGAATGACTTGAAATCAACTCGAATGGGATGCAATGGAATGGAATGGAATGGATTCAACCTGAATGGAATAGAATGGAATGGAATGGCATGGAATGGAGTGGAATGGATTGGAATGGAATGGAATCAACACGAATGGAATGGAATTGAATGGAATAGAATGGAATGGAATGGCATGGAATGGAATGGAATGGCATGGAATGGAATGGAAGGGAATGGAATGGAATCAACCCGAATGGAATGGAATGGAATGGAACGGAATGCAATGGAATCGAGTCAACCCGAAAGGAATGGAACGGAATGGAAAGGAATGGAATGGAATGGAATGGAATCAATCCGAAAGGAATGGAATGGCATGGAATGGAGTGGAATGGAAAGGAATGGAATCAACGCGATTGGAATGGAATGGAATGGAATGGAATGGAATGGAATGGAATGGAGTTAACCCAAATGGAATGGAACGGAATGGAATGGAACGGAATGGAATGGAATCAACCCGAATGGAATGGAATGGAATGGAATGGAATGGAATGGAATGGAATGGAATTGAATGGAATGGAATGGAATAGAATCACCTCGAAAGGAATAGAGTGGAATGGAATGGAACGGAATGAAATGGAATGGAATGACTTGCAATCAACTCGAATGGAATGGAATGGAATGGAATGGAATGGATTCAACCTGAATGGAATAGAATGGAGTGGAATGGCATGGAATGGAGTGGAATGGAATGGAATGGAATCAACCCGAATGGAATGGAATGGAATGGAACGGAATGGAATGGAATGGAATCAACCCGAATGGAATGGAATGGAATGCAATAGAATGGAGTGGAATGGCATGGAATGGAATGGAATGGAATGGAATGGAATCAACCCGAATGGAATGGAATGGAATGGAACGGAATGCAATGGAATGGAATCAACCCAAAAGGAATGGAACGGAATGGAAAGGAATGGAATGGAATGGAACGGAATCAATCCGAATGGAATGGAATGGCATGGAATGGATTGGAACGGAATCAACCCGAATGGAATGGATTGGAATGGAATGGATGTAACACGAATGGAATGGAATGGAATTGAATCAACCCGAATGGAATGGAATGGAATGGAATGGAATGGAATGGAATGGAATGGAGTCAACCCGATAGGAATGGAACGGAATGGAATGGAATGGAATGGAATCAATCCGAATGGAATGGAATGGAATGGAATGGAATGGAATGGAATGGAATCAACCCGAATGGAATATAATGGAATCAACCCGAGTGGAATTGAATGGAATGGAATGGAATCAACGAGAAAGGAATCGAATGAAATGGAATGGAGCGGAATGGAATTGAATGGAAAGGAATCAACCCGAATGAAATGGAATGGAATGGAATGGAATCAAAACGAATGGAATGGAATGGAATGGAAAGGAATGGAATGGAATCAAGCCGAATGTAATGGAATGGAATGGAATCATCCCGAATGGAATCGAATGGAATCAAATGGAATGAAATGGAATGGAATGGAACAGAATCAACCAGAATGGAATGGAATGGAATGCAATTGAATGGAATGGAATCAACCCGAATGGAGTGGAATGGAATGGAATGGAATCAAACCGAATGGAATGGAATGGAATAGAGTGAAATGGAATAGAATGGAATAGAATCACCCCGAAAGGAATGGAATGGAATGGAATGGAATGCAATGGTAAAAACCCGACTGAAATGGAATGGCATGGAATGGAATGGAATGGAATGGAATGCAATCAACACAATAGGAATGGAATGTAATGTACTGGAATGGAATGGAATCAACACGAATGGCATGGAATGGAATGGAATGGAATGGAATGGAATGGAATGGAATCAACCCGAATGGAATGGAATGGCATGGAATGGAATGGAATGGAATGGAATGAACCCAAATGGAATGGAATGGAATGGAATCAACACGAATGGAATGGAATGCAATGGAATGGAATGGAATGGAATCAAATCGAATGGAATGGAATGGAATGGAATGGAGTGGAGTGGAATGGAAAGGAATGGAATCAACCCGATTGGAATGGAATGGAATGGATTGGAATGGAATGGAATGGATTGGAATGGAGTTAACTCAAACGGAATGAAACGAAATGGAATGGAACGGAATGGAATGGAATCAACCCGAATGGAATGGAATGGAATGGAATGGAATAGAATCACCTTGAAAGGAATAGAGTGGAATGGAAAGCAAAGGAATGGAATTGAATGGAATGACTTGAAATCAACTCGAATGGGATGCAATGGAATGGAATGGAATGGATTCAACCTGAATGGAATAGAATGGAATGGAATGGCATGGAATGGAGTGGAATGGATTGGAATGGAATGGAATCAACACGAATGGAATGGAATTGAATGGAATAGAATGGAATGGAATGGCATGGAATGGAATGGAATGGCATGGAATGGAATGGAAGGGAATGGAATGGAATCAACCCGAATGGAATGGAATGGAATGGAACGGAATGCAATGGAATGGAGTCAACCCGAAAGGAATGGAACGGAATGGAAAGGAATGGAATGGAATGGAATGGAATCAATCCGAAAGGAATGGAATGGCATGGAATGGAGTGGAATGGAAAGGAATGGAATCAACGCGATTGGAATGGAATGGAATGGAATGGAATGGAATGGAATGGAATGGAGTTAACCCAAATGGAATGGAACGGAATGGAATGGAACGGAATGGAATGGAATCAACCCGAATGGAATGGAATGGAATGGAATGGAATGGAATGGAATGGAATGGAATAGAATCACCTCGAAAGGAATAGAGTGGAATGGAATGGAACGGAATGAAATGGAATGGAATGACTTGCAATCAACTCGAATGGAATGGAATGGAATGGAATGGAATGGATTCAACCTGAATGGAATAGAATGGAGTGGAATGGCATGGAATGGAGTGGAATGGAATGGAATGGAATCAACCCGAATGGAATGGAATGGAATGGAACGGAATGGAATGGAATGGAATCAACCCGAATGGAATGGAATGGAATGCAATAGAATGGAGTGGAATGGCATGGAATGGAATGGAATGGAATGGAATGGAATCAACCCGAATGGAATGGAATGGAATGGAACGGAATGCAATGGAATGGAATCAACCCAAAAGGAATGGAACGGAATGGAAAGGAATGGAATGAAATGGAACGGAATCAATCCGAATGGAATGGAATGGCATGGAATGGATTGGAACGGAATCAACCCGAATGGAATGGATTGGAATGGAATGGATGTAACACGAATGGAATGGAATGGAATTGAATCAACCCGAATGGAATGGAATGGAATGGAATGGAATGGAATGGAATCAACCCGAATGGAATGGAATGGAATAGAATGAAATGGAATAGAATGGAATAGAATCACCCCGAAAGGAATGGAATGGAATGGAATGGAATGGAATCAACCCGAATGGAATGGAATGGCATGGAATGGAATGGAATGGAATGGAATGAACCCAAATGGAATGGAATGGAATGGAATCTACACGAATGGAATGGAATGCAATGGAATGGAATGGAATGGAATCAAATCGAATGGAATGGAATGGAATGGAATGGAGTGGAGTGGAATGGAAAGGAATGGAATCAACCCGATTGGAATGGAATGGAATGGATTGGAATGGAATGGAATGGATTGGAATGGAGTTAACCCAAACGGAATGAAACGAAATGGAATGGAACGGAATGGAATGGAATCAACCCGAATGGAATGGAATGGAATGGAATGGAATAGAATCACCTTGAAAGGAATAGAGTGGAATGGAAAGCAAAGGAATGGAATTGAATGGAATGACTTGAAATCAACTCGAATGGGATGCAATGGAATGGAATGGAATGGATTCAACCTGAATGGAATAGAATGGAATGGAATGGCATGGAATGGAGTGGAATGGATTGGAATGGAATGGAATCAACACGAATGGAATGGAATTGAATGGAATAGAATGGAATGGAATGGCATGGAATGGAATGGAATGGCATGGAATGGAATGGAAGGGAATGGAATGGAATCAACCCGAATGGAATGGAATGGAATGGAACGGAATGCAATGGAATCGAGTCAACCCGAAAGGAATGGAACGGAATGGAAAGGAATGGAATGGAATGGAATGGAATCAATCCGAAAGGAATGGAATGGCATGGAATGGAGTGGAATGGAAAGGAATGGAATCAACGCGATTGGAATGGAATGGAATGGAATGGAATGGAATGGAATGGAATGGAGTTAACCCAAATGGAATGGAACGGAATGGAATGGAACGGAATGGAATGGAATCAACCCGAATGGAATGGAATGGAATGGAATGGAATGGAATGGAATGGAATGGAATTGAATGGAATGGAATGGAATAGAATCACCTCGAAAGGAATAGAGTGGAATGGAATGGAACGGAATGAAATGGAATGGAATGACTTGCAATCAACTCGAATGGAATGGAATGGAATGGAATGGAATGGATTCAACCTGAATGGAATAGAATGGAGTGGAATGGCATGGAATGGAGTGGAATGGAATGGAATGGAATCAACCCGAATGGAATGGAATGGAATGGAACGGAATGGAATGGAATGGAATCAACCCGAATGGAATGGAATGGAATGCAATAGAATGGAGTGGAATGGCATGGAATGGAATGGAATGGAATGGAATGGAATCAACCCGAATGGAATGGAATGGAATGGAACGGAATGCAATGGAATGGAATCAACCCAAAAGGAATGGAACGGAATGGAAAGGAATGGAATGGAATGGAACGGAATCAATCCGAATGGAATGGAATGGCATGGAATGGATTGGAACGGAATCAACCCGAATGGAATGGATTGGAATGGAATGGATGTAACACGAATGGAATGGAATGGAATTGAATCAACCCGAATGGAATGGAATGGAATGGAATGGAATGGAATGGAATGGAATGGAGTCAACCCGATAGGAATGGAACGGAATGGAATGGAATGGAATGGAATCAATCCGAATGGAATGGAATGGAATGGAATGGAATGGAATGGAATGGAATCAACCCGAATGGAATATAATGGAATCAACCCGAGTGGAATTGAATGGAATGGAATGGAATCAACGAGAAAGGAATCGAATGAAATGGAATGGAGCGGAATGGAATTGAATGGAAAGGAATCAACCCGAATGAAATGGAATGGAATGGAATGGAATCAAAACGAATGGAATGGAATGGAATGGAAAGGAATGGAATGGAATCAAGCCGAATGTAATGGAATGGAATGGAATCATCCCGAATGGAATCGAATGGAATCAAATGGAATGAAATGGAATGGAATGGAACAGAATCAACCAGAATGGAATGGAATGGAATGCAATTGAATGGAATGGAATCAACCCGAATGGAGTGGAATGGAATGGAATGGAATCAAACCGAATGGAATGGAATGGAATAGAGTGAAATGGAATAGAATGGAATAGAATCACCCCGAAAGGAATGGAATGGAATGGAATGGAATGCAATGGTAAAAACCCGACTGAAATGGAATGGCATGGAATGGAATGGAATGGAATGGAATGCAATCAACACAATAGGAATGGAATGTAATGTACTGGAATGGAATGGAATCAACACGAATGGCATGGAATGGAATGGAATGGAATGGAATGGAATGGAATGGAATGGAATCAACCCGATTGGAATGGAATGGAATGGAATGGAATGGAATGGAATGGAATGGAGTTAACCCAAATGGAATGGAATGGAATGGAATGGAGTGGAAGGGAATGGAATGGAATGGAATCAACCCGAATGGAATGGAATGGAATGGAATGGAATGGAATGGAATGGAATGGAATGGAATGGAATAGAATCACCCCGAAAGGAATGGAGTGGAATGGAATGGAAAGGAATGTAATGGAATAGAATGATTTGGAATCAACCCGAATGGAATGGAATGGAATGGAATGGAATCAACCCGAATGGAATATAATGGTATGGAATGGAATTGAATGGAATGGAATGGAATGGAGTCAACCTGAAAGGAATGGAACGGAATGGAATGGAATGGAATGGAATGGAATCAATCCGAAAAGAATGGAATGGAATGGAATGGAATGGAATGGAATGGAATGGAATGGAATCAACACGAATGGAATGGAATGGAATGGAATGGAATCAACCAGAATAGAATGGAATGTAATGAAATGGAATCAACGAGAATGAAATGGAATGGAATGGAATGGAGTGGAATGGAATTGAATGGAAGGGAATCAACCCGAATGGAATGGAATTTAATGGAATGGAATCAAAACGAATGGAATGGAATGGAATGGAATGGAATGGAATGGAATGGAATGGAAAGGAATCAAGCCGAATGGAATGGAATGGAATGGAATGGAATCAACCAGAATAGAATATAATGGAATCAACCCGAGTGGAATTGAATGGAATGGAATGGAAATAACCCGAATGGAATGGAATGTAATGGAATGGAATCAACGAGAATGAAATGGAATGGAATGGAATGGAATGGAATGGAATTGAATGGAATGGAATCAACCCGAATGGAATGGAATTTAATGGAATGGAATCAAAACGAATGGAATGGAATGGAATGGAATGGAATGGAATGGAATGGAATGGAATGGAAAGGAATCAAGCCGAATGGAATGGAATGGAATGGAATCATCCCCAATGGAATGGAATGGAATGAAATGGAATGGAATGGAATGGAATCAACCCGAATGGAATGGAATGGAATGGAATGGAATGGAATCAACCCGAATGGAATGCAATGGAATAGAATGAAATGGAATAGAATGGAATAGAATCACCCTGAAAGGAATGGAATGGAATGGAATGGAATGAAATGGAGTCAACCCGAATGGAATGGAATGGCATGGAATGGAATGGAATGGAATGGAATGAACCCAAATGGAATGGAATGGAATGGAATCAACACGAATGGAATGGAATGCAGTGGAATGGAATGGAATGGAATCAAATCGAATGGAATGGAATGGAATGGAATGGAGTGGAATGGTAAGGAGTGGAATCAACCCGATTGGAATGGAATGGAATGGAATGGAATGGAATGGATTGGAATGGAGTTAACCCAAATGGAATTTAACGGAATGGAATGGAACGGAATGGAATGGAATCAACCCGAATGGAATGGAATGGAATGGAATGGAATGGAATGAAATAGAATCACCCCGAAAGGAATAGAGTGGAATGGAATGGAAAGGAATGGAATGGAATGGAATGACTTGGAATCAACTCGAATGGAATGGAATGGAATGGAATGGAATGGATTCAACCTGAATGGAATAGAATGGAATGGAATGGCATGGAATGGAGTGGAATGGAATGGAATGGAATGGAATCAACACGAATGGAATGGAATGGAATGGAATAGAATGGAATGGAATGGCATGGAATGGAATGGAATGGCATGGAATGCAATGGAAGGGAATGGAATGGAATCAACCCGAATGGAATGGAATGGAATGGAACGGAATGCAATGCAATGGAGTCCACCCGAAAGGAATGGAACGGAATGGAAAGGAATGGAATGGAATGGAATGGAATCAATCCGAATGGAATGGAATGGCATGGAATGGAGTGGAATGGAAAGGAATGGAATCAACCCGATTGGAATGGAACGGAATGGAATGGAACGGAATGGAATGGAATCAACCGAATGGAATGGAATGGAATGGAATGGAATGGAATGGAATGGAATAGAATCACCTGGAAAGGAATAGAGTGGAATGGAATGGAACGGAATGGAATGGAATGGAATGACTTGGAATCAACTCGAATGGAATTGAATGGAATGGAATGGAATGGATTCAACCTGAATGGAATAGAATGGAATGGAATGGCATGGAATGGAGTGGAATGGAATGGAATGGAATCAAGCCGAATGGAATGGAATGGAATGGAACGGAATGGAATGGAATGGAATCAACCCGAATGGAATGGAATGGAATGCAATAGAATGGAATGGAATGGCATGGAATGGAATGGAATGGAATGGAATGGAATGGAATGGAATGGAATGGAATTGAATCAACCAGAATGGAATGGAATGGAATGGAACGGAATGCAATGGAATGGAGTCAACCCGAAAGGAATGGAACGGAATGGAAAGGAATGGAATGGAATGGAATGGAATCAATCCGAATGGAATGGAATGGCATGGAATGGATTGGAACGGAATCAACCCGAATGGAATGGATTGTAATGGAATGGATGTAACAAGAATGGAATGGAATGGAATGGAATGGAATGGAATGGAATCAACCCGAATGGAATGGAATGGAATGGAATGGAGTCAACCCGAAAGGAATGGAACGGAATGGAATGGAATGGAATGGAATGGAATCAATCCGAATGGAATGGATTGGAATGGAATGGAATCAAACCGAATGGAATATAATGGAATCAACCCGAGTGGAATTGAATGGAAGGGAATGGAATCAACGAGAAAGGAATCGAATGAAATGGAATGGAGTGGAATGGAATTGAATGCAATGGAATCAACCCGAATGAAATGGAATGGAATGGAATGGAATCAAAACGAATGGAATGGAATGGAATGGAAAGGAATGGAATGGAATCAAGCCGAATGGAATGGAATGGAATGGAATCATCCCGAATGGAATGGAATGGAATCAAATGGAATGGAATGGAATGGAATGGAATGGAATGGAATCAACCAGAATGGAATGGAATGGAATGCAATTGAATGGAATGGAATCAACCCGAATGGAGTGGAATGGAATGGAATGGAATCAACCGGAATGTAATGGAATGGAATAGAATGAAATGGAATAGAATGGAATAGAATCACCCCGAAAGGAATGGAATGGAATGAAATGGAATGCAATGGAAAAAACCCGACTGAAATGGAATGGCATGGAATGGAATGGAATGGAATGGAATGGAATGCAATCAACACAAAAGGAATGGAATGTAATGTAATGGAATGGAATGGAATCAACACGAATGGCATGGAATGGAATGGAATGGAATGGAATGGAATGGAATCAACACGATTGGAATGGAATGGAATGGAGTTAACCCAAATGGAATGGAATGGAATGGAATGGAGTGGAAGGGAATGGAATGGAATGGAATGGAATCAACCCGAATGGAATGGAATGGAATGGAATGGAATGGAATGGAAAAGAATCACCCCGAAAGGAATGGAGTGGAATGGAATGGAACGGAATGGAATGGAATAGAATGATTTGGAATCAACCCGAATGGAATGGAATGGAATGGAATGGAATCAACCCGAATGGAATATAATGGTATGGAATGGAATTGAATGGAATGGAATGGAACGGAGTCAACCTGAAAGGAATGGAATGGAATGGAATGGAATGGAATGGAATAAATCCCAAAGGAATAGAATGGAATGGAATGGAATGGATTGGAATGGAATGGAATGGAATGGAATCAACCCGAATGGAATGGAATGGAATGGAACGGAATGCAATGGAATGGAGTCAACCCGAAAGGAATGGAACGGAATGGAAAGGAATGGAATGGAATGGAATGGAATCAATCCTAATGGAATGGAATGGCATGGAATGGATTGGAACGGAATCAACCCGAATGGAATGGATTGTAATGGAATGGATGTAACAAGAATGGAATGGAATGGAATGGAATGGAATGGAATGGAATCAACCCGAATGGAATGGAATGGAATGGAATGGAGTCAACCCGAAAGGAATGGAACGGAATGGAATGGAATGGAATGGAATGGAATCAATCCGAATGGAATGGATTGGAATGGAATGGAATCAAACCGAATGGAATATAATGGAATCAACCCGAGTGGAATTGAATGGAAGGGAATGGAATCAACGAGAAAGGAATCGAATGAAATGGAATGGAGTGGAATGGAATTGAATGCAATGGAATCAACCCGAATGAAATGGAATGGAATGGAATGGAATCAAAACGAATGGAATGGAATGGAATGGAAAGGAATGGAATGGAATCCAGCCGAATGGAATGGAATGGAATGGAATCATCCCGAATGGAATGGAATGGAATCAAATGGAATGGAATGGAACGGAATGGAACGGAATGGAATGGAATCAACCAGAATGGAATGGAATGGAATGCAATTGAATGGAATGGAATCAACCCGAATGGAGTGGAATGGAATGGAATGGAATCAACCGGAATGGAATGGAATGGAATAGAATGAAATGGAATAGAATGGAATGGAATCACCCCGAAAGGAATGGAATGGAATGAAATGGAATGCAATGGAAAAAACCCGACTGAAATGGAATGGCATGGAATGGAATGGAATGGAATGGAATGGAATGCAATCAAGACAAAAGGAATGGAATGTAATGTAATGGAATGGAATGGAATCAACACGAATGGCATGGAATGGAATGGAATGGAATGGAATGGAATGGAATGGAATCAACACGATTGGAATGGAATGGAATGGAGTTAACCCAAATGGAATGGAATGGAATGGAATGGAGTGGAAGGGAATGGAATGGAATGGAATCAACCCGAATGGAATGGAATGGAATGGAATGGAATGGAATGGAAAAGAATCACCCCGAAAGGAATGGAGTGGAATGGAATGTTACGGAATGGAATGGAATAGAATGATTTGGAATCAACCCGAATGGAATGGAATGGAATGGAATCAACCCGAATGGAATATAATGGTATGGAATGGAATTGAATGGAATGGAATGGAATGGAGTCAACCTGAAAGGAATGGAATGGAATGGAATGGAATGGAATGGAATGGAATGGAATGGAATGGAATAAATCCCAAAGGAATGGAATGGAATGGAATGGAATGGATTGGAATGGAATGGAATGGAATGGAATCAACACGAATGGAATGGAATGGAATGGAAAGGAATGGAATGGAATCCAGCCGAATGGAATGGAATGGAATGGAATCATCCCGAATGGAATGGAATGGAATCAAATGGAATGGAATGGAACGGAATGGAACGGAATGGAATGGAATCAACCAGAATGGAATGGAATGGAATGCAATTGAATGGAATGGAATCAACCCGAATGGAGTGGAATGGAATGGAATGGAATCAACCGGAATGGAATGGAATGGAATAGAATGAAATGGAATAGAATGGAATGGAATCACCCCGAAAGGAATGGAATGGAATGAAATGGAATGCAATGGAAAAAACCCGACTGAAATGGAATGGCATGGAATGGAATGGAATGGAATGGAATGGAATGCAATCAAGACAAAAGGAATGGAATGTAATGTAATGGAATGGAATGGAATCAACACGAATGGCATGGAATGGAATGGAATGGAATGGAATGGAATGGAATGGAATCAACACGATTGGAATGGAATGGAATGGAGTTAACCCAAATGGAATGGAATGGAATGGAATGGAGTGGAAGGGAATGGAATGGAATGGAATCAACCCGAATGGAATGGAATGGAATGGAATGGAATGGAATGGAAAAGAATCACCCCGAAAGGAATGGAGTGGAATGGAATGTTACGGAATGGAATGGAATAGAATGATTTGGAATCAACCCGAATGGAATGGAATGGAATGGAATCAACCCGAATGGAATATAATGGTATGGAATGGAATTGAATGGAATGGAATGGAATGGAGTCAACCTGAAAGGAATGGAATGGAATGGAATGGAATGGAATGGAATGGAATGGAATGGAATGGAATAAATCCCAAAGGAATGGAATGGAATGGAATGGAATGGATTGGAATGGAATGGAATGGAATGGAATCAACACGAATGGAATGGAATGGAATGGAATGGAATCAACCAGAATAGAATATAATGGAATCAACCCGAGTGGAATTGAATGGAATAGAATGGAAAAAACCCGAATGGAATGGAATGTAATGGAATGGAATCAACGAGAATGAAATGGAATGGAATGGATTGGAATGGAATGGAATGGAAAGGAATCAAGCCGAATGGAATGGAATGGAATGGAATCATCCCCAATGGAATGGAATGGAATGAAATGGAATGGAATGGAATGGAATGGGATCAACCCGAATGGAATGGAATGGAATAGAATGAAATGGAAGAGAATGGAATAGAATCACCCCGAAAGGATTGGAATGGAATGGAATGGAATGGAATGGAATGGAGTCAACCAAAATGGAATGGAATGGCATGGATTGGAATGGAATGGAATGAACCCAAATGGAATGGAATGGAATGGAATCAACACAAATGGAATGGAATGCAATGGAATGGAATGGAATGGAATCAAATCGAATGGAATGGAATGGAATGGAGTAGAATGGAAAGGAATGGAATCAACCCGATTGGAATGGAATGGAATGGAATGGAATGGAGTGGAATGGAATGGAATGGAATGGAGTTAACCCAAATGGAATGGAACGGAATGGAATGGAACGGAATGGAATGGAATCAACCCGAATGGAATGGAATGGAATGGAATGGAATGGAATGGAATGGAATCAACCCGAATGGAATGGAATGGAATGGAAAAGAATGAAATGGAATAGAATGGAATAGAATCACCCCGAAAGGATTGGAATGGAATGGAATGGAATGGAATGGAATGGATTGGAATGGAATGAACCCGAATGGAATGGAATGGCATGGATTGGAATGGAATGGAATCAACCCAAATGGAATGGAATATAATAGAATGGAATGGAATGGAATCAACACGAATGGCATGGAATGGAATGGAATGGAACGGAATGGAATGGAATCAACCAGATTGGAATGGAATGGAATGGAATGGAATGGAATGGAATGGAGTTAAGCCAAATGGAATGGAATGGAATGGAATGGAGTGGAAGGGAATGGAATGGAATGGAATCAACCCGAATGGAATGGAACGCAATGGAATGGAATGGAATGGAATGGAATAGAATCACCCGAAAGGAATGGAGTGGAATGGAGTGGAACGGAATGGAATGGAATAGAATGATTTGGAATCAACCCGAATGTAATGGAACGGAATGGAATGGAATGGAATGGATGTAACACGAATGGAATGGAATGGAATGGAATGGAATGGAATGGAATGGAATCAACCCGAATGGAATGGAAAGGAATGGAATGGAATGGAATGGAATGGAGACAACCTGTAAGGAATGGAATGGAATGGAATGGAATGGAATGGAATGGAATGGAATGGAATGGAAACACATCGAATGGAATTGAATGGAATGGAATGGAATCAACACGATTGGAATGGAATGGAATGGAATGGAATGGAATGGAATGGATTGGAAACAAATCGAATGGAATGGAATGGAATGGAATGGAATGGAATGGAACAGAAACAACCGGAAAGGAATGCAATGGAATGGAATGTAATGTAATGGAATGGAATCAACCCGAATGGAAAGGAATGCAATGGAATCAACCGAATGGAATGGAATGGAATGGAATGGAATGGAACAGAAACAACCGGAAAGGAATGCAATGGAATGGAATGGAATGGAATGGAATGGAATCAACCCGAATGGAAAGGAATGCAATGGAATCAACCGAATGGAATGGAATGGAATGGAATGGAATGGAATGGAATGGAATCAACCCGAATGGAATGGAATGGAATGCAAATGAATGGAATGGAATCAACACGAATGGAATGGAAGGGAATTGAATGGAATGGAATGGAATGGAATCAACACGAATGGAATGGAATGGAATAGAATGAAATGGAATAGAATGGAATAGAATCACCCCAAAAGGAATGTAATGTAATGTAATGGAATGGAATGGAATGGAATGGAATGGAGTCAACCCGAATGGAATGGAATGGCATGGAATGGAATGGAATGGAATGGAATGGAATGGAATCAACCCAAATGGAATGGAATGGAATGGAATGGAATCAACACGTATGGAATGGAATGCAATGGAATGGAATGGAATGGAATCAATCCGAATGGAATGGAATGGCATGGAATGGAGTGGAATGGAAAGGAATGGAATCGACGCGATTGGAATGGAATGGAATGGAATGGAATGGAATGGAGTTAACCCAAATGGAATGGAACGGAATGGAATGGAACGGAATGGAATAGAATCAACCCGAATGGAATGGAATGGAATGGAATGGAATGGAATGGAATAGAATCACCCCGAAAGGAATAGAGTGGAATGGAATGGAACGGAATGGAATGGAATGGAATGACTTGGAATCAACTCGAATGGAATGGAATGGAATGGAATGGAATGGAATGGAATGGATTCAACCTGAATGGAATAGAATGGAATGGAATGGCATGGAATGGAATGGAATGGAATGGAATGGAATCAACCCGAATGGAATGGAATGGAATGGAACGGAATGCAATGGAATGGAGTCAACCCGAAAGGAATGGAACGGAATGGAAAGGAATGGAATGGAATGGAATGGAATCAATCCGAATGGAATGGAATAGCATGGAATGGATTGGAACGGAATCAACCCGAATGGAACGGATTGGCATGGAATGGATGTAACACGAATGGAATTGAATGGAATGGAATGGAATGGAATCAACCCGAATGGAATGGAATGGAATGGAATGCAATGGAATGGAGTCAACCCGAAAGGAATGGAACGGAATGGAAAGGAATGGAATGGAATGGAATGGAATCAACCCGAATGGAATGGAATGGCATGGAATGGAGTGGAATGGAAAGGAATGGAAACAACCCGATTGGAATGGAATGGAATGGAATGGAGTTAAACCAAATGGATTGGAACGGAATGGAATGGAACGGAATGGAATGGAATCACCTCGAAAGGAACAGAGTGGAATGGAATGGAACGGAATGGAATGGAATGGAATGACTTGGAATCAGCTCGAATGGAATGGAATGGAATGGATTCAACCTGAATGGAATAGAATGGAATGGAATGGCATGGAATGGAGTGGAATGGAATGGAATGGAATCAACCCGAATGGAATGGAATGGAATGGAACGGAATGGAATGGAATGGAATGGAATCAACCCGAATGGAATGGAATGGAATGCAATAGAATGGAATGGAATGGCATGGAATGGAGTGGAATGGAATGGAATGGAATGGAATCAACCCGAATGGAATGGAATGGAATGGAACGGAATGCAATGGAATGGAGTCAACCCGAAAGGAATGGAACGGAATGGAAAGGAATGGAATCGAATGGAATGAAATCAATCCGAATGGAATGGAATGGCATGGAATGGATTGGAACGGAATCAACCCGACTGGAATGGATTGGAATGGAATGGATGTAACACGAATGGAATGGAATGGAATTTAATCAACCCGAATGGAATGGAATGGAATGGAATGGAATGGAATGGAATGGAGTCAACCCGAACGGAATGGAATGGAATGGAACGGAATGGAATCAATCCGAATGGAATGGAATGGAATGGAATGGAATGGAATCAACCCGAATGGAATATAACGGAATCAACCCGAGTGGAATTGAATGGAGTGGAATGGAATCAACGAGAAAGGAATCGAATGAAATGGAATGGAGTGGAATGGAATTGAATGGAAAGGAATCAACCCGAATGAAATGGAATGGAATGGAATGGAATCAAAACGAATGGAATGGAAAGGAATGGAAAGGAATGGAATGGAATCAAGCCGAATGGAATGGAATGGAATGGAATCATCCCGAATGCAGTGGAATGGAATCAAATGGAACGGAATAGAATGGTATGGAATGGAATGGAATCAACCAGAATGGAATGGAATGGAATGCAATTGAATGGAATGGAATCAACCCGAATGGAGTGGAATGGAATAGAATGGTAAAAACCCGACTGAAAAGAATGGCATGGAATGGAATGGAATGGAATGGAATGCAATCAACACAACAGGAATGTAATGTAATGGAATGGAATGGAATGGAATCAACACGAATGACATGGAATGGAATGGAATGGAATGGAATGGAATGGAATGGAATCAACCCTATTGGAATGGAATGGAATGGAATGGAATGGAGTTAACCCAAATGGAATGGAGTGGAATGGAATGGAGTGGAAGGGAATGGAATGGAATGGAATCAACCCGAATGGAATGGAATGGGATGGAATGGAATGGAATGGAATAGAATCACCCCGAAAGGAATGGAGTGGAATGGAATGGAACGGAATGGAATGGAATAGAATGATTTGGAATCAACAAGAATGGAATGGAATGGAATGGAATGGAATGGAATGGAATCAACCCGAATGGAACATAATGGTATGGAATGGAATTGAATGGAATGGAATGGAATGGAGTCAACCTGAAAGGAATGGAATGGAATGGAATGGAAAGGAATGGAATCAATCCGAATGGAATGGAATGGAATGGAATGGAATGGAATGGAATGGAATGGAACGGAATGGAATGGAATCAACACGAATGGAATGGAATGGAATGGAATGGAATCAATCCGAAAGGAATGGAATGGAATGGAATGGAATGGAATGGAACGGAATGGAATGGAATCAACACGAATGGAATGGAATGGAATGGAATGGAGTCACCCAGAATAGAATATAATGGAATCAACCCGAGTGGAATTGAATGGAATGGAATGGAAATAACCCGAATGGAATGGAATGTAATGGAATGGAATCAACGAGAATGAAATGGAATGGAATGGAATGGAGTGGAATGGAATTGAATGGAATGGAATCAACCCGAATGGAATGGAATCAAAACGAATGGAATGGAATGGAATGGAACGGAATGGAATGGAATAGAATGAAATGGAATAGAATGGAATAGAATCACCCCGAAAGGAATGGAATGGAATGGAATGGAATGGAATGGAATGGAGTCAACCAAAATGGAATGGAATGGCATGGAATGGAATGGAATGGAATGGAATGGAATGGAATGAACCCAAATGGAATGGAATGGAATGGAATCAACACAAATGGAATGGAATGCAATGGAATGAAATGGAATGGAATCAAATCGAATGGAATGGAATGGAATGGAATGGAATGGAGTGGAATGGAAAGGAATGGAATCAACCCGATTGGAATGGAATGGAATGGAATGGAATGGAATGGAGTTAATCCAAATGGACTGGAACGGAATGGAATGGAACGGAATGGAATGGAATCAACCCGAATGGAATGGAATGGAATGGAATGGAATGGAATGGAATGGAATGGAATGGAATAGAATCACTCCGAAAGCAATAGAGTGGAATGGAATGGAAAGGAATGGAATGGAATGGAATGACTTGGAATCAACTCGAATGGAATGGAATGGAATGGAATGGAATGGATTCAACCTGAATGGAATAGAATGGAATGGCATGGCATGGAATGGAGTGGAATGGAATGGAATGGAATGGAATCAACACGAATGGAATGGAATAGAATGGAATGGAATGACATGGAATGTAATGGAATGGCATGGAATGGAATGGAAGGGAATGGAATGGAATCAACCCGAATGGAATGGAATGGAATGGAACGGAATGCAATGGAATGGAGTCAACCTGAAAGGAATGGAAAGGAATGGAAAGGAATGGAATGGAATGGAATGGAATCAATGCGAATGGAATGGAATGGCATGGAATGGATTGGAACGGAATCAACCCGAATGGAATGGATTGGAATGGAATGGATGCAACACGAATGGAATGGAATGGAATGGAATGGAATGGAATGGAATCAACCCGAATGGAACGGAATGGAATGGAATGGAATGGAATGGAGTCAACCCGAAAGGAATGGAACGGAATGAAATGGAATGGAATCAATCCGAATGGAATGGAATGGAATGGCATGTAATCAACCCGAATGGAATATAATGGAATCAACCCGAGTGGAATTGAATGGAATGGAATGGAAATAATCCGAATGGAATAGAATGGAATGGAATGGAATCAACCCGATTGGAATGGAATGGAATGGAATGGAATGGAATGGAATGGAATGGAATGCAATGGAGTTAACCCAAATGGAATGGCATGGAATGGAATGGAGTGGAATGGAATGGAATGGAATGGAAAAGAATCACCCCGAAAGGAATGGAGTGGAATGGAATGGAACGGAATGGAATGGAATAAAATGATTTGGAATCAACCCGAATGGAATGGAATGGAATGGAATGGAATGGAATGGAATGGAATGGAATGGAATGGAATGGAGTCAACCTCAAAGGAATGGAATGGAATGGAAAGGAATGGAATGGAATGAAATGGAATAGAATGGAATAGAATCACCACGAAAGGAATGGAATGGAATGGAATGGCATGGAATGGATTGGAACGGAATCAACCCGAATGGAATGGATTGGAATGGAATGGATGTAACACGAATGGAATGGAATGGAATGGAATGGAATGGAATCAACCCGAATGGAATGGAATGGAAAGGAATGGAGTCAAACCGAAAGGAATGGAACGGAATGGAATGCAATGGAATGGAATGGAATCAATCCGAATGGAATGGAATGGAATGGAATGGAATGGAATGGAATGGAATCAAACCGAATGGAATATAATGGAATCACCCCGAGTGGAATTGAATGGAATGGAATGGAATGAACGAGAAAGGAATCGAATGAAATGGAATGGAGTGGAATGGAATTGAATGGAATGGAATCAACCCGAATGAAATGGAATGGAATGGAATGGAATCAAAACGAATGGAATGGAATGGAATGGAATCAAGCCGAATGGAATGGAATGGAATGGAATCATCCCGAATGGAATGGAATGGAATCAAATGGAATGGAATGGAATGGAATGGAATCAACCAGAATGGAATGGAATGGAATGCAATTGAATGGAATGGAATCAACCCGAATGGAGTGGAATGGAATGGAATGGAATCAACCCGAATGGAGTGGAATGGAATAGAATGAAATGGAATAGAATGGAATAGAATCACCCCGAAAGGAATGGAATGGAATGGAGTGCAATGGAAAAACCCGACTGAAATGGAATGGCATGGAATGGAATGGAATGGAATGGAATGCAATCAACACAAAAGGAATGGAATGTAATGTAATGGAATGGATTGGAATCAACACGAATGGCATGGAATGGAGTGGAATGGAATGGAATGGAATGGAATCAACCCGATAGGAATGGAATGGAATGGAATGGAAGGGAATGGAATGGAATGGAGTTAACCCAAATGGAATGGAATGGAATGGAATGGAGTGGAAGGGAAAGGAATGGAATGGAATCAACCCGCATGGAATGGAATGGAATGGAATGGAATAGGATCACCCCGAAAGGAATGGAGTGGAATGGAATGGAACGGAATGGAATGGAATAGAATGATTTGGAATCAACCCGAATGGAATGGAATGGAATGGAATGGAATCAACCCGAATGGAATATAATGGTATGGAATGGAATTGAATGGAATGGAATGGAATGGAGTCAACCTGAAAGGAATGGAATGGAATGGAATGGAATGGAATGGAATGGAATCAATCCGAAAGGAATGGAATGGAATGGAATGGAATGGAATGGAATGGAATGGAATGGAATGGAATGGAATGGAATGGAGTCAACCTCAAAGGAATGGAATGGAATGGAATGGAATGGAATGGAATGAAATGGAATAGAATGGAATAGAATCACCACGAAAGGAATGGAATGGAATGGAATGGCATGGAATGGATTGGAACGGAATCAACCCGAATGGAATGGATTGGAATGGAATGGATGTAACACGGATGGAATGGAATGGAATGGAATGGAATGGAATCAACCCGAATGGAATGGAATGGAAAGGAATGGAGTCAACCCGAAAGGAATGGAACGGAATGGAAAGGAATGGAATGGAATGGAATGGAATCAATCCGAATGGAATGGAATGGCATGGAATGGAGTGGAATGGAAAGGAATGGAATCAACCCGATTGGAATGGAATGGAATGGAATGGAATGGAGTTAAACCAAATGGATTGGAACGGAATGGAATGGAACGGAATGGAAGGGAATCAACCCGAATGGAATGGAATGGAATGGAATGGAATGGAATGGAATGGAATAGAATCACCTCGAAAGGAACAGAGTGGAATGGAATGGAACGGAATGGAATGGAATGGAATGACTTGGAATCAGCTCGAATGGAATGGAATGGAATGGATTCAACCTGAATGGAATACAATGGAATGGAATGGCATGGAATGGAGTGGAATGGAATGGAATGGAATCAACCCGAATGGAATGGAATGGAATGGAACGGAATGGAATGGAATGGAATCAACCCGAATGGAATGTAATGGAATGCAATAGAATGGAATGGAATGGCATGGAATGGAATGGAATGGAATGGAATGGAATCAACCCGAATGGAATGGAATGGAATGGAACGTAATGCAATGGAATGGAGTCAACCCGAAAGGAATGGAACGGAATGGAAAGGAATGGATTGGAATGGAATGGAATCAATCCGAATGGAATGGAATGGCATGGAATGGATTGGAACGGAATCAACCCGACTGGAATGGATTGGAATGGAATGGATGTAACACGAATGGAATGGAATGGAATGGAATCAACCCGAATGGAATGGAATGGAATGGAATGGAATGGAATGGAATGGAGTCAACCCGAAAGGAATGGAACGGAATGGAATGGAATGGAATGGAATGGAATCAATCCGAATGGAATGGAATGGAATGGAATGGAATGGAATGAAATCAACCCGAATGGAATATAACGGAATCAACCCGAGTGGAATTGAATGGAATGGAATGGAATCAACGAGAAAGGAATCGAATGAAATGGAATGGAGTGGAATGGAATTGAATGGAATGGAATCAACCCGAATGAAATGGAATGGAATGGAATGGAATCAAAACGAATGGAATGGAAAGGAATGGAAAGGAAAGGAATGGAATCAAGCCGAATGGAATGGAATGGAATGGAATCATCCCGAATGCAATGGAATGGAATCAAATGGAACGGAATAGAATGGAATGGAATGGAATGGAATCAACCAGAATGGAATGGAATGGAATGCAATTGAATGGAATGGAATCAACTCGAATGGAGTGGAATGGAATAGAATGGTAAAAACCCGACTGAAAAGAATGGCATGGAATGGAATGGAATGGAATGGAATGCAATCAACACAATAGGAATGTAATGTAATGTAATGTAATGGAATGGAATCAACACGAATGGCATGGAATGGAATGGAATGGAATGGAATGGAATGGAATGGAATCAACCCTATTGGAATGGAATGGAATGGCATGGAATGGAGTGGAATGGAATGGAATGGAATGGAATCAACACGAATGGAATGGAATGGAATGGAATAGAATGGAATGGAATGGCATGGAATGGAATGGAATGGCATGGAATGGAATGGAATGGAATGGAATGGAATCAACCCGAATGGAATGGAAGGGAATGGAACGGAATGCAATGGAATGGAGTCAACCCGAAAGGAATGGAACGGAATGGAAAGGAATGGAATGGAAAGGAATGGAATCAATCCGAATGGAATGGAATGGCATGGAATGGAGTGGAATGGAAAGGAATGGAATCAACCCGATTGGAATGGAATGGAATGGAATGGAATGGAATGGAATGGAATGGAGTTAACCCAAATGGAATGGAACGGAATGGAATGGAACGGAATGGAATGGAATCAATCGAATGGAATGGAATGGAATGGAATGGAATGGAATAGAATCACCTCGAAAGGAATAGAGTGGAATGGAATGGAACGGAATGAAATGGAATGGAATGACTTGCAATCAACTTGAATGGAATGGAATGGAATGGAATGGAATGGATTCAACCTGAATGGAATAGAATGGAATGGAATGGCCTGGAATGGAGTGGAATGGAATGGAATGGAATCAACCCGAATGGAATGGAATGGAATGGAACGGAATGGAATGGAATGGAATCAACCCGAATGGAATGGAATGGAATGCAATAGAATGGAATGGAATGGCATGGAATCGAATGGAATGGAATCAACCCGAATGGAATGGAATGGAATGGAACGGAATGCAATGGAATGGAATCAACCCGAAAGGAATGGAACGGAATGGAAAGGAATGGAATGGAATGGAATGGAATCAATCCGAATGGAATGGAATGGCATGGAATGGATTGGAACGGAATCAACCCGAATGGAATGGATTGGAATGGAATGGATGTATCACGAATGGAATGGAATGGAATGGAATGTAATGGAATCAACCCGAATGGAATGGAATGGATTGGAATGGAATGGAATGGAATGGAGTCAACCCGATAGGAATGGAACGGAATGGAATGGAATGGAATGGAATCAATCCGAAAGGAATGGAATGGAATGGAATGGAATGGAATGGAATGGAATCAACCCGAATGGAATATAATGGAATCAACCCGAGTGGAATTGAATGGAATGGAATGGAATCAACGAGAAAGGAATCGAATGAAATGGAATGGAGTGGAATGGAATTGAATGGAATGGAATCAACCCGAATGAAATGGAATGGAATGGAATGGAAGCAAAACGAATGGAATGGAATGGAATGGAAAGGAATGGTATGGAATCAAGCCGAATGGAATGGAATGGAATGGAATCATCCCGAATGGAATCGAATGGAATCAAATGGAATGGAATGGAATGGAATGAAACGGAATCAACCAGAATGGAATAGAATGGAATGCAATTGAATGGAATGGAATCAACCCGAATGGAGTGGAATGGAATGGAATGGAATCAAACCGAATGGAATGGAATGGAATAGAGTGAAATGGAATAGAATGGAATAGAATCACCACGAAAGGAATGGAATGGAATGGAATGGAATGCAATGGTAAAAACCCGACTGAAATGGAATGGCATGGAATGGAATGGAATGGAATGGAATGCAATCAACAATATAGGAATGGAATGTAATGTACTGGAATGGAATGGAATCAACACGAATGGCATGGAATGGAATGGAATGGAATGGAATGGAATGGAATCAACCCGATTGGAATGGAATGGAATGGAATGGAATGGAATGGAATGGAATGGAGTTAACCCAAATGGAATGGAATGGAATGGAATGGAGTGGAAGGGAATGGAATGGAATGGAATGGAATAGAATCACACCGAAAGGAATGGAGTGGAATGGAATGGAACGGAATGGAATGGAATAGAATGATTTGGAATCAACCCGAATGGAATGGAATGGAATGGAATGGAATGGAATCAACCCGAATGGAATATAATGGTATGGAATGGAATTGAATGGAATGGAATGGAATGGAGTCAACCTGAAAGGAATGGAATGGAATGGAATGGAATGGAATGGAACGGAATCAATCCGAAAGGAATGGAATGGAATGGAATGGAATGGAATGGAATGGAATGGAATGGAATGGAATGTAATCAACACGAATGGAATGAAATGGAATGGAATGGAATCAACCAGAATAGAATGGAATGTAATGAAATGGAATCAACGAGAATGAAATGGAATGGAATGGAATGGAGTGGAATGGAATTGAATGGAATGGAATCAACCCGAATGGAATGGAATTTAATGGAATGGAATCAAAACGAATGGAATGGAATGGAATGGAATGGAATGGAATGGAATGGAATGGAATGGAAAGGTATCAAGCCGAATGGAATGGAATGGAATGGAATCATCCCCAATGGAATGGAATGGAATGAAATGGAATGGAGTGGAATGGAATAAACCCGAATGGAATGGAATGGAATGGAATCAACCCGAATGGAATAGAATGGAATGGAATGGAATGGAATGGAATGGAATCAACCCGAATGGAATGGAATGGAATAGAATGAAATGGAAGAGAATGGAATAGAATCACCCCGAAAGGAATGGAATGGAATGGAATGGAATGGAATGGAGTCAACCCGAATGGAATGGAATGGCATGGAATGGAATGGAATGGAATGGAATGAACCCAAATGGAATGGAATGGAATGGAATCAACACGAATGGAATGGAATGCAGTGGAATGGAATGGAATGGAATCAAATCGAATGGAATGGAATGGAATGGAATGGAATGGAATGGAGTGGGATGGTAAGGAGTGGAATCAACCCGATTGGAATGGAATTGAATGGAATGGAATGGAATGGAATGGAATGGATTGGAATGGAGTTAACCCAAATGGAATTTAACGGAATGGAATGGAACGGAATGGAATGGAATCAACCCGAATGGAATGGAATGGAATGGAATGGAATGGAATAGAATCACCCAGAAAGGAATAGAGTGGAATGGAATGGAAAGGAATGGAATGGAATGGAATGACTTGGAATCAACTCGAATGGAATGGAATGGAATGGAATGGAATGGATTCAACCTGAATGGAATAGAATGGAATGGAATGGCATGGAATGGAGTGGAATGGAATGGAATGGAATGGAATCAACACGAATGGAATGGAATGGAATGGAATAGAATGGAATGGAATGGCATGGAAAGGAATCGAATGGCATGGAATGGAATGGAAGGGAATGGAATGGAATCAACCCGAATGGAATGGAATGGAATGGAACGGAATGCAATGCAATGGAGTCCATCCGAAAGGAATGGAACGGAATGGAAAGGAATGGAATGGAATGGAATGGAATCAATCCGAATGGAATGGAATGGCATGGAATGGAGTGGAATGGAAAGGAATGGAATCAACCCGATTGGAATGGAACGGAATGGAATGGAACGGAATGGAATGGAATCAACCCGAATGGAATGGAATGGAATGGAATGGAATGGAATGGAATAGAATCACCTGGAAAGGAATAGAGTGGAATGGAATGGAACGGAATGGAATGGAATGGAATGACTTGGAATCAACTCGAATGGAATGGAATGGAATGGAATGGAATGGAATGGATTCAACCTGAATGGAATAGAATGGAATGGAATGGCATGGAATGGAGTGGAATGGAATGGAATGGAATCAACCCGAATGGAATGGAATGGAATGGAACGGAATGGAATGGAATGGAATCAACCCGAATGGAATGGAATGGAATGCAACAGAATGGAATGGAATGGCATGGAATGGAATGGAATGGAATGGAATGGAATGGAATGGAATCAACCGGAATGGAATGGAATGGAATGGAACGGAATGCAATGGAATGGAGTCAACCCGAAATGAATGGAACGGAATGGAAAGGAATGGAATGGAATGGAATGGAATCAATCCGAATGGAATGGAATGGCATGGAATGGATTGGAACGGAATCAACCCGAATGGAATGGATTGGAATGGAATGGATGTAACAAGAATGGAATGGAATGGAATGGAATGAAATGGAATCAACCCGAATGGAATGGAATGGAATGGAATGGAGTCAACCCGAAAGGAATGGAACGGAATGGAATGGAATGGAATGGAATGGAATCAATCCGAATGGAATGGAATGGAATGGAATGGAATCAAACCGAATGGAATATAATGGAATCAACCCGAGTGGAATTGAATGGAATGGAATGGAATCAACGAGAAAGGAATCGAATGAAATGGAATGGAGTGGAATGGAATTGAATGCAATGGAATCAACCCGAATGAAATGGAATGGAATGGAATGGAATCAAAACGAATGGAATGGAATGGAATGGAAAGGAATGGAATGGAATCAAGTCGAATGGAATGGAATGGAATGGAATCATCCCGAATGGAATGGAATGGAATCAAATGGAATGGAATGGAATGGAATGGAATCAACCAGAATGGAATGGAATGGAATGCAATTGAATGGAATGGAATCAACCCTAATGGAGTGGAATGGAATGGAATGGAATCAACCAGAATGGAATGGAATGGAATAGAATGAAATGGAATAGAATGGAATAGAATCACCCCGAAAGGAATGGAATGGGATGGAATGGAATGCAATGGAAAAAACCCGACTGAAATGGAATGGCATGGAATGGAATGGAATGGAATGGAATGGAATGCAATCAACACAAAAGGAATGTAATGTAATGTAATGTAATGGAATGGAATCAACACGAATGGCATGGAATGGAATGGAATGGAATGGAATGGAATGGAATGGAATCAACACGATTGGAATGGAATGGAATGGAGTTAACCCAAATGGAATGGAATGGAATGTAATGGAGTGGAAGGGAATGGAATGGAATGGAATCAACCCGAATGGAAAGGAATGGAATGGAATGGAAAAGAATCACCCCGAAAGGAATGGAGTGGAATGGAATGGAACGGAATGGAATGGAATAGAATGATTTGGAATCAACCCGAATGGAATGGAATGGAATGGAATGGAATCAACCCGAATGGAATATAATGGTATGGAATGGAATTGAATGGAATGGAATGGAATGGAGTCAACCTGAAAGGAATGGAATGGAGTGGAATGGAATGGAATGGAATGGAATGGAATGGAATCAATCCGAAAGGAATGGAATGGAATGGAATGGAATGGAATGGAATGGAATGGAATGGAATCAACACGAATGGAATGGAATGGAATGGAATGGAATCAACCAGAATAGAATATAATGGAATCAACCCGAGTGGAATTGAATGGAATGGAATGGAAAAAACCCGAATGGAATGGAATGTAATGGAGTGGAATCAACGAGAATGAAATGGAATGGAATGGAATGGAATGGAATGGAATGGAAAGGAATCAAGCCGAAAGGAATGGAATGGAATGGAATCATCCCCAATGGAATGGAATGGAATGAAATGGAATGGAATGGAATGGAATGGAATAAACCCGAATGGAATGGAATGGAATGGAATCAACCCGAATGGAATGGAATGGAATGCAATAGAATGGAATGGAATCAACACGAATGGAATGGAATGGAATGGAATGGAATGGAATGGAATGGAATCAACCCGAATAGAATGGAATGGAATAGAATGAAATGGAATAGAATGGAATAGAATCACCCCGAAAGGATTGGAATGGAATGGAATGGAATGGAATGGAGTCAACCAAAATGGAATGGAATGGCATGGAATGGAATGGCATGGAATGGAATGGAATGGAATGAACCCAAATGGAATGGAATGGAATGGAATCAACACAAATGGAATGGAATGCAATGGAATGGAATGGAATGGAATCAAATCGAATGGAATGGAATGGAATGGAATGGAGTAGAATGGAAAGGAATGGAATCAACCCGATTGGAATGGAATGGAATGGAATGGAATGGAGTGGAATGGAATGGAATGGAATGGAGTTAACCCAAATGGAATGGAACGGAATGGAATGGAACGGAATGGAATGGAATCAACCCGAATGGAATGGAATGGAATGGAATGGAATGGAATGGAATGGAATGGAATCAACCAGATTGGAATGGAATGGAATGGAATGGAATGGAATGGAATGGAATGGAATGGAATGAAATGGAGTTAAGCCAAATGGAATGGAATGGAATGGAATGGAGTGGAAGGGAATGGAATGGAATGGAATCAACCCGAATGGAATGGAATGCAATGGAATGGAATGGAATGGAATTGAATAGAATCACCCGAAAGGAATGGAGTGGAATGGAATGGAACGGAATGGAAAGGAATAGAATGATTTGGAATCAACCCGCATGTAATGGAATGGAATGGAATGGAATGGATGTAACCCGAATGGAATGGAATTCAATGGAATGGAATGGAATGGAATGGAATAGAATCACCCGAAAGGAATGGAGTGGAATGGAATGGAACGGAATGGAATGGAATAGAATGATTTGGAATCAACCCGAATGTAATGGAATGGAATGGAATGGAATGGATATAACACGAATGGAATGGAATGGAATGGAATGGAATGGAATGGAATGGAATGGAATGGAATCAACCCGAATGGAATGGAAAGGAATGGAATGGAATGGAATGGAATGGAATGGAATGGAATGGAATGGACACAACCTGTAAGGAATGGAATGGAATGGAATGGAATGGAATGGAATGGAATGGAAACAAATCGAATGGAATGGAATGGAATGGAATGGAATGGAATCAACACGATTGGAATGGAACGGAATGGAATGGAATGGAATGGATTGGAATGCAATGGAGTCAACCTCAAAGGAATGGAATGGAATGGAATGGAGTCAACCTGTAAGGAATGGAATGGAATGGAATGGAATGAAATGGAATGGATTGGAAACAAATCGAATGGAATGGAATGGAATGGAATGGAATGGAATGGAATGGAACAGAAACAACCGGAAAGGAATGCAATGGAATGGAATGGAATGGAATGGAATGGAATGGAATCAACCCGAATGGAAAGGAATGCAATGGAATCAACCGAATGGAATGGAATGGAATGGAATGGAATGGAATGGAATTGAATGGAATGGAATCAACCCGAATGGAATGGAATGGAATTCAAATGAATGGAATGGAATCAACACGAATGGAATGGAAGGGAATTGAATGGAATGGAATGGAATGGAATCAACACGAATGGAATGGAATGGAATAGAATGAAATGGAATAGAATGGAATAGAATCACCCCGAAAGTAATGGAATGGAATGTAATGGAATGGAATGGAATGGAATGGAATGGAGTCAACCCGAATGGAATGGAATGGCATGGAATGGAATGGAATGGAATGGAATGGAATCAACCCAAATGGAATGGAATGGAATGGAATGGAATCAACACGTATGGAATGGAATGCAATGGAATGGAATGGAATGGAATCAATCCGAATGGAATGGAATGGCATGGAATGGAGTGGAATGGAAAGGAATGGAATCAACCCGATTGGAATGGAATGGAATGAAATGTAATGGAATGGAATGGAATGGAGTTAACCCAAATGGAATGGAACGGAATGGAATGGAACGGAATGGAATAGAATCAACCCGAATGGAATGGAATGGAATGGAATGGAATGGAATGGAATGGAATAGAATCACCCCGAAAGGAATAGAGTGGAATGGAATGGAACGGAATGGAATGGAATGGAATGACTTGGAATCAACTCAAATGGAATGGAATGGAATGGAATGGAATGGATTCAACCTGAATGGAATAGAATGGAATGGAATGGCATGGAATGGAATGGAATGGATTGGAATGGAATCAACCCGAATGGAATGGAATGGAATGGAATGGAATGGAATGCAATGGAATGGAGTCAACCCGAAAGGAATGGAACGGAATGGAAAGGAATGGAATGGAATGGAATGGAATCAATCCGAATGGAAAGGAATGGCATGGAATGGATTGGAACGGAATCAACCCGAATGGAATGGATTGGCATGGAATGGATGTAACACGAATGGAATGGAATGGAATGGAATGGAATGGAATGGAATCAACCCGAATGGAATGGAATGGAATGGAATGCAATGGAATGGAGTCAACCCGAAAGGAATGGAACGGAATGGAAAGGAATGGAATGGAATGGAATGGAATCAATACGAATGGAATGGAATGGCATGGAATGGAGTGGAATGGAAAGGAATGGAATCAACCCGATTGGAATGGAATGGAATGGAATGGAATGGAGATAAACCAAATGGATTGGAACGGAATGGAATGGAACGGAATGGAATGGAATCAACCCGAATGGAATGGAATGGAATGGAATGGAATGGAATGGAATGGAATAGAATCACCTCAAAAGGAACAGAGTGGAATGGAATGGAACGGAATGGAATGGAATGGAATGGAATGACTTGGAATCAGCTCGAATGGAATGGAATGGAATGGAATGGAATGGATTCAACCTGAATGGAATAGAATGGAATGGAATGGCATGGAATGGAGTGGAATGGGATGGAATGGAATCAACCCGAATGGAATGGAATGGAATGGAATGGAATGGAATGGAATTGAATGGAATGGAATCAACCCGAATGGAATGGAATGGAATGCAAATGAATGGAATGGAATCAACACGAATGGAATGGAAGGGAATTGAATGGAATGGAAAGGAATGGAATCAACACGAATGGAATGGAATGGAAGAGAATGAAATGGAATAGAATGGAATAGAATCACCCCGAAAGTAATGGAATGGAATGTAATGGAATGGAATGGAATGGAATGGAATGGAGTCAACCCGAATGGAATGGAATGGCATGGAATGGAATGGAATGGAATGGAATGGAATCAACCCAAATGGAATGGAATGGAATGGAATGGAATCAACACGTATGGAATGGAATGCAATGGAATGGAATGGAATGGAATCAATCCGAATGGAATGGAATGGCATGGAATGGAGTGGAATGGAAAGGAATGGAATCAACCCGATTGGAATGGAATGGAATGAAATGTAATGGAATGGAATGGAATGGAGTTAACCCAAATGGAATGGAACGGAATGGAATGGAACGGAATGGAATAGAATCAACCCGAATGGAATGGAATGGAATGGAATGGAATGGAATGGAATGGAATAGAATCACCCCGAAAGGAATAGAGTGGAATGGAATGGAACGGAATGGAATGGAATGGAATGACTTGGAATCAACTCAAATGGAATGGAATGGAATGGAATGGAATGGATTCAACCTGAATGGAATAGAATGGAATGGAATGGCATGGAATGGAATGGAATGGATTGGAATGGAATCAACCCGAATGGAATGGAATGGAATGGAATGGAATGGAATGCAATGGAATGGAGTCAACCCGAAAGGAATGGAACGGAATGGAAAGGAATGGAATGGAATGGAATGGAATCAATCCGAATGGAAAGGAATGGCATGGAATGGATTGGAACGGAATCAACCCGAATGGAATGGATTGGCATGGAATGGATGTAACACGAATGGAATGGAATGGAATGGAATGGAATGGAATGGAATCAACCCGAATGGAATGGAATGGAATGGAATGCAATGGAATGGAGTCAACCCGAAAGGAATGGAACGGAATGGAAAGGAATGGAATGGAATGGAATGGAATCAATACGAATGGAATGGAATGGCATGGAATGGAGTGGAATGGAAAGGAATGGAATCAACCCGATTGGAATGGAATGGAATGGAATGGAATGGAGATAAACCAAATGGATTGGAACGGAATGGAATGGAACGGAATGGAATGGAATCAACCCGAATGGAATGGAATGGAATGGAATGGAATGGAATGGAATGGAATAGAATCACCTCAAAAGGAACAGAGTGGAATGGAATGGAACGGAATGGAATGGAATGGAATGGAATGACTTGGAATCAGCTCGAATGGAATGGAATGGAATGGAATGGAATGGATTCAACCTGAATGGAATAGAATGGAATGGAATGGCATGGAATGGAGTGGAATGGGATGGAATGGAATCAACCCGAATGGAATGGAATGGAATGGAACGGAATGGAATGGAATGGAATCAACCCGAATGGAATGGAATGGAATGCAATAGAATGGAATGGAATGGCATGGAATGGAATGGAATGGAATGGAATGGAATGGAATGGAATCAACCCGAATGGAATGGAATGGAATGGAATGGAACGCAATGCAATGGAATGGAGTCAACCCGAAAAGAATGGAACGGAATGGAAAGGAATGGAATGGAATGGAATGGAATCAATCCGAATGGAATGGAATGGCATGGAATGGATTGGAACGGAATCAACCCGACTGGAATGGATTGGAATGGAATGGATGTAACACGAATGGAATGGAATGGAACGGAATCAACCCGAATGGAATGGAATGGAATGGAATGGAATGGAATGGAATGGAGTCAACCCGAAAGGAATGGAACGGAATGAAATGGAATGGAATGGAATGGAATCAATCCGAATGGAATGGAATGGAATGGAATGGAATGGAATGGAATGGAATCAATACGAATGGAATGGAATGGCATGGAATGGAGTGGAATGGAAAGGAATGGAATCAACCCGATTGGAATGGAATGGAATGGAATGGAATGGAGATAAACCAAATGGATTGGAACGGAATGGAATGGAACGGAATGGAATGGAATCAACCCGAATGGAATGGAATGGAATGGAATGGAATGGAATGGAATGGAATGGAATAGAATCACCTCAAAAGGAACAGAGTGGAATGGAATGGAACGGAATGGAATGGAATGGAATGGAATGACTTGGAATCAGCTCGAATGGAATGGAATGGAATGGAATGGAATGGATTCAACCTGAATGGAATAGAATGGAATGGAATGGCATGGAATGGAGTGGAATGGGATGGAATGGATTCAACCCGAATGGAATGGAATGGAATGGAACGGAATGGAATGGAATGGAATCAACCCGAATGGAATGGAATGGAATGCAATAGAATGGAATGGAATGGCATGGAATGGAATGGAATGGAATGGCATGGAATGGAATGGAATGGAATCAACCCGAATGGAATGGAATGGAATGGAATGGAACGGAATGCAATGGAATGGAGTCAACCCGAAAAGAATGGAACGGAATGGAAAGGAATGGAATGGAATGGAATGGAATCAATCCGAATGGAATGGAATGGCATGGAATGGATTGGAACGGAATCAACCCGACTGGAATGGATTGGAATGGAATGGATGTAACACGAATGGAATGGAATGGAACGGAATCAACCCGAATGGAATGGAATGGAATGGAATGGAATGGAATGGAATGGAGTCAACCCGAAAGGAATGGAACGGAATGAAATGGAATGGAATGGAATGGAATCAATCCGAATGGAATGGAATGGAATGGAATGGAATGGAATGGAATCAACCCGAATGGAATATAACGGAATCAACCCGAGTGGAATTGAATGGAGTGGAATGGAATTGAATGGAATGGAATCAACCCGAATGAAATGGAATGGAATGAAATGGAATCAAAACGAATGGAATGGAAAGGAATGGAAAGGAATGGAATGGAATCAAGCCGAATGGAATGGAATGGAATGGAATCATCCCGAATGCAATGGAATGGAATCAAATGGAACGGAATAGAATGGTATGGAATGGAATGGAATCAACCAGAATGGAATGGAATGGAATGCAATTGAATGGAATGGAATCAACCAGAATGGAGTGGAATGGAATAGAATGGTAAAAACCCGACTGAAAAGAATGGCATGGAATGGAATGGAATGGAATGGAATGCAATCAACACAATAGGAATGTAATGTAATGGAATGGAATGGAATGGAATCAACACGAATGGCATGGAATGGAATGGAATGGAATGGAATGGAATGGAATCAACCGTATTGGAATGGAATGGAATGGAATGGAATAGAGTTAACCCAAAAGGAATGGAATGGAATGGAATGGAGTGGAAGGGAATGGAATGGAATGGAATCAACCCGAATGGAATGGAATGGGATGGAATGGAATGGAATGGAATAGAATCACCCCGAAAGGAATGGAGTGGAATGGAATGGAACGGAATGGAATGGAATAGAATGATTTGGAATCAACAAGAATGGAATGGAATGGAATGGAATGGAATCAACCCGAATGGAACATAATGGTATGGAATGGAATTGAATGGAATGGAATGGAATGGAGTCAACCTGAAAGGAATGGAATGGAATGGAATGGAATGGAATGGAATGGAATGGAATGGAATCAATCCGAATGGAATGGTATGGAATGGAATGGAATGGAATGGAATGGAATCAACCCGAATGGAATGGAATGGAATGGAATGGAATCAATCCGAAAGGAATGGAATGGAATGGAATGGAATGGAATGGAATGGAACGGAATGGAATGGAATCAGCACGAATGGAATGGAATGGAATGGAATGGAATCAACCAGAATAGAATATAATGGAATCAACCCGAGTGGAATTGAATGGAATGGAATGGAAATAACTCGAATGGAATGGAGTGGAATGGAATGGAATCAACGAGAATGAAATGGAATGGAATGGAATGGAGTGGAATGGAATTGAATGGAATGGAATCAACCCGAATGAAATGGAATTAACGAATGGAATGGAATCAAAACGAATGGAATGGAATGGAATGGAATGGAATGGAGTCAACCTCAAAGGAATGGAATGGAATGGAATGGAATGGAATGGAATGGAATGGAATGAAATGGAATAGAATGGAATAGAATCACCACGAAAGGAATGGAATGGAATGGAATGGCATGGAAGGGATTGGAACGGAATCAACCCGAATGGAATGGATTGGAATGGAATGGATGTAACACGAATGGAATGGAATGGAATGGAATGGAATGGAATCAACCCGAATGGAATGGAATGGAAAGGAATGGAGTCAACCCGAAAGGAATGGAACGGAATGGAATGGAATGGAATGGAATGGAATCAATCCGAATGGAATGGAATGGAATGGAATGGAATCAACCCGAATGGAATATAATGGAATCACCCCGAGTGGAATTGAATGGAATGGAATGGAATCAACGAGAAAGGAATCGAATGAAATGGAATGGAGTGGAATGGAATTGAATGGAATGGAATCAACCCGAATGGAATGGAATGGAATGGAATGGAATCAAAACGAATGGAATGGAATGGAATGGAATCAAGCCGAATGGAATGGAATGGAATGGTATCATCCCGAATGGAATGGAATGGAATCAAATGGAATGGAATGGAATGGAATGGAATGGAAAGGAATGGAATGGAATCAACCAGAATGGAATGGAATGGAATGCAATTGAATGGAATGGAATGAACCCGAATGGAGTGGAATGGAATGGAATGGAATCAACCCGAATGGAATGGAATGGAATAGAATGAAATGGAATAGAATGGAATAGAATCACCCCGAAAGGAATGGAATGGAATGGAATGGAATGGAATGCAATGGAAAAACCCGACTGAAATGGAATGGCATGGAATGCAATGGAATGGAATGGAATGCAATCAACACAAAAGGAATGGAATGTAATGTAATGGAATGCATTGGAATCAACACGAATGGCATGGAATGGAATGGAATGGAATGGAATGGAATGGAATGGAATCAACCCGATTGGAATGGAATGGAATGGAATGGAAGGGAATGGAATGGAATGGAGTTAACCCAAATGGAATGGAATGGAATGGAATGGAGTGGAATGGAATGGAATAGAATCACCCCGAAAGGAATGGAGTGGAATGGAATGGAACGGAATGGAATGGAATAGAATGATTTGGAATCAACCCGAATGGAATGGAATGGAATGGAATGGAATCAACCCGAATGGAATATAATGGTATGGAATGGAATTGAATGGAATGGAATGGAATGGAGTCAACCTGAAAGGAATGGAATGGAATGGAATGGAATGGAATGGAATCAATCCGAAAGGAATGGAATGGAATGGAATGGAATGGAATGGAATGGAATGGAATGGAGTCAACCTCAAAGGAATGGAATGGAATGGAATGGAATGGAATGGAATGGAATGGAATGGAATGAAATGGAATAGAATGGAATAGAATCACCACGAAAGGAATGGAATGGAATGGAATGGCATGGAATGGATTGGAACGGAATCAACCCGAATGGAATGGATTGGAATGGAATGGATGTAACACGAATGGAATGGAATGGAATGGAATGGAATGGAATCAACCCGAATGGAATGGAATGGAAAGGAATGGAGTCAACCCGAAAGGAATGGAACGGAATGGAAAGGAATGGAATGGAATGGAATGGAATCAATCCGAATGGAATGGAATGGCATGGAATGGAGTGGAATGGAAAGGAATGGAATCAACCCGATTGGAATGGAATGGAATGGAATGGAATGGAGTTAAACCAAATGGATTGGAACGGAATGGAATGGAACGGAATGGAAGGGAATCAACCCGAATGGAATGGAATGGAATGGAATGGATTGGAATAGAATCACCTCGAAAGGAACAGAGTGGAATGGAATGGAACGGAATGGAATGGAATGGAATGACTTGGAATCAGCTCGAATGGAATGGAATGGAATGGAATGGATTCAACCTGAATGCAATAGAATGGAATGGAATGGCATGGAATGGAGTGGAATGGAATGGAATGGAATCAACCCGAATGGAATGGAATGGAATGGAACGGAATGGAATGGAATGGAATCAACCCGAATGGAATGGAATGGAATGCAATAGAATGGAATGGAATGGCATGGAATGGAATGGAATGGAATGGAATGGAATGGAATCAACCCGAATGGAATGGAATGGAATGGAACGGAATGCAATGGAATGGAGTCAACCCGAAAGGAATGGAACGGAATGGAAAGGAATGGAATGGAATGAAATGGAATCAATCCGAATGGAATGGAATGGCATGGAATGGATTGGAACGGAATCAACCCGACTGGAATGGATTGGAATGGAATGGATGTAACACGAATGGAATGGAATGGAATGGAATCAACCCGAATGGAATGGAATGGAATGGAATGGAATGGAATGGAGTCAACCCGAAAGGAATGGAACGGAATGGAATGGAATGGAATGGAATGGAACAAATCCGAATGGAATGGAATGGAATGGAATGGAATGGAATCAACCCGAATGGAATATAACGGAATCAACCCGAGAGGAATTGAATGGAATGGAATGGAATCAACGAGAAAGGAATCGAATGAAATGGAATGGAGTGTAATGGAATTGAATGGAATGGAATCAACCCGAATGAAATGGAATGGAATGGAATGGAATCAAAACGAATGGAATGGAAAGGAATGGAAAGGAATGGAATGGAATCAAGCCGAATGGAATGGAATGGAATGGAATGGAGTCATCCCGAATGCAATGGAATGGAATCAAATGGAACGGAATAGAATGGAATGGAATGGAATGGAATCAACCAGAATGGAATGGAATGGAATGCAATTGAATGGAATGGAATCATCCCGAATGGAGTGGAATGGAATAGAATGGTAAAAACCCGACTGAAAAGAATGGCATGGAATGGAATGGAATGGAATGGAATGCAATCAACACAATAGGAATGTAATGTAATGGAATGGAATGGAATGGAATCAACACGAATGGCATGGAATGGAATGGAATGGAATGGAATGGAATGGAATGGAATCAACCCTATTGGAATGGAATGGAATGGAATGGAATGGAGTTAACCCAAATGGAATGGAATGGAATGGAGTGGAAGGGAATGGAATGGAATGGAATCAACCCGAATGGAATGGAATGGGATGGAATGGAATGGAATGGAATAGAATCACCCCGAAAGGAATGGAGTGGAATGGAATGGAACGGAATGGAATGGAATAGAATGATTTGGAATCAACAAGAATGGAATGGAATGGAATGGAATGGAATCAACCCGAATGGAACATAATGGTATGGAATGGAATTGAATGGAATGGAATGGAATGAAGTCAACCTGAAAGGAATGGAATGAAATGGAATGGAATGGAATGGAATGGAATGGAATGGAATCAATCCGAAAGGAATGGAATGGAATGGAATGGAATGGAATGGAATGGAATCAACCCGAATGGAATGGAATGGAATGGAATGGAATCAATCCGAAAGGAATGGAATGGAATGGAATGGAATGGAACGGAATGGAATGGAATCAACACGAATGGAATGGAATGGAATGGAATGGAATCAACCAGAATAGAATATAATGGAATCAACCCGAGTGGAATTGAATGGAATGGAATGGAAATAACCCGAATGGAATGGAATGTAATGGAATGGAATCAACGAGAATGAAATGGAATGGAATGGAATGGAGTGGAATGGAATTGAATGGAATGGAATCAACCCGAATGGAATGGAATTAACGAATGGAATGGAATCAAAACGAATGGAATGGAATGGAATGGAATCCAATGGAATGGAATGGAATGGAAAGGAATCAAGCCGAATGGAATGGAATGGAATGGAATCATCCCGAATGGAATGGAATGGAATGAAATGGAATGGAATGGAATGGAATAAACCCGAATGGAATGGAATGCAATGGAATCAACCCGAATGGAATGGAAGGGAATGCAATAGAATGGAATGGAATCAACACGAATGGAATGGAATGGAATGGAATGGAATGGAATGGAATCAACCCGAATGGAATGGAATGGAATAGAATGAAATGGAATAGAATGGAATAGAATCACCCCTAAAGGAATGGAATGGAATGGAATGGAGTCAACCAAAATGGAATGGAATGGCATGGAATGGAATGGAATGGAATGGAATGGAATGAACCCAAATGGAATGGAATGGAATGGAATCAACACAAATGGAATGGAATGCAATGGAATGGAATGGAATGGAATCAAATCGAATGGAATGGAATGGAATGGAATGGAATGGAATGGAGTGGAATGGAAAGGAATGGAATCAACCCGATTGGAATGGAATGGAATGGAATGGAATGGAATGGAATGGAATGGAGTTAACCCAAATGGAATGGAACGGAATGGAATGGAAAGGAATGGAATGGAATCAACCCGAAAGGAATGGAATGCAATGGAATGGAATAGAATCACTCCGAAAGCAATAGAGTGGAATGGAATGATAAGGAATGGAATGGAATGGAATGACTTGGAATCAACTCGAATGGAATGGAATGGAATGGAATGGAATGGATTCAACCTGAATGGAATAGAATGGAATTTCATGGCATGGAATGGAGTGAAATTGAATGGAATGGAATGGAATCAACACGAATGGAATGGAATAGATTGGAATGGAATGGCATGGAATGTAATGGAATGGCATGGAATGGAATGGAAGGGAATGGAATGGAATCAACCCGAATGGAATGGAATGGAATGGAACGGAATGCAATGGAATGGAGTCAACCCGAAAGGAATGGAACGGAATGGAAAGGAATGGAATGGAATGGAATGGAATCAATCCGAATGGAATGGAATGGCATGGAATGGATTGGAACAGAATCAACCCGAATGGAATGGATTGGAATGGAATGGATGCAACACGAATGGAATGGAATGGAATGGAATGGAATGGAATGGAATGGAATGGAATCAACCCGAATGGAATGGAATGGAATGGAATGGAATGGAATGGAATGGAGACAACCCGAAAGGTATGGAACGGAATGAAATGGAATGGAATCAATCCGAATGGAATGGAATGGAATGGAATGGCATGTTATCAACCCGAATGGAATATAATGGAATCACCCCGAGTGGAATTGAATGGAATGGAATGGAATCAACGAGAAAGGAATCGAATGAAATGGAATGGAGTGGAATGGAATTGAATGGAATGGAATCAACCCGAATGGAATGGAATGGAATGGAATGGAATCAAAACGAATGGAATGGAATGGAATGGAATCAAGCCGAATGGAATGGAATGGAATGGAATCATCCCGAATGGAATGGAATGGAATCAAATGGAATGGAATGGAATGGAATGGAATGGAATGGAATGGAATGGAATGGAATGGAATGGAATCAACCAGAATGGAATGGAATGCAATGCAATTGAATGGAATGGAATCAACCCGAATGGAGTCGAATGGAATGGAATGTAATCAACCCGAATGGAATGGAATGGAATAGAATGAAATGGAATAGAATGGAATAGAATCACCCCGAAAGGAATGGAATGTAATGGAATGGAATGGAATGCAATGGAAAAACCCGACTGAAATGGAATGGCATGGAATGGAATGGAATGGAATGGAATGCAATCAACACAAAAGGAATGGAATGTAATGTAATGGAATGGATTGGAATCAACACGAATGGCATGGAATGGAATGGAATGGAATGGAATGGAATCAACCCGATTGGAATGGAATGGAATGGAATGGAAGGGAATGGAATGGAATGGAGTTAACCCAAGTGGAATGGAATGGAATGGAATGGAGTGGAAGGGAATGGAATGGAATGGAATCAACCCGAATGGAATGGAATGGAATGGAATGGAATAGAATCACCCCGAAAGGAATGGAGTGGAATGGAATGGAACGGAATGGAATGGAATAGAATGATTTGGAATCAACCCGAATGGAATGGAATGGAATGGAACGGAATCAACCCGAATGGAATATAATGGTATGGAATGGAATTGAATGGAATGGAATGGAATGGAGTCAACCTGAAAGGAATGGAATGGAATGGAATGGAATGGAATGGAATGGAATCAATCCGAAAGGAATGGAATGGAATGGAATGGAATGGAATGGAATGGAGTCAACCTCAAAGGAATGGAATGGAATGGAATGGAATGGAACGGAATGGAATGGAATGGAATGAAATGGAATAGAATGGAATAGAATCACCACGAAAGGAATGGAATGGAATGGAATGGCATGGAATGGATTGGAACGGAATCAACCCGAATGGAATGGATTGGAATGGAATGGATGTAAGACGAATGGAATGGAATGGAATGGAATGGAATGGAATCAACCCGAATGGAATGGAATGGAAAGGAATGGAGTCAACCCGAAAGGAATGGAACGGAATGGAAAGGAATGGAATGGAATGGAATGGAATCAATGCGAATGGAATGGAATGGCATGGAATGGAGTGGAATGGAAAGGAATGGAATCAACCCGATTGGAATGGAATGGAATGGAATGGAATGGAGTTAAACCAAATGGATTGGAACGGAATGGAATGGAACGGAATGGAATGGAATCAACCCGAATGGAATGGAATGGAATGGAATGGAATAGAATCACCTCGAAAGGAACAGAGTGGAATGGAATGGAACGGAATGGAATGGAATGGAATGACTTGGAATCAGCTCGAATGGAATGGAATGGAATGGAATGGAATGGATTCAACCTGAATGGAATAGAATGGAATGGAATGGCATGGAATGGAGTGGAATGGAATGGAATGGAATCAACCCGAATGGAATGGAATGGAATGGAACGGAATGGAATGGAATGGAATCAACCCGAATGGAATGGAATGGAATGCAATAGAATGGAATGGAATGGCATGGAATGGAATGGAATGGAATGGAATGGAATGGAATCAACCCGAATGGAATGGAATGGAATGGAACGGAATGCAATGGAATGGAGTCAACCCGAAAGGAATGGAACGGAATGGAAAGGAATGGAATGGAATGGAGTGGAATCAATCCGAATGGAATGGAATGGCATGGAATGGATTGGAACGGAATCAACCCGACTGGAATGGATTGGAATGGAATGGATATAACACGAATGGAATGGAATGGAATGGAATCAACCCGAATGGAATGGAATGGAATGGAATGGAATGGAATGGAATGGAGTCAACCCGAAAGGAATGGAACGGAATGGAAGGGAATGGAATGGAATGGAACCAATCCGAATGGAATGGAATGGAATGGAATGGAATGGAATCAACCCGAATGGAATATAACGGAATCAACCCGAGTGGAATTGAATGGAATGGAATGGAATCAACGAGAAAGGAATCGAATGAAATGGAATGGAGTGGAATGGAATTGAATGGAATGGAATCAACCCGAATGAAATGGAATGGAATGGAATGGAATCAAAACGAATGGAATGGAAAGGAATGGAAAGGAATGGAATGGAATCAAGCCGAATGGAATGGAATGGAATGGAATGGAATCATCCCGAATGCAATGGAATGGAATCAAATGGAACGGAATAGAATGGAATGGAATGGAATGGAATCAACCAGAATGGAATGGAATGGAATGCAATTGAATGGAATGGAATCAACCCGAATGGAGTGGAATGGAATAGAATGGTAAAAACCCGACTGAAAAGAATGGCATGGAATGGAATGGAATGGAATGGAATGCAATCAACACAATAGGAATGTAATGTAATGGAATGGAATGGAATGGAATCAACACGAATGGCATGGAATGGAATGGAATGGAATGGAATGGAATGGAATCAACCCTATTGTAATGGAATGGAATGGAATGGAATGGAGTTAACCCAAATGGAATGGAATGGAATGGAATGGAGTGGAAGGGAATGGAATGGAATGGAATCAACCCGAATGGAATGGAATGGGATGGAATGGAATGGAATGGAATAGAATCACCCCGAAAGGAATGGAGTGGAATGGAATGGAACGGAATGGAATGGAATAGAATGATTTGGAATCAACAAGAATGGAATGGAATGGAATGGAATGGAATCAACCCGAATGGAACATAATGGTATGGAAAGGAATTGAATGGAATGGAATGGAATGGAGTCAACCTGAAAGGAATGGAATGAAATGGAATGGAATGGAATGGAATGGAATGGAATGGAATCAATCCCAAAGGAATGGAATGGAATGGAATGGAATGGAATGGAATGGAATGGAATGGAATCAACCCGAATGGAATGGAATGGAATGGAATGGAATCAATCCGAAAGGAATGGAATGGAATGGAATGGAATGGAATGGAATGGAACGGAATGGAATGGAATCAACACGAATGGAATGGAATGGAATGGAATGGAATCAACCAGAATAGAATATAATGGAATCAACCCGAGTGGAATTGAATGGAATGGAATGGAAATAACCCGAATGGAATGGAATGTAATGGAATGGAATCAACGAGAATGAAATGGAATGGAATGGAATGGAGTGGAATGGAATTGAATGGAATGGAATCAACCCGAATGGAATGGAATTAACGAATGGAATGGAATCAAAACGAATGGAATGGAATGGAATGGAATGGAATGGAATGGAATGGAATGGAAAGGAATCAAGCCGAATGGAATGGAATGGAATGGAATCATCCCGAATGGAATGGAATGGAATGAAATGGAATGGAATGGAATGGAATAAACCCGAATGGACTGGAATGGAATGGAATCAACCCGAATGGAATGGAAGGGAATGCAATAGAATGGAATGGAATCAACACGAATGGAATGGAATGGAATGGAATGGAATGGAATGGAATGGAATCAACCCGAATGGAATGGAATGGAATAGAATGAAATGGAATAGAATGGAATAGAATCACCCCGAAAGGAATGGAATGGAATGGAATGGAATGGAATGGAGTCAACCAAAATGGAATGGAATGGCATGGAATGGAATGGAATGGAATGGAATGGAATGAACCCAAATGGAATGGAATGGAATGGAATCAACACAAATGGAATGGAATGCAATGGAATGGAATGGAATGGAATCAAATCGAATGGAATGGAATGGAATGGAATGGAATGGAATGGAGTGGAATGGAAAGGAATGGAATCAACCCGATTGGAATGGAATGGAATGGAATGGAATGGAATGGAATGGAATGGAGTTAACCCAAATGGAATGGAACGGAATGGAATGGAAAGGAATGGAATGGAATCAACCCGAATGGAATGGAATGGAATGGAATGGAATGGAATGGAATAGAATCACTCCGAAAGCAATAGAGTGGAATGGAATGGAAAGGAATGGAATGGAATGGAATGACTTGGAATCAACTCGAATGGAATGGAATGGAATGGAATGGAATGGAATGGAATCAACACGAATGGAATGGAATGGAATGGAATGGAATCAAAACGAATGGAATGGAATGGAATGGAATCAAGCCGAATGGAATGGAATGGAATGGAATCATCCCGAATGGAATGGAATGGAATCAAATGGAATGGAATGGAATGGAATGGAATGGAATGGAATCAACCAGAATGGAATGGAATGGAATGCAATTGAATGGAATGGAATCAACCCGAATGGAGTCGAATGGAAAGGAATGTAATCAACCCGAATGGAATGGAATGGAATAGAATGAAATGGAATAGAATGGAATAGAATCACCCCGAAAGGAATGGAATGGAATGGAATGGAATGGAATGCAATGGAAAAACCCGACTGAAATGGAATGGCATGGAATGGAATGGAATGGAATGGAATGCAATCAACACAAAAGGAATGGAATGTAATGTAATGGAATGGATTGGAATCAACACGAATGGCATGGAATGGAATGGAATGGAATGGAATGGAATGGAATGGAATGGAATCAACCCGATTGGAATGGAATGGAATGGAATGGAAGGGAATGGAATGGAATGGAGTTAACCCAAGTGGAATGGAATGGAATGGAATGGAGTGGAAGGGAATGGAATGGAATGGAATCAACCCGAATGGAATGGAATGGAATGGAATGGAATAGAATCACCCCGAAAGGAATGGAGTGTAATGGAATGGAATGGAATCAACCAGAATGGAATGGAATGCAATGCAATTGAATGGAATGGAATCAACCCGAATGGAGTCGAATGGAATGGAATGTAATCAACCCGAATGGAATGGAATGGAATAGAATGAAATGGAATAGAATGGAATAGAATCACCCCGAAAGGAATGGAATGTAATGGAATGGAATGGAATGCAATGGAAAAACCCGACTGAAATGGAATGGCATGGAATGGAATGGAATGGAATGGAATGCAATCAACACAAAAGGAATGGAATGTAATGTAATGGAATGGATTGGAATCAACACGAATGGCATGGAATGGAATGGAATGGAATGGAATGGAATGGAATGGAATGGAATGGAATCAACCCTATTGGAATGGAATGGAATGGAATGGAAGGGAATGGAATGGAATGGAGTTAACCCAAGTGGAATGGAATGGAATGGAATGGAGTGGAAGGGAATGGAATGGAATGGAATCAACCCGAATGGAATGGAATGGAATGGAATGGAATAGAATCACCCCGAAAGGAATGGAGTGGAATGGAATGGAACGGAATGGAATGGAATAGAATGATTTGGAATCAACCCGAATGGAATGGAATGGAATGGAACGGAATCAACCCGAATGGAATATAATGGTATGGAATGGAATTGAATGGAATGGAATGGAATGGAGTCAACCTGAAAGGAATGGAATGGAATGGAATGGAATGGAATGGAATGGAATCAATCCGAAAGGAATGGAATGGAATGGAATGGAATGGAATGGAATGGAATGGAATGGAATGGAGTCAACCTCAAAGGAATGGAATGGAATGGAATGGAATGGAACGGAATGGAATGGAATGGAATGAAATGGAATAGAATGGAATAGAATCACCACGAAAGGAATGGAATGGAATGGAATGGCATGGAATGGATTGGAACGGAATCAACCCGAATGGAATGGATTGGAATGGAATGGATGTAACACGAATGGAATGGAATGGAATGGAATGGAATGGAATCAACCCGAATGGAATGGAATGGAAAGGAATGGAGTCAACCCGAAAGGAATGGAACGGAATGGAAAGGAATGGAATGGAATGGAATGGAATCAATCCGAATGGAATGGAATGGCATGGAATGGAGTGGAATGGAAAGGAATGGAATCAACCCGATTGGAATGGAATGGAATGGAATGGAGTTAAACCAAATGGATTGGAATGGAATGGAATGGAACGGAATGGAATGGAATCAACCCGAATGGAATGGAATGGAATGGAATGGAATGGAATGGAATAGAATCACCTCGAAAGGAACAGAGTGGAATGGAATGGAACGGAATGGAATGGAATGGAATGACTTGGAATCAGCTCGAATGGAATGGAATGGAATGGAATGGAATGGATTCAACCTGAATGGAATAGAATGGAATGGAATGGCATGGAATGGAGTGGAATGGAATGGAATGGAATCAACCCGAATGGAATGGAATGGAATGGAACGGAATGGAATGGAATGGAATCAACCCGAATGGAATGGAATGGAATGCAATAGAATGGAATGGAATGGCATGGAATGGAATGGAATGGAATGGAATGGAATGGAATCAACCCGAATGGAATGGAATGGAATGGAACGGAATGCAATGGAATGGAGTCAACCCGAAAGGAATGGAACGGAATGGAAAGGAATGGAATGGAATGGAGTGGAATCAATCCGAATGGAATGGAATGGCATGGAATGGATTGGAACGGAATCAACCCGACTGGAATGGATTGGAATGGAATGGATGTAACACGAATGGAATGGAATGGAATGGAATCAACCCGAATGGAATGGAATGGAATGGAATGGAATGGAATGGAGTCAACCCGAAAGGAATGGAACCAATCCGAATGGAATGGAATGGAATGGAATGGAAGGGAATCAACCCGAATGGAATATAACGGAATCAACCCGAGTGGAATTGAATGGAATGGAATGGAATCAACGAGAAAGGAATCGAATGAAATTGAATGGAGTGGAATGGAATTGAATGGAATGGAATCAACCCGAATGAAATGGAATGGAATGGAATGGAATCAAAACGAATGGAATGGAAAGGAATGGAAAGGAATGGAATGGAATCAAGCCGAATGGAATGGAATGGAATGGAATGGAATCATCCCGAATGCAATGGAATGGAATCAAATGGAACGGAATAGAATGGAATGGAATGGAATGGAATCAACCAGAATGGAATGGAATGGAATGCAATTGAATGGAATGGAATCAACCCGAATGGGATGGAATGGAATAGAATGGTAAAAACCCGACTGAAAAGAATGGCATGGAATGGAATGGAATGGAATGGAATGCAATCAACACAATAGGAATGTAATGTAATGTAATGGAATGGAATGGAATCAACACGAATGGCATAGAATGGAATGGAATGGAATGGAATGGAATGGAATGGAATGGAATGGAATCAACCCTATTGGAATGGAATAGAATGGAATGGAATGGAGTTAACCCAAATGGAATGGAATGGAATGGAATGGAGTGGAAGGGAATGGAATGGAATGGAATCAACCCGAATGGAATGGAATGGGATGGAATGGAATGGAATGGAATAGAATCACCCCGAAAGGAATGGAGTGGAATGGAATGGCACGGAATGGAATGGAATAGAATGATTTGGAATCAACAAGAGTGGAATGGATTGAATGGAATGGAATCAACCCGAATGGAGTCGAATGGAAAGGAATGTAATCAACCCGAATGGAATGGAATGGAATAGAATGAAATGGAATAGAATGGAATAGAATCACCCCGAAAGGAATGGAATGGAATGGAATGGAATGGAATGCAATGGAAAAACCCGACTGAAATGGAATGGCATGGAATGGAATGGAATGGAATGGAATGCAATCAACACAAAAGGAATGGAATGTAATGTAATGGAATGGATTGGAATCAACACGAATGGCATGGAATGGAATGGAATGGAATGGAATGGAATGGAATGGAATGGAATCAACCCGATTGGAATGGAATGGAATGGAATGGAAGGGAATGGAATGGAATGGAGTTAACCCAAGTGGAATGGAATGGAATGGAATGGAGTGGAAGGGAATGGAATGGAATGGAATCAACCCGAATGGAATGGAATGGAATGGAATGGAATAGAATCACCCCGAAAGGAATGGAGTGGAATGGAATGGAATGGAATCAA